>NC_092205.1:93748978-93837911 GCF_043381705.1 Parasteatoda tepidariorum
ATATCTGTTCCATATATCTGTTACGAAATAAATGGTCGATACTTCAGACTTTAATCTTGAAAATGTGCTATTTTGTAGTGCTGCTATTTTTGTATATATATATATATATATATTTGTCTAACGGTACGTTATGAATTCAGATGATAAACAAAATAAGTGAGCATGAAATTATTGAAAATATTACTGGTTTTGTAAGACCATGCTTTTAATGAACACAAGTTTAAGTGATATTCCAGCTTAACTTTAATGAAAATATAAATTTATTTATAACGATAGGCATTTTACATATCATGGTTATTATCCAGTAATTTTTGTTTTAAAACAAATGGTATCTAAGTACATTTATAGCCAAATCATAATGGGAAAAATTGCGTCATTCTTTCCTGACGTCATGGTTAGAACAGAAACTACTTTAAAAATCTTTTTATATTATCGTCTGCCGGTAAAGCATTCTTCAAGTTTCAGAACAATACCGTATTAAATCACACACAAAAAAAAGTCGTTTTCAACTTGTGTACACTTTTCATAGACACTCTCATAAATAAATATAATTTATACTCTCGCGGCTGTGAAGCACACTTTCTTATCTGAAAATTTTTGCTCTTCTTTCTTTCCTAATCTTTTGTATTTTCACGACGCAATTTGCATTTATATTTTTGGCAAAAGAGCCTTAGAATATTTCCGTCAACATCGCAGACGAGTCGTTATCGTCGTTAAGCGAAAATAAACGTGTTCGACTTGTTATCGTCGAAGAAACACGTGGATATTAAGTATTATCTTTTTCTTTCGATTGGGCCACAGTGTAGAACCCGTGATTAAAAATTCGTAATAAATAGCAGTAACTTAAGCAAGGCACGCACTCTTAGATATTTCTCTGTAAGGAAGTATAATTTACTTCAAGCTAAAGTTACAATAATTTACGAGTAGAATTTTTTTTGTTTTGTTTTAAAACGAGGAGGTGAAAATTTATTTAAATTGAACGAACATACATAGTATAATTAGCCCATGAGAATGCAAACAAGTGACCTTTATTAGATAACGAAAAATAATTTTCGAACAGGCATTCAACTTTTAACATTTTCCCTTATGAATTTTTATTGATATTTCTACAAAAATTCAAAGTTTTGAACCTAATGTATGCTCATAAAATCGCAAGCTTGTCAAATTTGAAACACTTCAAAGATTTTTACAAACATAGTTTTACTATTTCAATCATGTTTAAATGTTAAATAATAATTCTATACAAGTGTTTAAAAATGGTTCTGTATAAGTACGATTGTACTGCTGGTTAAATGTTGTTCTATATTCCTATAATATGTTTTGTACGCACCAAATAGCATTGTAAAAACTTTCAACCATTTAACTTTTTTTTTTCTGATTAACACAATCATAATTTTACGAAGGTAAAAAAAGTCCCGTTACTCTTAAAACACTATTTGGTTAATAAGATTCCAGAATTTATTAAAAAAATGAGATTCAGGGCCCGCGCTAAGCATTCGTCAGCTAACTCGCCAAATGATGTAAAACCGTAGATTTGGCGAATAAAATTGTGTTTTGGTGAAAGTATTAGCGAATGATTTTTCCACTGAAAAGAAAACTATATATATTTAACTCGATCCTCAAAATTACGTCGAAATGAATTTGTCTGAACAAATCAGTATTTTTTATTCGATTACAATAATTTTCGGTAGATGCTCCGCAAAACCAATTAGAATTGGGTCCAAATAATATAAGCCCGACACAAGCTGCGTAAAATAATTTCCTGCGCTGAAAAAATTATCATAAAAATTGTCAAGATTTACATTTAGCGAAGACTTTCGAAAATTGGCGAATACTTTTGGTTAATTTACTGGCTAACTAAAATTCTAATTTAAAATTCTTAGCGCGGGCTCTGAGATTGATGACTTCTTTTCATAGCGAGAATCTGTTTTTAGAATAAATAAAAAGCAAAAACCCTTACATAAAAAGCACTAAACATCAGCAATTTGAAATTATAGTAAAAGTATCAAATAGGAGGAGTATCAGTTTTAAAACTATGGTTTTGCCTAGTTAAGGAAATTATATTGAAACTCACTATAAATTTGACACAATTTTAAAATATTTGTAAGTTGTAAGCGGGTCCAGATTATATACGGCTTGGGTAGTTTCATTCTAGAATGCAAGTGTGCTATTTTAACATCAGCTTCATAGAATTAGAAAAAATAAACTTTACATGTAAATATTTTGAACTAGTAGCAAGTTATTATTTTTTATATATAAATTGTGGGAGTGGCATGATCACATACGTCTAGAGCAGATTCATTCAGGAACTAGCTTAAGAAATTCCATAACACGTAGAAAACAATAAACATGCTCTGCACTTTAAAATATTTACAAGTAAAGTTCACATCCAGGTAATAAATGCCTTTGTTAGAAACGATGCATTAATATGTATGTATGTGTGCCATTTGCGCCATAGAACACAGCAATATAATATTGGCTACATAGTATCAACTAAATAAATTCTGCTACATATAGGTAACAATACATAAAATAATAAACTTGCTACCAGTTTAAACTATTTACAAGTTTAGGGTTAAGAGCCAGGGTGGTTCTGGGGATAGCACGTTCGCCTCCCAATGAGGTGACTCAGGTTCGATTTCCAGCAGTTGCTGGTTGATACGACGCTTACCCTCGGCTCGCAAGGACCACAGTACCGGCTCAAAATATCCTCAGTGGTTGGCGGATCATAGGTTTGAATCCTCTTGCCGTCGGGCTATTCGTGGGAGCTTTTCGTGGTTTTCCACTCCATGTAACGCAGATGTTGGTTAGTTCCATCAAAGGAGCCTCTACGAAGGTTAGTTTGTTCCAAATGGCTTGATCCAGGAGTTCTCTTGCTTAGTGGGTTGGGTTCGAAATTACAAAGCTATGAAGTTGAGCATTTGATAGTCGCAAACTCAGAATGGGAGCCGCGATGGCTCAGGGGATAGAGCGTTTGCCTTCCAATGAGGTGAATTGGGTTCGAGTCCCGGCGAATTGCTGGTCGATACGAATTCTGCATCCGACTTGCACCGACCATAGTGCTGACGTGAAATATCCTCCGTGGTAGACGGATCATGGATTAGAGTCCCTTTGCCGTCAAGCTAACCATGGGAGGTTCTCGTGGTCTTCCTCTCCATGTAACGGCAAATGCGGGTTAGTTCCCTCAGAAAGTCCTCCACGAAGGCAAATTTCTCCCAATACTTGATCCAGGAGTTTTTTTGTCTTCTGGATTGGGTTCAAAATTACAAGGCTATGTAGTTGAGTATTAGTGGTCGTAAACCCATAAAATTGGGTCGGCTGCTCAACGGCGGTTATAAAACAATGAATACAAAGTTCTGGATGAGCCTGATAATATGCGTCTCGAACAGATTTATTCAGGAATAAGTGTATGCAAGAGTGCCTTTTTCGCATTGGCTGCATAGAACGTAACGACCTTTTATACTGGCTACATAGAACACACCTGTATAATATCAGCTACATGGAATTTGCTATAGAAACAATAACTTTTCTCTTTTACTTTAAAATATTTACAAACATCGAATTCATTCAAATGAGTTATTATAAGAACTCTTCAAACATAGAACACTGGAATCCAGTCCAAAAAATTTATTTAGAGATTGAAAGTGGTGTTAAAGCGATGATTTGATCTCGTTGAAGGTTAAACAGATTGCAATATTGCGTGGAATTTGAGTTCCGGAATTAGTTTGAAGAAACGATTAAATCGAAAAATAGCGTGACCTATTGGAAGAAATCGAGTAAGAGCTATTGTTGACACAAGGCTCTCACCAAAACTACGCCCTGAGTAATTTTCTTCCTTTTAGACACAGCATAATAAGGGAAGGGATAATTGCGCAATATCTGCATCGTTGAATGCAAACGTGGCACTTTATTTGAGTAATAATTGTAAGCTCGTGATGCTCTTAGGAAGCGATATTATGTAGGAAGGTCATCAAATAAAAATTTAAGATGCTTTTCATATCAGTTAAAGATCAATTGTCATGAAGCAACTCAATATCAATTCAAAAATATATATGAGTAAAATGTCCGTTCTTCGTCATGGTTGTTTGATATCAGTTAAGGATTAAAAAAAAATACATCAATTGTAAGAGGCTGGTTGTTTGATATGATTTAAGCTTAAAAAGACCTCAATGGTATTGAGTTTTTTTTTATATCGGTTAATGTAAAAAATATCAGCTGTATAGATTTGCTTTTTTTAATCAGTTAATGCTAAAAAAATAACAGTTGTATTTTCGAAATCAATTAATGATAAGAAAATATCAATTGCATGGAGCTGCTGATATCAGGTAAGGATAAATAAGAATACATCAATTGTAAGAAGCTGGTTGTTTGATATGATTTAAGCTTAAAAAGACATCAGTTGCATTGAGTTTTTTTTATATCAGTTAATTTTAAAAAATATCAGCTGTATGATAAAAAAAAAGTAACAGCTGTATTTTCGAAATCAATTAATGATAAAAAAAATTCAATTGCATGGAGCTGCTGATATCAGTTAATAATAAAAAATTACTGTTGTATGGATTTGCTTTTTTTATCAGTTGATGATGAAAAAAATAACAGTTGTATTTTCGAAATCAATGAACGATAAAAAAATATCAATTGCATGGAGCTGCCAGTTTGATAATAAAAAATGAAAATGAATCAGGTGTGCTAAATTTTTTATTTGATATCAGTTATAGATGAAAAAAACAAATTGTAGGAAGCCGGTTGTTCGATATGATTTAAGCTTAAAAAGACCACAGTGGTATTGAGTTTTTTTTATATCAGTTTAAGATAAAAAATATCAGCTGTATGGATTTGTTTTTTTATCAGTTGATGATTAAAAAAATAACACTTCTATTTTTGAAATCAATCAATGATGAAAAAAGGAATAAATTGTCATGAAGCTACTCGATATCAGCATAAAAATATGTGAGTAAAATGTCTGTTTTTCGTCATGGTTGCTTGATATGATTTAAGCTTAAAAAGACATCAGTTGTATTGAGTTTATTTTTATATCAGTTAATGATAAAAAATATCAGCTGTATGGAATTGCTTCTTTTTATCAGTTGATGATAAAAAAATAACAGTTGTATTTTCGAAATCAATTAATGATAAAAAAAAATATCAATTGTATGGAGCTGCCAGTTTGATATTAAAAAATCGAAAAGGAATCCGGTGTGCTAAATTTTTTATTTGATATCAGTTAAGGATGTAAGAAAAATAGAAATTACGTGAAGTTTGTTGCCTGATATTAGTTTTTGAGAAAGGGCTAGTATAGGTTAGCAACAAAACTACACCCTCAGCAATTTTCTTCTTTTAGACTGTGGTGTAACTATTACTACGATTATTAAACACGAATTCCTTAGACATGCTAAATCGATTCAATCTTGAGGAACTTTTTGATACATGAAGATTGACTATTTTAATTTTGTTACGGATTAAGGTGGTGAGTTTATTTTTGAGGTATGGGACCAGAGAGATCCCATAAATACTTCTTGAGTTGTGAATAAAAGAGAATTTCATCATTTGAACGATTTTTGTTGTTGTTTTTATTGTTTTCTGGAATCAGAAATTCTAACCTGCAGTTCAAACTGGATCGTTTTCAAGGCCAATTCAGGTGAATATCCTGATATACCATTAGGTAACCTGTGATTAAATGAATTATGTGAATTTTTGATGAATTTTTATTGAATGATTAATGCGAATTTTTTTGAAAATTAAAGAAATTTCAGTGATGAACTGCTTCTCTTAGATCTAAATAACTGCAAATAAGCGCAAATTACTTTTTTTATTTATTTTTGCAATTTTGAAGTAATTTTTCTCAAAAATCAGATTCTGAAATTTCCATGAGCTTTTATTCTTAATAGCCGTGAAAGAACGATTTGTTCCTAGCACTGTAAACTTTCAGAATGTACAGAATTTCGATTTTTAGGAATAATATCCTTCCAAACACCGTTCTTTCCAAAACAAGGTTAAGCCGTGTCTGACGATAAAGCATTCACAGTAATGCTTTTATCGAAAAACAGTTTTTTCAGTTTTCATTCTCAAGGGATATCGAATTTTCGCGTGTTTCCTACCAATTTAAAGACATTGAAATAGGCAAGAATATTTATCTTCTGCTTCCTAGAATTTCTTCAATAAATATACTTTTCGATACACTTAAGATGGTATAAAAAGCAGGTGTTTTGTACCTAGAAAAATATTTTGCTCTAGTAAGGAGCTTAATTTATTATGTTCTTAAAACGATGGGGATGATACAAAAATTAGAATTTTTTCTTGAATTCATTATTTTAGATGGATAAACAGGAATTACGAATTCGAAAAATGTGATATTTAGTAATAAGAGACTGTTCAAATGTTACGTAAGCACTTAACAGGGAGATGTGATTTGCTCATTTTTGCTGAAGAATTATCTGGTGGGGTATGAGCAGTGCTTAAGAATGACATTAAAATATATATGTTTTCCAAATTTTTTTCAAAAAGCAGAATAAAAGAAATATAGGAAAAAAATAACATGTAAAACAAATTAAAAGTTGAATTACAGGAAATAATTTTTTTTTTTTTTTTTTTTTTTTTTTTTTTTTNTTTTTTTTTTTTTTTTTTGAGTTTCCGATGCCAACAGTTTTGAATACGAAAAGTAGTTAGGCACTTTATTTACGTCGCACTAGAACTGCACAATGGGCTATTGGCGACGGGAATATCCTTAGTATGATCCGAAGACATGCCATCCCGATTTTGATCCTCTGCAGAGGGTAGGACTCTCCTGCTTTGTAGATCGACGACCTACGCTCTGAGTCGAGCACTTTACAGTAGAATAGTTTAGTGAGGACTGATACCGCGCAACCTCGGTCCCTACTCAGGCTGATCAAAGTGGTCACCCACCCGCTTGCTGACTGCAGCCAGTGATGCTTGACTTTGGCGTTCTATTGAGAACCGTGTCTTTCAGCCCACTGCGGGATTTAAATACGAAAGGAAAATACAAAAGATTACTAAATAATAATCTACTCTGAATTAAAACGTAAATTTTGCAAAAGCGAAGTTACTTGATTTTTTCTCATAACTAGATTACTACAGTGAATGCCATTGTTTGAGCAAGAACTAGTGGTTAAGAGGTGTTGCAACTTCTTTACGTAAGCATGAGCTTATGATTTGCTTATTTTTTGTTAACATGGGTGGAGCGAGAAACCAAAATTGTCAAAAATAGACTGAGGTAATATTTGTACTGTCTTTTATGAAGATAAAGAGTATAACACATGTAGCATTGCGCTGAAAAAGATTAGTAGTGGTTTCAAAGTTATTAAATTTTTATAGTTTATTTAAAAGATATGAAACATTGATGTCTACTGATATTTTTTTCTTGTTAACTACAACTACAACCCTCGTAATGCAAATAACTAAGTCATTCTACCACACAATCTTCATACACTAAAATTTGCTTTCGCACCAGGCCCAGTTAGGCAGACATTATTATTGTAAATATTATGCTTAATCTTAGTTAATCATACCACGCTTAATCTAAGCAAGTTTCACAAACTAATTAAGTTACGTTAAAAATTTATAATTTATTTTGAATTTTATGTAGCAATGCTTTATGAGTTATATTTTATTTTAAAACCGCCGTTGTACAGCAGACCCAATTTTATGGGTTTACGACTACTAATGTTCAACTACGTAGCCTTGTAATTTTGAACCCAATCCAGAAGACAAGGGAGCTCCTGGATCAAGTATTGAGAAAATTTCTGGATGGAACTAACCCGCATTTGCGTTACAGGAAGAGGAAAACCACGAAAACCTCCCACGGCTAGCCTGACTGGACTCTAACCCATGATCCGCCTACTATAGAGGATATTTTTACGTCAGCACTGTGGTTGGGGTGTGCCGGATGCGGAATTCGTATCGACCAGCCATCGCTGGGATTAGAGATGCGTATTTACAGTTTTTGTGCATCTTAATTTAAAATACCACATACATATTTTAACATATATGGGTTTAGTCTCACAAATAAATAAGATTGTATCCTTAGTACGTGAAATTCTATCACAATTAAAAGTTATTAAAATGTTCTTTTTTTAATTTTGTTCTTTGTACAATTAGAAAATACTAAATTAGCAGGGAAGTCAATGATTTTCTGAACATATTTGTGTAAATATTTACAATTCCAAATAAATCAAAGACAGCAATTTCACTTGTTGATATTTGTTCAGAAAGTATATATTATAAATTAACTAGTTCTGTGTTTATATATGCATGTTGCAATTGCGAAATAGCAATAAACAGTATTTTTTAGCTTACATGCATCTTATCAATATTAAATAAGAAAAAAACGTAATATTCAACTATATTCTAAAATTAAGTACGCATATACCTGAGAGATTAATATTTACGAACGTTGTAGAACATTTTTCTCAAGTTAATGAAGCAATTATTTGGCAATACATTTTTAACTTTTTGAATGAAAATATTCCAGTAATGAAGTGTTTTGAGACACAATAATTATTTTGCGTTAAGTGCAAGAGTTTCAAAGTAGTTCATTAAAAGTGGTTCCAGACATTATTTTAGGAGCCAAGAAAAAATGGAAATTTCTAATAAGCAATTTACGAAAGGCATTAAGTAAATTTGTCTTACGCCCTAAATGGACATTCCGAAAAAAAAGTAGAATATATCATGCAACTTTCTAATAACACCGACTAAATGCAAATTTTTCGTTATTTTAATTATGTTTTTAAGTTTTAGATAGAACGGAGTCGTTCAAAATTAGTGAATCATTCTAGCAGCCGATTTTTGAAAAAAGTCGTCTGCAAAATGTGCTTGTGACATATAATTAATGTAGGAGCAATAATTACAAGTTTACGGACTTAAAAGATATTTCATTACCTTCCAAAATAAAAACTGCTGCTACAGCTTTTTTTTTTTCTTTTTTCGTTTGAATTCGATATCGATTATTTAGAAATCGCGTGCAATTGATAATGAAGTTTTACTTTTTTATCCTTTATCCTTATTTGTTAAATTTTTTTATCGAAGAAATTATTTTTTTTATGCATTGTCACATTATTCCACGATCTAGGTTGCTAATTAGCATCGCCAATTTTTTTGAAAAACAATGCCATTTTCCGTTTTTCTTATGTAAAAAAGAAATTATCGATTAATAGAACGTTGTTATTAATTTATAAATAGTGCTAATCACATTTTCGACATAACAGTTTCAAAAACTATGTTGAATTGACTTTTGGTTGCAGGAAAACAATTGAAACCATTTCAGAATTTAAAAAAAAAGTGTCAATTTCGGTTCTTTTTGTGTCAAATGAATTAGTTGATCATAGTGACGATTATAGTTTCGAAAAAGTGAAATGTCCATTGTAAAAAAAGTAAGCAATCTATATATCAGTATTAAACGTAATTCTGCACAAAACTAAAATACGTATACCAATGCAATTAACAAAGCTAAAATGATTCCAGTTTTTAAATTTATGATTATTATTTGTTCCTCCCTGTGGCTTTGCATTACTAGATTGAGCAAAACGCGTTTTCATACCATCAAAATAAAGATTAACTGCACTCAGAATGATTTGGCATAATGCTGTTGCTCGAAGAAAACTCATGCTGTTGATCAAATTTACCATAATCACGTAATTTTCTCCGGTATTTAAACCTTTAGAGGGACCTGACCGTAAAAAAACCTCTTTTCACAGTATCTACTGTATCTACAGTCGTGTAATATAATTTGCAATTCAAAACCGACACCCAATAATAATTTGTTTCGACAAAAATACACCCTATATGCATTTTATTATTTTTTTTTAATAAATATGTAAATATTTTATCTTTGGAAAATTAGTTTATTTCACGCTTGTTTTTTTTTTCTTAAACTTTTAGAATTAGCAGAAATTTAGAAATTAACCTTCACCATATTTCGAATAATATTCACCATATTTTGCAATATATATTATAACCGTCGTTGAACAGCCGACCCAAATCTGGGTTTATTAATGTTCAACTCCGTAGCTTTGTCATTTTGAACCCAATCCAGAAGGCAAGGGAACTCCTGGATCAAGTATTGAGAGCCTTCTTGGTGGACTGTTTGGTGGAACCAATCCGCATTTGCGTTACACAGAGTGGACGACCAACAGATCCTCCCGAGGTAAGCCTGACTGCAAGGGGATTCTAACCCATGATCCGTCTACCACTGAGGATATTTCACGTCAGTACCGTGGTCCGTGCAGGCCGGATGCGGAATTCGTATCGACCAGCCATCACCGGGATTCGAACCCGGTTCAGCTCATTGGGAGACGAGCTCTCTATCCCCTGAGCCATAACGGCTCAACCTAGTAATATTCACCATATTTTTAGATATGTATTATAACCGTCGTTGAACAGCCAACCCAAATTTGGGTTTACGACTTCTAATGTTCAACTCCGTAGCCTTGTAATTTTGAACTTGATCCAGAAGACAAGGGAACTCCTGGATCAGGTATTGGGCGAAATTAGCCTTCGTGGAGGACTGTTTGATGTTACATTTACGTTACATGGAGAGGAAGACCAACAGATCCTCTAGCCTGACGGCAAGGGGACTCTGACACATGATCCGTTTACCACTGAGGATATTTCACGTCAGTACCGTGGTTGGTGCAGGCCGGATGTGAAATTCGTATCGACCAGCCTTCGCCGGGATTCGAACCCGGTTCACCTCATTGAAAGGCGAAAGCTTTATGCCCTGAGCCAAAACTTAAAATGGTATTTATTACTGTTTCTCGATCACAACAATTTAAAAAAAAACAGCGCATTATTCGCTTAACGAAAAAGAAAAACAGTCGATAGAATTGGCGATAAAACATACAACAATCTAAGAATTGGCGATTAAACAATCTAACAACCTTCAGCATCTACCGCTTCGATTTGTTCTCATGAAGGGAGCCTTTGATGAATTCAGCAGTTTTGGGCGACCGTGAATTTCTCACTTTAAATACGACTCGCAAGCAACTAATTGACTACGATTTGCACTTAACTCATCTTCTCCAGGGAACTTGAATCGTTGTACACCATGCGATTCAACCCCCCTCCCCCCCATTCGAGTATTCCCGACAACTCCAGGAGCCTTTTGGGAGGAAAATGGGGAAATCGGGATCAAGACGAGTGTCGTGAATAGAGAATACTTCAATTATCAGACGCAGTGCATTCACATTAAGTTCAGTCCTTTACTAGATGGAGCTTTCAGATTAGAGTGAGAGGGTTGAGTCCTGAACATGGAAGTTGTATCAAGAGTTAATATAATCACAATTCGAATGTTTTAGGAGGGAATGAACGTTGAAGTTTTGGGGGAAATGAGATGGCATCATTCTTGTTTTGCAGACGATAGTATATGACGTCTAAGAATAGTTTGGTGATCAATTTAAAATAGAAATTTATTAAATTGAAATATCTTTAGATGCAGCATTTTCTTTTTTAATTGATTTATGACTGCCATAAAAACAATAAATGTGTGGAAAGAGTCAAGAGTAGTCTTTTTTAGATATGAGTATGATGAAGTAAATGCAAATTTAAAATCACAAAAAAGAATATTTATTATTAAATAGAGTTTTGGTCCCACATACGGCACTTTTATCATCAGGATAAAATGGCGAGAATGTTGCAAACACGGGATGATACAAAGCGATAAATTACATTAATTTAATAACATAAATTATTAATTAAATTGCATAAATTAGTAATTAAATTACATAAATGATTAATTTTGGTACATAAATCATTAATTTAGTTACATAAATTATTAATTACGTTACATAAATTATTAATTAAGTTACATACATTATTAATTAAGTTACATAAATTGTTAATGAAATTATATAAATTAATAATTAAGTTACATAAATTATTAATTAAATTACATAAATTATTAATTAAGTAGCGAGAAATTCAGACTGTTAAAAGAATATAAACATTAGGTTGAGAGTTAAAAAATGTCAAAAGCAATTTTTTCTCTACTATAGTAGCGCCACCTATTGATCCGTTAAGTAACTACTCAGGTAGATCGAATATTGGGACAAATCCGATAACTTTTGAATTTAAATATTTGCAGTAGATTTGTCAAATTTGTATTATATGTGGGTTCTTACTTTTTACCCCTGAGGTTTTCATTTTTATCAGAAATGTCGAAAATGACATTTTCTGACTAATTTTAAATGGTTTTAATTTTCGGTGCTTTTTTTCGCAAAATAATACATTTTTGTGCGCTCATATCCCAATATATATGTTTTACACATGCATCTTATATGTTTTACATATAGGTTATCGTAAATTTTCAGTGGCTTAAATTTTGGTTCAATTTTATTAAATTCAGTCGCTCATGTGTAACACAGATACTTCATCTGAAAATATTTATTTTCAATATATAGTCAAAATGTTTCTTTCTCCTCTATCCACAACCAGGTTTTAAATTTTTCTGGTACGTCGATAGGTACGTTATTTAAGTCGCACTAGAGCTGCAAAACAGGCTATTGGCGACCGTTGGAGAAATGAGGATGATTTGAATAAACGTGAATACAATTTGTGAGGACACTTCCTCAATTTAGACATATATCTGAAGGGGAAGGAAGTTTTCACCAGATTCCTGTACCCATAGTACAGCGACCACAGGACTTATGATTCGACAGATTTCACGAGCACGTATATCGCATGTACTCGGTGGTCTTATCAGAATCAGGCTTCCTACTACCACTAACTACCACCGACTACTACGGCTAACCACTGAGCTACCACGGCCCTTCTGGGACTTGAATACCCACTTTCATTGATAAAAAAGCCGATACCAAATAGCAAACATACATTTTGTTTACTTCTTGAATCNTGATGGCCAAAATTCTCTTGTACGCTTCAAAATTAGTACAAATAAGTCTTTATCTTTGTGAAGGCGACGTGACATAAATTTACTCAAGTGGTGTTTTTATGTGGTTGCACGATACGTTTTGCTCCTATATTTTGTCGATTTCCCAAGTCTTTAAATGTTTTGCGTATGAATTGTCGGATCGACAAAATTATTGCTGTAATTTACTATGAAATGTTTAAATCCTGCCACTTTCAACTCGGCTGTTCTTGTATGTTCTTCAAGAATTCCAAAAACATTGTCGATCCATCTTCAACGCTTTTTTTTTTTTTTAAATTTTTTTTTTACTTTTGCCATAAATGTGGCCCCAAACGATTCGAAACTTATACGAGGAAACGTTCGTTTGTTTTTCTTTACATTCCGCCAAGCATTCGCTGCTCTGAAAGTATGAAAGTATTTGACCAATACCTCCTAGAAATACTCAGCACGAATCAATTTAGTTGTCCGACGTAACGAACATAAACTGAGCAGTAGCGATAAGTAAGAAAAATGTCACTACGTTCGGGCAACTAAGCTGCGCAGTGGTAGTTAATACGAAATATTACATTAAGTTAAGACTACTAAATGATCAAATTTCTTGTTTATGGTAACCTGTGCTGAGGCCTTCTCTTTCCTAGAATGTATTGATTGGACCAGTACGATTTTTCAACGTGGCAGAAGAACTTTTTTCGATTTCCATAATTTTGTTTGGTCTACCTATTTTTATAAAAAACACGCTGTAGTAGGTTATATGTACAGTGCGCCAAAAAAAAAAAAAAAACTGACAAACCTGAATAACTTTTGATTTAATGATCGGATCTTCACGTTTTCTGACGCAATCTTAAAGGTTTGGGGGGGGTGACCTCAGATATGCTAATTAATTACTGCAGACGATACTTTAAGTTACGAAATTGGGCACAAAAACGCACTTTCTCTGAATAGACATTGTTTCTTTTCGGCGGATTCAGATTTCTGATTCTGGGAAATTTGGTCTCAATAGTTTGGTTAGGCTAGCCGGAATGCGAGGGGACTCTAACCCATGATGCGTCTACCACTGAGGATATTTCACGTCAGTACCGTAGTCGGTGCTGGCCGGATGCGGAATTCGCATCGACCAGATTCGAACCCGGTTCACCTCATTGGGAGGCGAGCGCTGTATCCCCTAAGCCATCGCGGCTCCACCTTGTAATATTCACTGTAATAATCACCATATTTTGAAATATATATTATAACCGTCGTTGAGCAGCCATTCCAAATTTGGGTTTACGACTGCTAATGTTCAACTCCGTAGCCTAGTAATTTTGAACCCATTCCAGAAGACAAGGTAACTCCATCACATCCTCTCACCGTTAACCTGACGGCAAGGGGACTCACTCTTACCCATGATCCGTCTACCACTGAGGATGTTTCACGTCAGTACCGTGGAAGGTGCGGGCCGGATGCTAATTATCGCCATATATAATTAGTATCTACCAGCCATCGCTGGTATTCGAACCCGGTTCACCTCATTGGAAGGCGAACGCTTTATCCCCTGAACCAAAACTCAAAATGATATTTATAGCTGTTACGAGATCACAACAATTTTAAAAAAAAAACAGCGCATTATTTGCTTCACGAAGAAGAAAAACCGTCGACAGAATTGGCGATAAAACGTACAACATTCTAAGAACTGGCGATAAAACAATCTAACAACCTTCAGCATCTATCGCTTCGATTTGTTCTCATGAAGGGAGCCTTTGATGAATTCAGCAGTTTTGGGCGACCGTGAATTTCTCACTTTAAATACGAGTCGCAAGCAACTAATTGACTACGATTTGCACTTAACCCATCTTCTCCAGGGAACTTGAATCGTTGTACACCATGCGATTCAACCCCTCTTCCCCCATTCGAGTATTCCCGACAACTCCAGGAGCCTTTTGGGAGGAAAATGGGGATCAAGATGAGTGTCGTGAATAGAGAATACTTCAATTATCAGACGCAGTGCATTCACATTAAGTTCAGTCCTTTACTAGATGGAGCTTTCAGATTGGAGTGAGAGGGTTGAGTCCTGAACATGGAAGTTGTATCAAGAGTTAATATAATCACAATTCGAATGTTTTAGGAGGAAACGTACGTTGAAGTTTTGGGGAAAATGAGATGGCATCATTCTTGTTTTGCAGACGATAGTGTATAACGTTTGGTGATCAATTTAAACTAGAATTTTATCCACCGGAGGAATATCTTTAGATGTAGCATTTTCTTTTTTAATTGATTTATGACTGCTATAAGAATAATAAATGTGTGCAAAGTGACAAGAGTAAATGCAAATTTTGTATGATGAAGTAAATGCAAATTTAAAATCACAAAAAAGTATATGTACGGTGAGAGTGCTGCACTTAATTTAATTACACAAATTATTAATTAAATTCCATAAATTATTAATTAAATTCCATAAATTATTAATTAAATTACACAAATTATTAATTAAATTACATAAATTATTAAGTTATGTAAATTATTAATTAAGTTACATAAATTATTAATTAAATTACTTAAATTATTAATTAAGTAGTGAGAAATTCAGACTGTTAAAAGAATATAAACATTAGGTTGGGAGTTAAAAAATGTCAAAAGCAATTTTTTTCTCTACTATACTCTATTATAGTAGCGCCACCTATTGATCTGTTAAGTAACTACTCAGGTAGATCGCTTATTGGGACAAATCCGATAACTCTTAAATTTAAGTATTTACAGTACATTTGTCAAATTTTTATTAGATGTGGGGTTTTACTTTTTAGCCCTGAGGTTTTCATTTTTATCAGAAATGTCAAAAATGACATTGTCTGACTACTTTTAAATAATTTTAATTTTTGGTACTTTTTTTTCGCAAAATAATATGTTTTTGTGCACTCATACCCCAATAAATTGTGTGGCACAGATTATTTCGACAAAACAATCACCCAGCGATATTTTAAACAACTAGACAACAAACTCAATGTCTTTAGAATTGGAGTTTTTATCTTTCTGAAAGTTTCATTATAAGTGTTAAGATTTACATCTGGCAATATATCTCTTTTGAAACTTTCGACTACAACTGAAACGCGAGTTTATGAGATTATTAATACAATTATTATAATACAATTACTATTTTAATACAACAATAAATAAATACTCATAATTAAAACAAGAAAAGAAAAAATGTCCACAATGATTTAAATTACGAAAAAAAAAATGTGATCACTTTATTAATAGTTACTCATTGGTCAAATACTTTTTTTTTTCTAGATCGACTCCGATAACGCGACAATATTTCAAATCACGGGTAACAAAACTGCCTCAATTGATGTTTGTCCTCTTGTCGTCTGATTGGTTTTCAAATCCTGGCTATATATTTGTTTCAGGAAGTCACAAAATACTTTTCCGTCTTCAGTATTCATATCTATATTAAAATCACCGTCAAGACAGTAATTATAAGTTAATACTGAAGTTAATAAGTTAATTAGTACTAAAAACGATCCAGTTTGAGCTGTAGGCCAGAATTTCTGATTCTTAGTTAAAACAATAAAACAAAAATATCGTTCAAATGATGAAATTCTCTTTTATTCACAACTCAGGGAGTATTTACGGGATGTTTCTGGTACTATCTCAAAAATAAACTCACCAACTTAATGCATAGCAAAATTGAAAGTGTAAAAAAATTATAAACAAATTATCAAACAGCAGCGATTGCCATAGCAACGTATGCAATGACGACGCATGCGCACTGTTTACTATTACTCTTGAACACAGTTGAAAAGTGTGATGACGTCCAAATAAGGTGTGCACACCATCAAACCCAAAACAACACCCATTTTGCCAATGGGTAAAAAGAATAGAAATAAAGTCGTAATAGCTTTGTCACTAATTATAATTTTGCAGTACTCGTGTTAAGTTTATAAATGAAAATGTCTCGTTCATCGTTCAGCTCGTTAAATTTCAACTCAATAGTTGTATTACTGTGGGTTGCAAAGCGGTCTGCATTGTATTTTTAATTACAAGTTTAACCTTTTATAATTCTCAGACTTAATGTAGAATTTAATTTTTTCTTATTCCATCGTACTTTTTACCTCTACAGTTTCCTACACCGTTCCATTCTTAATTTTACGTTAGTCCTATAGTTTTTACGTTGCAAAACAAAACGTAACGTTAGGTTCAACACCTAAAATAGTTGTAGCCGCTCTTACGATTTTTTAATATAAAGATTTTTTATAAAGTTCATTTAAAACTTTCAACTGAAATTGAGACACGAGGAGCAAAACGGAAGAATATAGAAAACAAAATAGAGATAAAAATCTAATTTTTGAACAAATTAACATAAGCTGCCAATAAATATAGTTTTTGTATCATTGAAAACTATTTTCCTGACTGTGGTCACAGTCAGGAAAAATTTAAGAACTAGTGACAAATGTTTCATATATAGGTTAAACATATAGGTGTCATATATGATTTACATATACGAAGGTTATCGTAAATTTTTAGAGGCTTAAATTTTGGTTCGATTTTATTAAATTCAGTCGGTCATGCGCAACACAGATACTTCATTTAAAAATATTTATTTTCAATATTAGTCGAAATGTTTTTTTTTCCTCGATCCACAACCAGGTTTTAAATTTTTTTGGTACGTTATTTAAGTTGCACTAGAGCTGCACAATAGGCTATTGGCGACGGTATGGGGAAATATCCATAAGGATGATCTGAAGAGATGCCAATACAATTTGTGAGGCCACTTCCTCAATTTTGACATATATCTGAAGGGGAAGGAAGTTTTCTCCAGATTCCTGTACCCATAGTACAGATCAGCAATCGACCACAGGACTTTTGATTCCACAGATTTTACGAGTACGTCTATTGCATGTACTCGGTGGTCTTATCAGAATCAGGCTTCCTACTACCACTAACTACCATCGACTACTACGGCTAACCATTGAGCTACCACTGCCCTTCTGGTACATGAATACCCAGTTTTATTGATAAAAACGTCAATACTAAATAGCAAACATGCATTTTGTTTATTTCTTGAATCAAAATATTTCTTTGTTTCAAAATTATTTTATGATTTTTGAGGTCCCGTATTCACTTTTATGGATTAACAGTCATGGCAAATTTCTTCTGCAAACTTACAAAAAAATATTTTTTTTAAAAAATAAAAACGGGATAGAATCATAAATGAACAACTCAATGAATTTTGTAAACGGATATCATCGATATCAATTGACAATCTAATTGTTTCTTGTATTTACACTGGCAGAAACCAATAATATTTGTTGCAAACGCGTCTCCACCCAAAAATTCACGCAGAGTGATTGGATACCGTAGTTCCGTCAGGGGTTGTTTCGCGCAATTTATTTAACATCCCAATCCGCATTGAAAAGCGCTATTAATTTCTTTTCTCTGCAATGAATGCTCTTGCGTGAATACATTTCTCCAAATGAAATAATAAATAAAAAAAAAACTATCTCCATGCACAACAAGAAAAAGAATTATCAGAATAGAAAGAGAATTCAGTGTAAATAATAAAAAAGAAGAATATGTTTCAGTATTGTTCGGAAACAAAGAAATTAACTGGAGGGTTGGGGGTGGGTAAATGAAAAAAGATAAAGTAAAAATTGTTACTATGACTCTAATGTTAAAAGACCAGGATCTGGGATTGCTGTTAAACACGGTATGGCGTGTGTTTTACAATGGTGTTTTTTATTCTTTTTTATGACTCGTTTTTGAAACCTACTGTGGTGAAAATGTATCCTTTTTCTGTCTGTGTTAAATAAGTCGCGAAGTTAGTTCACAGAACAGGATTTTGTACAATGGATGCAAAAAAAATAAAATAAAAAAAAGAGCGACGCAGTTTGGCAGAGAAGGAAGAAGCCATAAAAAGAAGATTAAACTTCCGAGCAAACGATTGGCGAGACGTGTTAACAATTAAAGAAGCAACCGCGCGTCGTTCAAGAATTTCTGGAAAATGTATTCATGCAATTTGGCGTTTTTAGATCACCAAAAAAAGGGGGAAGAAAAAATTGGTACAAAATAACCGTTTTGTTTCACGCTCCAAAATGTTTATATTTGTTTTCGGAATTTAGAGAGAAATATTTTTATGCGCAACTAAATGTTTACTAACTGGTTAATGATTTTTTTTCGAACCTTGTTAACCTTGAAGTTATTAAGTGAAAGAATTTCATTTTTAATGAAGAAAATACAAATGCTAATTTGTTTCAGTCGATAAACCCTTGACTTTTTCCAAAGAAGTATTTCCATAGCAGTATAAAAGAAAAACACGAAACATAATAAGAATACACATCTACATTTGTTCTTTGAAAATCTTTTACTTGAACTTTTCTTTGTTCTTTTTAAACGTATCTGCTGACGGGAAGGTTGGCTGGAACTGATATGATAGTTTTTTTCGTTAACTTTCATTCAGAAAATAATCTTCCTAGGGCCGTAGCCTGGTCAGTAGGGCACAGGGCCCATGTCCGAGAGTTTGTGGGTTCGAACCCAACAGGTCAAAGAGTAGTAAATGGTGACTGATGCACGCTAAATCTGCCGAGTCCCATGTTCCCATAACAAATCAATACCTCTGGGGGTACCCCATTTGACAATGAGAAGAAACAAAAGTCACTTAAAAAATAAAATGTTAAGTTGCCAACGAAAAAGGGAGTATTAAAAGTTAGAAACTAAACTAGAATAACCGCAGTGCCCGAGAGAGGAAAATGTGGGCGAAATACATTTCCACGCGTTATGGAGAGGTGAGGAAGAACTGATGTCATTAACAAGGAAATCAGTATTCATATAAATTTTCACCACTTCTCAATAGCGCATGGAAATGTATTTTAACCTGATTTGCTCTTCTCGGCTACTGTGATTTTTCTTGTTCTGTTTTCATCTTTTTTTTTCCCTCTGTCGGCTATCGTGATTTTCCTAGTTTAGTTTCTCACCTTTATTTTACCATTTTTCGTAGGCAAGTAAACGTTTTACATTTCAACTGACTTTTGCTCCTCATTCACCTCTGGAAAGTCTTGAAAATGGGCGCCTATTTTTGAGTGTTTGAAACACGTCGACTGTTATTTCCAATTTGTATATTTTTCAAGCGAATGAAGTTTTTAATCAGGTGAAATCTACATAATGTCATTATTTATCTATTGTATAATTTCCATATATATATATATATCAAAATAAACATCGTGTAATCTTCATTGCCGTATAATATTATTCATTTTAAAGCAAATAATAAACACAAACGTCGATTTCTTAAACACGTGTGGAGAAAATTCGCTATAAAAGACTAATCAATAATTGGAAAATGGTTCTTCTAGGCACTCAAACTCGAATCAATATCTACCATCGTGTTGAATTTCGTTCCAGCAAGTGCAAGGTCATCAACGCACAGACCAATTACTGATATTTTGCTATGTGTAAATATTCCTCATCATTATTCAAGATAAATACTAATTTGGAGAAAAACTCTGCAACATGTTTTTATTTTAAAAGGAATAACATACCCCAAATAGGGACTATTTGGCACTTAATGGGCACTTAAATGGGTTCAATATTCTTTTGTAAAGGACTGAATGTTATTAGGCTACTAATTACAGAGATATATTCCAATTTGAAACGATCGGCGAAAGTTGAATCCCACAACTGTACTTTTTCTTCCCAGTTATCCGAAAAACTTATAAATCTATAAATAAATATTATCATTATTCCATATTCATTTTCAGCCGTATCAAATACATTTAAACTGTTTTATTTAACCATGCCCAATTTAGATAAGCTTCTGAGAAAGGAATGTTTTCTCATTCAGATGTAAATATAGAAAGGTTAATTAAAAAAATAAGGCTTTTTACAAACAAACGCCATCATTTTGCAATTCTCCAAGCTAATTGAATTTCAGCCTGATGGTTTTAAAGCTTATAATAATGGAGCCCAGATTTTTCTAGACTAATAAATAATTTTTCTAGACTAGTAAGAAAATGGATAATTCTTTGCTAAATCAACTTGAATTATTTTAGGCATGCAATAAGCTCGGACACATTGAGACTAATTAAAAATATATCGAATCAGCCTAATTGTCTAATCAATCATTCCCAATTATTCTCAATCACAATTCACAATATTGCTATGCAGTTGAAAATACAGCGTGATTCATGATGGATTTAAAAAAAAATTGCATTGACAATTATTTTCTTTTCATTGCTATGCTCTATAAAGTAGAATTTCAAAAATTTGAATAAAACGAAATTTATTTTCGAAAAGAAAAATTTTTAATAAATAGCTTATCACAAAAAAATTTCAATTATATAAAAATCTCCATTTTGAGTTTTTTGTCGCTTACGCTGATTTTTCTATTGCACTATTACTTCAGTACTCATACCTCATAAAAATGCTCACTTTTCTATTCAAAGTTAATGCCTTAAGCTTTTAAAGGTATAAGGAATTCTTGTAATAAATTCTGACAGATTGAGCGAATCTCCGCACATTTTTTAATTTGTCAGAAAGCATATAAGCTGATTGTAATAAGCCAAAAAAATTACAACATTAATGCAAAATGCTGTAGTCTTTTCTAATAAGCCTAGCTCGTTGTAAAATGATGGCGACGGTTTGGTAACTTTCTACATATGCATAAACACACCATTCTGATGAATGTGTTAAATATAGTTAGTGGTATAGGCTGTGTAGTAAATATAGTCAGTGGACAGAATGCTTTGCTATATACATATACATATATATACATATATATATATATACATATACATATATACATATACNCACATTTAATCAATTTAAATTCCAGTTATATTCTTAAACCTAAATTATTTCATCTCATGAATGCCAAAACCTACATTTGCATTTCATGTATCAAAATTCTAATTTTATGGAAAAATACTTTATTCTTCAATACATGTTCAAACATGTATATAAACATTGCAACCTCAGCTTATAAAAAATGCATAGCTTCAGTTTTAGAATTTCCAAAAAGTTCTTCACTTTTTTTACATATACATTAGGAACGTGCAAAAATATAAATTCGAACAAATTCAATCTATTGTGCTTGCTGAATTTGTCAGAAGGCTCTATTAGAACGCTATTCTCTACAGATTTACACCTTCAGGCATATATATAGTGTTTACTCATCGGAGACGTGTTCATGTCAGAATTTTTTTTGCAGTTATTATTTACCATTGATCGAAAAGTGCACAACTGTACGTGACGTTACAGCTATCCCCTTTTGAACGATTCGAACGAAAGAATATCTGTCGCGCATGCGTAAATAGATTTTTTTTTCTCTCCCTTCTTGTTTCTTTTTAAAGTGAAGTTTATCGAATGCAGATTACAGAGAGATTTCTGTCACGTATGTTGAGATGGTGCAGCAGGTGTCTGCTTATATTTCGAACGCAGCACGCTCTGTCGATAGAGTTGAGTTGAGATGTGAATTCCGTGTTTTTAGGAGATTTACCTTAAAAAAAAGGTCTGCGTGATGGGATTTCTTGCGTATTTGTTTTTATTAATGTGGGATTTTAATGGATAATGTAAACTTATCTATTGATATGATACGTATNAAAAAAAAAAAAAAAAAAAAAAAGAAGAAGAAACTTATACATGTGATGATTATTCTAATTATTATTAAGTTGTAAGCATTATTGTAATTCGTACTGGCTTAAATGGAAATCTCCGATTTAAAGTTATCACTTTGAGATGCAAACATAACCTTTTCGAGTCAAAACGCTTTTCAATAAAGAAGAGAGGTATACAATTCGTTTTATATTAAAAAATGAATGTTACTGACGCCGCTGCCGTTTCAGAAAAATTCAGTTGCGCACGCTTCTTCTTATGATATGAAAAATATTTATTGAAACAATATTCAATTATACCCATTTATAGAAAAACATTTAAGGAACATTTTAAGATATAAATTCATTAAGTTTTGAGCTAGGCTATGTCAAACGTGATTTTTTTTATTGCACCATATAGTTTAGTTCAACTATTAGCAGGGGGCCGATTTTTCGCAGATGCATTTCTTATGGCAAAAGAAGAATACTCTGCCTCATTTTGTTAAAATTTTGAATGTGTTTTGGGGTATTTAACTAGTTCAATTTTGGATTTTTTGATGTAGTAGGAAAACTAATTGCAGTGAAATTATAATTTTTTGCTGTTATATGTTCTCTTACGTTAAAAAATATAAAAGCTTGTTACTTTGGCCTGTTTTAAACTTTTAGTAAAATTTTTGATGGGCTTAAAGAATAAAAATATGGCGTTTAAACATATCTTTATTGCTTTTTCTCTCAGTTAAAGTTCAAAAACATGGTGAGAAAAGTTACCCTTACAACCGGGGTAAATTTCCTTAAAGTGGGGGGGGGGGCGTAAAGTGAGCAAACATATACACTTCTGAAAAGCTAAAAAAATATTTACTATTATTCTTTTTTCATATATATAAATTATATCGATTCTAGATTCTAGTTAAATTGTTGAATTCTTGATGACTGTTAGCAGAAAAATCTTGTAACATCTGAGGGCTCTCAATTTATTTCCTAAGCACTTTTTTTTATCTTCTTGTTAATCTTAACTATCTTGTTCGATTATTTCACCTATATATTGGTTAATTTAGTTTATTTTTCTTATTTTATTTATTCACCTGCCTTTCTGCATTCCACTCTTTCATTCTGTCTGTGGACACTAATGAAGGTTTTTTTTTTCACTGCATGGCAACAGTTATGTGACTTAATTTTTCTGTCTTTTTTTACATTGTTTTATTGGTTGCGTAGTTTAAGTGACATTACTTCGACACTTCTTAATTTTTTTTAGTTTTATTCATGTTAGTAATAGAAAATTAACTAAAATTAACTTTTTTTGTTATGAGATTAGAATTTGAATTCCGAGTGATCCATATTAGTTGATTAAATTTTTTTTCCTTTCCTAACTTATTTATAATTTTAAACCTGAATCTCTGTGTTTCGCTCTTCGACCTGAAGAACATATTTCATAATAGTATGGAAATAATTATGTATGTTTAAGTGATATTATTCCTGGCCTTTTGACTTTGTAAGTTGTTCTTGTTTACGTTGTATACATAAAAACAGCAAGGTTATAATTAGTATTTTGTTGTTGTTGTGAGGTTTTATTCTTAATTTAGGGTTTTTTTCTCTTATGGTGGAACTCAATGACCTATGACTATGACCTACATAAGAAACTATAACCAAGTGTTTTAGTTAACCCAACACTAAGCTGTTTTCTATTTTTTTACAATAAATACAATCTTACATTAGGTTTTGTTTCCTATTGGCGTTGTTTAAATTAATCTTTCATTACGATAGTGTTTCCAATAGCTTAGCTTAGACAGACAGGGTGTAAAATACGTTTAGCGATAACAATTTCTAGTAGCGGATCTTTCATTTAACACTAAACATGCCATAACTGGTCAAATTACCGTTTAAGAACTTTTGCATCGAAAATTCACTTATCATCTTATCGTTTTTGCACCTTTGACTTCATGACTTTTTCTAACCATTATATACAGTTAATATTCTATTATTATTATTATTATATTTTGTTTGTTTCGAATAATACTTGTCGTATACCGATTTCCACCACAACCGGTCACTTGACCGGAAGAACAATTTATTGCAGTAAACTCGGATCAGAAATTACGATGTAATGCGTGTTCAACGTACTGCATTCGATGAGTTGCACGTTTCTACAAAGATTGTTGGATAGTTAATTCAAACAGAATAACTGTGAATTCAAATTTCAAGCAAGTACCTAAAATTTTAGACTGGCATTTTCGTGTAAGAAAAAGTGACAAAAACTAAATGTTTTGGTAAGTAGCTTATATTTTATTTTGTTAGCTTTACAACATTTTTAACCTACTGTTAGTTTTTACCCAGAAAAATGTCGAAACAATCAAGACAGCACACAAGAAATAATATTAATTATAAGAATAATTACAATTCTCATATATTCTTACAATAAGAATAATTATAAGAGTTATGGAAATAATAATAATTAGAAGAAATATGTTTGCGGAAAATGTACAGTAGAAACTCCCTGTATAAGTAAAAAATGCGCTTAGCAATGAATTAAAAATTCTTATTCTTTGTGTTAATAATACATAAAAATTGGCAATATGTAGTTTTGTTTAATTATAATAAAGTTTTTTTTTAGTTTATTTTCCTTCCTAACATCCATATTTCATGCATTCAATCAAGAAACATAAAGTCAGGTCATTTGATCGGCTATGGTAGAACTAGGTATATGACAAGTGCTGGTATGTTTAGTGTAAATGCATTAATAAAAAGTTATTAAATCAATCTTCTACGAGGAAGATATGAGATTTTATTTATTGCTCAGCAAGATTCCTTTAACCCCATCAAAAGTAAATTAAAGAGTAATAAAGAATCAACCTTATCTTTTTTTTTCTCCAACATTTACTTTCGTGAACTTTAGATCAACAAGTACTAACATTGTTAGAAGTTGATCATAACCAGGACTCAACGGCCAAAACAAGGAAACACCCGGGCAGTAATTTCTCTGGGGGCCCGGATTTTCTGGTATGCTTCTCTAATCAAATTATCCGCGATAAATGGCCGACGTAATAAGTGTAATCCCAATTGCAGGATGGTAGAGTGCCCGGACTATCCGGCTCTGCTAGACTTTGTAAATATGAGTAACGATTTCTTTCGTAATTTTGTTCCACAAAGTTATTAAACTGTTACCCGTGACTGAAATGATCATCTTTTATAATTTAAGTCAGATGCTGGAATCTGGATATTAAAAAGAGGAAAAGCGTAGTTTTTAAAAGAGAGGATAAATAATTCAGGTTTAAAATTAGCTCAGAGTCAGACAGCGCTATTAGTATGAATGGCGTGTTTTAATACTCGTATTTAAATTAACATTTCAAAATTTTTTTATATTTCAAACAAATACCCTTATAAGGCAACATAAGGCTTTTGTTCCTAATATTATAGCATAGACTAATGCAACATTAGGCTGTTATTTGCTGTTATAATTTAGTATTATCTTACATTAGGCTGTTGTTACCTTGCTATTGTTTAGATTAATACTCCATTCGGATATAGTTTCCAATTGTTTTGACTAATCCAATTTGGGATGCTAATTTCTATAGTTATACTTTTGGCAAATTCTATTACCTTAGTGTATTTTTTCTGTTGTCATAGTTGAGAGGAATCCAATATTAGTTTGTTGTTTTCTTGCTAATGTTTAGATTAATACTCCATTAAGATATCGTTTCCAATTGCTTCGACTAATCCAACTTAGGATGCTAGTTTCTATGGTTATACTTTTGACAAATTCTATTACATTAATGTGTTGCTTTCTGCTGTCATAGTTGAGATGAATCCAACATTAGGTTGTTGTTTCCTTGCTATTGTTTAGATTAATATTCCATTAGGATATCGCTTCCAATTGCCTCGACTAATCCAACTTAGGATGCTAATTTCTATGGTTATACTTTTGACAAATTCTATTACATTAATGTGTTGCTTTCTGTTGTCATAGTTGAGATGAATCCAACATTAGGTTGTTGTTTCCTTGCTATTGTTTACATTAATACTCCATTAGGATATCGTCTCCAATTGATTCGACTAATCCAACTTGGGATGCTGATTTCTATGGTTATACTTTAGACAAATTCAACCTTAATGTGTTGCTTTCTGTTGTTATAGTTGAGATAAATCAAACATTAGGTTATTGTTTTCATTTGGGATAGCTTAGACTAATGCTACATTAGACTACTGTTTCCTATTCTTATCGTTCAGACTAATTCGGTACTATGCTGTCTTCATTTGATACAGCTTAAGACTAATCCTATACATTAGGATGCGTTTCTATAGTTATACTTTTTTGACTAATTCTACATAAAGCTGTTGTTTCTTACTGTTACAGTCAATGCTAATCCTACATCAGGATGTTTTTGTTTGATACAGCTTAGGCTAATTTTGACATTATGTTGCTTTTTCTTTTTGTTATAGTTTAGACTAATTTCAAATTCTTAATTATGTAAAATATTATATGGTTTGTTCTTAGAATTTTTACTGATCTGGAAAGTAGGTCAGTAACTTTACTGAAAAAAGTTTTAACATAATTGTCTTTTTCTAATGTGTGGGTCGGAAAATTTTGAGAAATGTAAATTATTTATTTATTTATTTATAGCTCAATTCCTTGGGATCAATTTCTAACTAATATTCTAACTAATTTTCAATTCTAGTCAATTTCTAACTAATTATCTTCGAAATATCTGACGATGAATTATTGTTTTCCCTCTCATTATAATAAATTTTATGATCATTAAAAAATAGGTTTATATTTAAAAGAAATTAGCAAGTAAGAGTTTTTTTTATTGAAAGTGTAGCTTTCAAAAGAATTGAAAAAACAAATAATAAATTCAAATCAGGAAATACGTAATTTTTTTTATAGTCATAGAATATCTGGAAGATTTAGCACACAGAACAAAAATTATTTTTAAAAAAACCCTATTAATTTGCTATTTATCCCTATTTATTTGCTATAAATTTCAGATAATGCTTTTATTGAAATATTTTGAACTGAGCATGCTGTCAAATTTTGTAAAATTTAAAAGATTCTGTCTAAAGTCGTTCTTTGAATACTCAGTTACCACATCAAATAATGCTTTTGTAGCAAATAATATGCAATTTTTATAACTGTTTTGAGTTAATAACTGTGATTCATGGTATTCAGGCTTTGTTCATATTTATCCTACTTTTTTACCAATGAAAATGGTGTAAAATAAAAGACCCAATTATGTGAGAAGGAAAAACCAATGTGACCTGAAATTTTTTAATATTTGAGAAGCTTCTCCAAATCTCGTTTTTTTTTGTTACTCATCATAATATGTAAGTAATGATAATCGTTCATTGTTTTGAATCATTTTCATCTAGGCGAAGAAAAAAATCCCACCAAATATTCAATTTTTTTAAAAATTTAGTGATTTATTTTAATATTTAATCTGTATCCATTTTAAGCCATAAGCAATTTTCAGATAGAATAGTATATACAGTTTACTGTGAAAGCTTTGCTTTGAATTTAAGCTTTTTTATTAACCTTGGCGAAAGAGTTCGGAAGAACAACCTCAATAAAATATATACCTCGATAAAAAAAAATGCCAAAGGCGGGCTCAGACTAACATTAAATGTAATATTTTGTGGGAAACAAAGAATAATATCTTCCCGAAGCTGGTTTTACATTTAAAATTCGATAACAAAACCATGAAACAACGTTCCCATAGGAAATATAACTGCTGCTAAGACAGTTTGTATCTGATCGCTTAAAACAAAAATTTTTCGAACTGTACACTCTATTTTTAAGCACATCCATTTTTTTTATGTCCTAGCAAATTGCAACTTATAAATCCTGTGTATTGTTATCAAATGGAGATGGACTACAGAACTGAATTCACCCTCAATTTACGAGACATAAATTAAGCCTAGCTTATAACTCCGTAGATCCATATTCGAGATGGTACTTGGGCGAGAAGATAGTTTTCTACAGATAGGTAATTTTAATAATCAAAAATGAATTAAGGGAAGGGTGATTCCATTCTATATGGTTGAATGCGTTCGGTTAAAATCAACCGTGTGGAAGAAAATCGGAACTCTTGGCCTCGGGCCATTGCAGCAGACGCGCCAATGCGGGTAAAATGAAATTATTTGAAGCTACGTTTGGAGTTTGATTGCTAGTTATTTGCTGGGGGGATCTGGAACAAAATTACTGAGTGTTAAAATGTGCAGTATGGGCTTAAGTGGCAGTTTTCGGTGAAGAGACTGCTGGAAGAAATTTGAATGCGGAGGTACATCGGTAAAACGGGATAGATCAATTTCATTAAAAAAAAGTGAAAAAGAAGCATGACTGAAATTTTGATAAGATCGATTGTTTTAGATTTGTGTAATATGCATGTTTGAGAAAATGAGCTGAAACTTATATAGACGAGAAAGTTGTTTAACTTGCTAGAATACTTTATGAACTCTCAACATTTAATTAGCGTTTCTAAGCAATAAATGTAGGATTCAGCATAATGAGCAACTTCTCATTTTAGCTAACCCATTTCAATGCAAAAGAGTTTAGGTTTTCTTTTACAATTGTGTTTTGTGTATTTATTATATAGTTGAATCTCTATCAGTCGTTATTACCGTATCTTTCGTTAAATATCGTCTTGTTTTCACGGCCCCGTCACAAATGCAATTCCTATCGGGCTAATGATATACGTTAGATCGTTGTCGAAACTATTTATCGTTCATAAATAATGCAGACAATGAAAAAAAAAGCTATTTCGCTTCGTTATTTCGTTACTCCTGATGCAAATGATAAAGCAGATCGAAAATGAAGATTTGTTAGAATTTAATGAAAACGCCTCAATCCATTTGATATTTATGCATCAGGTGATTAATATGTTGAAACATGTGGAACTGTCAATTTAAGTATAGATTGCGTAAGCTGAAATGCAAAGCGATACCGAAAATGAACCCCATACAGAAAACATAGAAGCCTTTTAATCCCCTACCAATTATTTTGAAGAAAGAAAAATGCAAAAAAATCAACATATTTTTTAATTTTATTAATAAACTCACCAAACTAAAACAAAACATAATACACAAGTTTTAAATAGAAATTTTAGTTTCTTTTACGTGTTAGAAACATTTAATTTACCATCAGTATACTATCACGAGTTATCTTGGGCAAATGAAAAAAGTTAAATATTAGTATTTGCATGATAGTTCTTAAATTAAGGCACAATACAAAATGATACTTTTCAAACATCGGTGAAGGAATACGTCATTTTTTACCACGTTTATATAAACTTGCCTTCGTGTATATCTGTCCGGGTGGAATTTTGTAATCGATTTTAAACTAACTTCCCGACTAGCTACAAACTTTAAATTTGGCACATAGTTCAGAATTGGATGACAATGCATGAAAATGAAGAGAAAAAAGACATACAAAGTAAAATAAAATTAAAATTTAAAAAAANTTGGAAAGAGAACGCTCTATCTCCTGAGCATCGAGATTCATAACAAAATGTTTTATATTTTATTTTATAACCGTCGTTGAACAGCCGACCCTAATTTATAGGTTTACGACTGATAATGTTCAACTCCGTAGCCTTGTAATTTTGATCCCAATCCAGAAGACAAGGGAACTCCTGTATCGAGTATTGGGAGAAATATTTGCTTCGTGGAGGACTTTTTGATGGAGCTAACCCGCATTTGCGTTACATGGAGAGGAAGACCACTAGAACCTCCCACGATTAGCCTGACGGCCAAGGGACTCTAACCCATGATCCGTCTACCATTGAGGATATTTCACTTCAGCACTGCGGTCGGTGCAAGCCGGATGCGAAATTTGCATCGACTAGGGTTCGAACCCGGTTCGCCTCATTGAAAGGCGAACGCTCGATCCCCTGAGAACAACAGAAACATAACAGAACATAGCAAAAAACTTGAGAAAAAAAATATTACATCATTGTTTTACTTTAAATCACGTTACTTGTATTTACTGCATGAAAAATTCATCAAAACGCTTTCTTATTTCATTTAAGATAATATAAAAATATAAAAAATATTGGTTTTGCCATCGCCCTTCACTCAAATTAATTTAGTATTTATTTTACGAAAAATGATTGTAGAATTTTTTTTAAAAACACTAATTACTGCTTTTATTTTCTATAATTTACAATAGCCACTTAATAAGTAATTCTCTCATTATAATAGAACGGTTGTTTGGAATCTGCGGCCATAAATGATCCCAAATATGTCAAAGTTTTACGATCAGGGCTATCCGAGGTTATCTAAATTCTTACTCAGCACACGATTCCCTGTCAAAACATGCTAGAATGCCGTTAATTTTAAGTAGGCCATCTCCAATCCCCTGATTTAAAGCACTCTAGGCCATAATGTACACGTCTACCTTTGCCTCGAGGTTCGGATTTTAATTAAGGTACTTAAACAAGATGATTCTCACATAATTACAATGCACAAAGACAAACAGCGGTTTAAATTTTTTATGGTCACATTTGGCGGGATTTGAGTTGTAAAATAAGTTGTAACTCAGTAGTGGAAATCTTTAAGTTAGCAGAAGAAAATAGTTACTCTATTGGTAATAATTTCTCTTTTGGGGAATAAAGAAAAAACATCTTAGTTTCATTTACTAATTTAAGCTGATGTTAACTCTTTGAGAATTTTGTTATTTCAAGTCAGTTTTACTTATTTGAATTCTTTTTATTACTTGAATTCTGAACATAAAAAAAAAAAACAATATATTTTTCGAATAGACTATTATATTTTTTGTGAATGGAATAAGCATCTCAAGATTGTGCGATTTCCCTTACTCTTTACACTTTCCCCCTCTCCATTACTATGGTTTCAGCAGATCTTACTCCCCCCCCCCGTGGCAGGAAGTTTTAATAAAAAGAGGGAAAAGCAGGATAGCGTAGAGAAAAGGCGACCCAAAACGAAAAAGGCCATGAATAGCCATGAATTTCGAAAGACCCCAGGAGGACTTTTGGTGGTCATAGAATTTTCTTACACGTGATACGTATACATTTTTAGTTTTTTGTCCGACAGAAAAAGAATTATTTTTTCTTTTTAACCACTCGAAAAACGTAGCTTAAAATTTACATTTTCTTCTTTTTAGTTTGTGGTCCGTTTGTTTGTTTAGGGAAAGGTACGAGAAATTTTTATCGGTGATAAAATCGCGAAGGATTTTATGGAACCATTTAGGTAACAATTATAATTTGTCTTAGCATTAGGCTTTCAGCTCCCGTTGAAATTTAACGCATATAGCGGTAACGTGATCAAAATTTCGATTGACGATAAATTCTTTTATCGATATCGGAACTTCACTTGAAAATTAAGCGTTTTATCAAGACGAAAAGTGGTGGACATTTCAATGAGAAACCTGGGGGAAATATCAATTTTCGTAAGTGACACATTCTAAATTCTTTCACAAATATTCTTTATCATGGATTTCAATTCTTTCACTATATATTTACACAGAGACTTAACACAAAGACAGACAGGAAGCCATGTGAAACATAAACAAACTAATTATGCATCGAAGTTGCCAGGTACACAAAAAAAATATATGTATATATCACGATTACAATAAAATACAATCAAAATACAAATCTAAGTTAAGTTTGTTTGTATTTTTTTTTGTAGTTCATTTACGTCGCACTAGAGCTGCACAATGGGCTATTGGCGACGGTCTGGGAAACTTCCCTGAAGATGATCCGAAGACATGCCATCACAATTTTGATCCTCAGCAAAGGGGATGGCACCCGTGCTTCGGTAGCCCAACGACCTGCACGCGAAGTCGAGCACTTTACGGTAGCACAGTTTAACNTGCAGAGGGGATGGCACCCCTGCTTCGGTAGCCCAACGACCGGCACGCGAAGTCGAGCACTTTACGGTAGCATAGTTTAACGAGGACCCATACCACACACCCTCGGTCACTACGCAGTCTGATCCAAGTGGTCACCCACCCGCACACTGACCACAGCCAGTGATGCTTGACTTCGGTGATCTGCTGGGAACCGTGTCTTAACGATCAGTCCACTGCGGGACCTAAGTTAAGTAAAAGAAGTATTTGAAAAAGAATTATATTTCAACTAACTCAAAGTGCGCTTCGGCACTTTATTAATAAGTAAATCAATAAGTAAATATAATTATTGTAATACAATGTAATACATTTTATCAACCAATTAGAACTAAGGTACATTTACGGTATCATTTTCGTCATTTTATTCATGATTTTTCTTTATCTTCATTTGGATTCTGAATATTTTTTCTTTCTTCTACTACAAGCTCAATATAACAAAAGACTTACTGTATTACGTCAGACACTAACAGCAATATAAATGATGTTGATTGTTTTTCGATATTTTTATTAGCGAATTAGAACTAAGTTCATTGTATATCTTCATTCTTATTATTTTACAAAAGTTCTTATTATATTGTCGACTTCGGTATATTACATTTTTTCTTTGCAATCGGACAAAGGGGATGCAACTAAATGCTACTGTATTATACTCGCCGCAGATGCCTTGCGGCCCATAAATAAATACAAATAATAGAAATTTTTCTCCATATCTTTTTATAGCTGTTTCTCAGATTTTAAGAATTTGTGCTTGATATGAATAGATTGATCTTGCTGACAAAGAAACGGCTTAAAGCGTTTTTAGACTAATGTTGTATCGATCTTATGCTATTGATTCTATCACTGTTAGGATTACTTGTACAATATTAATGCAAGTAAAGACAAAGATAGTTGCAATTTAGTCATTTTTAAAATGGATTATTAGGGTGGCAAATGAAAATACCATCCACTTAGGAGACCTCTTCCTTTGTGACAACAAAATACAAGAACGTCAGATAAAGTAGGTAACTGACGATGAGTCGAATTAGGAGCTCGATGTCCTAAAACTGGAAGTCCATGTTTTTTCTTTATAGGTAATTGACGATTAATTGAATTAGGGGCTCGATGCACTAAAATGGCCCTAAAACTGGAAGTCCATGTTTTTTCTTTATAGGTAATTGATGATGAGTCGAATTAGGGTCTCGATGCCCTAAAACTGGAAGTCCATGTTTTTTCTTTATATGTAATTGACGATGAGTCGAATTAGGAGCTCGATGCCCTAAAACTGGAAGTCCATGTTTTTTCTTTATAGGTAATTGACGATGAGTCGAATTAGGGTCTCGATGCCCTAAAACTGGAAGTCCATGTTTTTTCTTTATATGTAATTGACGATGAGTCGAATTAGGGTCTCGATGCCCTAAAACTGGAAGTCCATGTTTTTTCTTTATAGGTAATTGACGATGAGTCGNCAAAATATGTGACAGCAAAATGTTACTCAGCAGTAGAAAAGAAATTAAACCTAAAACTCCATTAGAATTTCTTACTTTTATAATCAATCTCGAATGGAGAAGATGTTTTTCCAAATCTGAGAGCGGCATTTCAAATACTCCTGACTATCTCAGTATCAATTGCTAGCTGCGAACGTTCATTCAGCAAATTAAAATTAATTTTGACAGATCGCCTAAGTGACCTAGCATTTTTAAGTGTGGAAAAAGAAAAATTTTAAATGAACAATTTTGATGATATTATTGATACATTTGCTTCATCAAAAGCACGAAAAATTTAGAGATAGTAATTAGTTTTATTAATGTATTATAATCATATGATTATTAATCATATGTATTATTAATTTGCGAGTATATTTTGCATATAATATTATATGGTTTTTGAATGGGGGGCGCTAAAAGGGTATTGTGCCCCGGGCGCGAGTTAAGCTCGCTACGCCACTGGGCTCGATGCACTAAAATGGCCCTAAAACTGGAAGTCCATGTTTTTCTTCATTTTAAATCAATTTTTAAGTGTGTTATAGTTGCTTCGATATGAACGAGCACCTCCCAAGATTGTCAAGTGCGAACTACTCCGAACAAGTTCAGAAACACTCTTTGCTTAATTTTAATGCAGATATGAAAATAAAGTTGGAGAGAAACTTAGCCAAATGCGGTGACCGCCACCGATATCTTTAACTTTGGCAACCTCTATATGGACAGTTTTGAAGTAGTTTATCGTAACTATAGCTACATTAGATAGATACAGAGACTCTGCCTACACCGACTGATATTTCCAACATTTTATAGTACTTTTCGAAGCTTTAAAGAAAGTGACATTTGCGACAAAAAAAAGTGTATAAGGAAAAAAAAGGTGGCATTTTAAGTACTTTACATTTGATACAAATCTCTAATTGTAAAATGAAAAAGTATTCGGGCTTTATCACGAGCAAATTAAATATTTTAAAAGTTAATAAATTCGTTTATTTGAGAAAAATCGCCAATTTGGCAAGCTTTTTACACTTCGATATATTGTATCAAATCCAAGGAATAATTATCAATATTTTCTAATTTCCAGATAATGCTGCGTTAGAAAACCTTTTAAATATTAAAAAAAAATTAAATTTCGAATGCTTTTCATTTTTACAAAAGGATGGTTTTTCTACATATTGAAGTTTTGAGCCATTTTCAGAATCATAGTTGAGGGAGATATCTAATGATAGGCTAAACGTGATCTAACAGTCATAATAACTAATAACTGATGTTAAACTCACAACACTTATAAAAATAGCATATTTATCGCAAAGCCGAGATGGCTTAGGGGATACTACGTTCGCCTTCCAATAAGGTGAACCAAGTTCGAATCCCAGCGATGGCTTGTCAATACTAATTCCGCATCCGGCTTGCACCGACCACAGTACTGACGTGAAATATCCTTCGTGGTAAACGGTTCATGGGTTAGAGTCCCCTTGCCGTCAGCCTAACCATGAGAGGTTCTCGTGGTCTTCCTCTTCATGTAACGCAAATGTAACCCTTCATATAACGGGTTAGTTCCATCAAACAGTCCTCCACTAAGATTAATTTCTTCCAATACTTGATCCAGGAGTTCCCTTGTCGTCTGGATTGGGCTCAAAATTACAAGGCTACGGAATTGAACATCAGTAGTCGTAAACCCAAATACGGGTAGGCTGTTCAACGACTGTTATGAAATATTTATCGCAAAGAGCTGTGGAGAATCAGGGGATAGAGCGCTCGCCTCCCAATGAGGTGACTTAGGTTCGAATCGGCTGGTCTATACAAATTATATTCACACCGACCATAGTGGCGACGTAAAATTTCTTTAGTAGTAGACGGATCCTTGGTTATAATCCCGATGCCATCGGGCTTACAGTGAGAGGTTTTCGTAGTTTTCCTCTCCATGTAGCGGAATAATGCCTTCAAAAATGTCCTCCACGAAGACTAGTTTGCACCAATACTTGATCCAAGACTTCCTTTGTTTTCTGGGTTGGGTTCAAAATGACAAGGCTACGGAGTTGAACATTGATAGTCGTAAACTCAGAATTGTGTCAGTTGTTCAACCCCGGTTGTAAAATATAATATGAAGTATTAACCGCAAAAAGCCGTATTTCATGGGAAAAAGAACCTTACATCTATAAGAGCCTATCGCAAAATTAACCAATGCCGTATATAGATAGATATGTAACAAAAATAAGGTCTTTTTTTATATTAGAATCGAACATTAGATCCAACATTATCTCTTAGAATCATCTTTCACTAACTGTACTTTTACGAACTCACATTTTATGAACGACGTGCGTAAAATACAGTATACATTATTTTAATCAAAGAGCTTCGCGCGAGGAATTTAAAATCCTACACTTTTATGATAATTAAATTTTAATTTTTAAACATATTATAGGTAATCAATAATTGATTCTCTCTTAACTTAATGAACTTATTTCTATAACTAACCCAAAATTAAAACCATCGAGTTTTAACACCCGTAATAAAGCAATCTTCCTTTTCGTTTTCACAAAATGAAAAGATGATTACCATTATTTTTCTCCGTTAACTTTTCTCCGAAATTTTACGAACGCACTTCCATTTCCTCCGTCTCATTAAATACCGTCAAAAAGATGCACTACCTCGCACAAAACGTGCGACTTCTCGAACGTCCTTACGAGTTATTCTAGATTAAAGTTAATTATATATTTCGGAACACCGTCAGGCCTAAATTGGTGGCGTTTTGAAGAGTTGTCATTAAACGTAATGTGCATGCGTAATTTTGACCCTCCCTCATTCATTAGAGAGTGGGGTGGGGGAGGGGAGGACCTAGTCTCGTCAACCGGCTGATTAAAGAGTAGGCCCCGCATCACCTGATATCTTTCTCGTAATTATCCTTTTCAATGAATAAATTACGACACTAAGTAAATTGAAGAGCAGGACCTTTCTCTATGTGGTTATTGGCGATAGCGTTGGCGACAGTAACTTGGCGAGGAACGGATTTCTATCAATGAAATATGAACATAAAGGTTATAGTGCACTAGGGTTTCTAAAGTTGTAATTTTGCCTCGTAAAATTTTGGGATATTAAAAAAATATAACGTTTATACGTGTCACGTGACTGATTTTTCTTTGACGGAAGAAGGGAAAAATTAAAATTTTAATGAGCGATTAAACTATTTTAATACCATAATTGGGTATAATATAGCCTACGTCACAGGTTGTGTTGTTCCTACTAAATTTAACCCATGAACGGCATTTTCTGCGAGCCTAACTTCAAGCCACAAATAAACAAACGAAGTGTTCGATCGTTTAAATAGCTGCTCGCCAGATTTTATTGCATTATAAAGAAAAGTTATTGAAACTAAATACAACTAAATAAACAACAACAACTACTAATAACAATAACTAAATAAGCAACAACTAAATTCCATTCGTTTAGCATTGCGTCATATGTTGTTCCTACTAAATCGAAGTAGTTGTGTTTTTTTCATATTATACCCAATTTAAGCGTTTTTTTTAAATTGAATTTACCTACAAGGTTTTTGCGGTTACGTCATAATTACTGTTCAGTTTCTAAAACTTTTCGCCGACAGATGGCGTGGTTTTCAATTTCAATGAAAAACTTTTATTTTTAATGACATTAAAAAAGAAAAAAAAAGATTCAGTTATATGTTGGGTTGTCATTGAAATCAAAGCTAATCGATTCTGTTCCTAAAACGTCAATCATAAGTCAAAATAAATCGAATTAAGATAGTAAACTTCATAGTCCCATTTCTTGGTATATTTGGAATTCATATTTTTCAGATAATTCATATTCTTTTTTTTTATATAGCAGCAAGAAATCACAGGTAAGCCCATTTTGATATCACTTCAAAAACTTACCAATCGAAACAAGTACAAAAACATTATTCTAAAAGAAATGACAATAAAAATCTTAGAATGTCTAGCATTTCTGCGATTTCTTTTGCTTGACAGCAACAGCAAATTAATTAAAATCCTGCAATATTTCACTTAAATATTAAATATTTTTACTGAGGGGTTTGGTTCATTTCATCTACAATCACTTCATCGACAGGCCATTATTTCATCGACACCACTTTATCGACAGACCACCACTTCATCGACTTGGCCATTTCGTCGACAGGCCATTTCCTTGACAGCATCGTTTAGTAGACAGGCCATTTCGTCGATAAGTCATTTGGTCGACACATTCATTTCTTCGACAGAGTCAATTTTGTCGACAGGCCATTTCTTTGAAAGCACCGTTTAGTCGTCAGGGCCATTTCGTCGATAAGTCATTCGGTCGACATATTTATTTCTTTGACAGAGTCAATTTCGTCAACAAGGTAATTTCGTCAACAAGGTCATTTCGTCGACGGGAACATTTCATCGACAGGGTCGTTTTCGCTGACAAAGCCATTTCGTAGACGTAGTTATTTCGCCGATATGATCATTTCGTTGACAGAATCATGCTTAATTTTGAAACTAGTTGCTTTTGCTAATTGTCTGCTTTTCGTCGTAATGTACTGTATTTTTCGGTTGAATAATTTTTATTAATAATCAAAAAACTACTATTTAATTTTTATACTAACGCAAATTTTTTTTAACTATGTTGCAATTGCCATAAACGAAGCATTCCCCCCCCCCTGTTTTTTTCGAATTTGAAATTCAGATATTGCTGACAACATAATACAAAAACGTCATTTTAATAAAATTTAAAAAAAAACAAAAAACAAAAAAACAAGTGGACTAGTTTTTTTAGTAGTATTTTAATAATAAAAAAACTAATGGGATTTAGCTGTCGTTTCCCAACCCCGGAAGGTCGCTGTGCAATCTTATATAGTTTTCTTTGAAAACAATTCTCGCTTCTCTCACTACTAAGTTTTTTTAATAGCATAGTGTAAAATCTTGATAATTTAAATCCATCATTAAACTATTTCAAGCTAGTTCCTTTATAAAACATTTAAAATTTTTAGTTATAAAATAATAAAGAATATTAAATTTAAATTTATGGCATGCAGTAGAAAAACTAGCAGAAATAAAAGAACAATTATGCTATTTAAAAAAATACAAGCATGACGTATTCGTTTAATGTTACCTTTTTTATAATTGTCGTTATTGCTTTCTCTACCCTTTGAACACGTTTTTCTAATTAAACTTAAAAAGCGTAACAGCGCGATAAATACTCATTTCTCAATCAATAACAATGAATAAAATTAATATTATTGAAACTGTTAAAACATATAATATAGAACACTTGAGCCTCGATGGCTTCCAATGCGGCGAACCGGGTTCGAATCCCAGTCGATGCGAATTCCGCATCCGGCTTTCACCGACCACAGTGAATGACCACGTGAAATATCCTCAGTGGTAGACGGATCATGGGCTAGAGTCCCCTTGCCATGAGGCTAACCGTGGGAGATTCTCGTGGTCCTCCTCTCCATGTAACGCAAATGTGGCTTAGCTCCAGCAAAAAGCCCTTCAATGAGGCAAATTTCTCCCAATACTCGATCCAGGAGTTCTCTTGTCTTCTGGATTGGGTTCAAAATTACAAGGCTACGGAGTTGAACATTAGTAGTCGTAAAGCCATAAAATTGGATCTGCTGTTCAGCGACGGTTATAAAATATAGAACACTTTGTTTGTTGATTTGAACTTAGTTTGTTTCAGCTTTTCGTTGCCCACGTGAGAAAAGAACTTTCAGTCAGAAATTTGTAAACATGCAGTTAACGCTTTCATGCTTAAGACAGCTCACACGCCTGATATTTCAATTATTTTTCATAACTTGAAAAAGAAATGAGGGCTTTCTTTGTATATATGTTACTATGAATAGTTACTGTGAAATTGGTTGTTGTTGACATCCACCAGTGAATGTTAACAATCACATAGTCGCTTTGGTAAGTGTCCGAAATATATGCTAGACCTAGTTAAATGCCAATGCTCGGCATACATTTGCCCGGTATGCCTTACATCCATGTTTTTTAAGGTTCAGTGCCACTACCCGGTATTTTTTTTAAGTTAGCCACTGCCAGGTATGCATTTAACCGATACTCTGAACACTGATGTTTTTCCTAATCTTTCCTCAGCAGATATTAAAATATCAAATAAATATAATAATATCAGCGAATAAATTATTATCAAATGGGATATAACAAATATTTAGGACATTCACCGAATGACTATGTGATTGTTGACATTCACCGGTGAAAGTCGACATTCTCTTCGAGTTCGGATACATATGTATACATTAGTTTAGTAGTTAAAATAATATAAATTTGAATATTTACATTATGATCTCTTTTCGATTGTTTAATGCTGAAATAATGCAATTGTTTATTCCTTTTATATATTAACTTTTTAGAAAAAATTATTTGAAATAAAAAAGAATGGATGAGTGTAAGTTAAAATTTCATTATTATCAGATAATAAATTAATAAACTACATTTTAAAAAAATAAATAAAATCAAAATATTAATTTTGGCAGGAAAAGTAATTGTTTTTTTCTTTGTTCTGCAGGGAAATTCAGTTTTATTTCAACAAAATATGTGCTTTTGGGATTTTAAAATGTTATTAAACTACTTGGAAAATAACACTGTTGCATAATTCATCTTTTGTTTATATTTACCCTAAAGAATATGGAAAAAATAGGAACTATTTTGAAATTCAATTTTCAACTTTTTTTTTTATTTAGTGTTTGGCGTAGACAAAAAGAATTTCCTACCTTCGTATTTTTACTGTTTAAAAACCAGTCATATTTTTTAAGCAAATATATAATTCAATACACATATTTTGTTTTAAGAATTGTTTAGACCCATTTTTGTTTCCTAAGTTTTAAACAGATTTTCGTGCTTATTTAAAAAAAAAATGAATCTGAAGCAATTGAAAATGCTTCAATTCTTTATTTAAAGAAATTCAATTAAGTTATGGGACCTATGTTTTGAAATTGGGTAGGATTTATTCCTAATAGTAGGTACAAGCAAAAACTCGTATGTGATTCGGCACTTAAAACGTCGACAACCGAGTAATTATACGCAAAAAGATCAATATTATATATAAATATATATGTACATAATTGGACCTGAATTTATCGAATTCATCAGGACCAAAAAATGCTGTTCGTTAAATTAGAATTATTCTTAAAATCGGGAACCAAAACAAAAATATTCTACATTTACCTAACGAAAAACCATAATGTGCAACAAAAAAAAAATCCATAATTATAAATCGTGCACTTTTTATTCAGTTGCGAATTTGAAATGTTCATTGCCCTCTAATGTACCAGGAAATCACATTTTTTAAAAACATTTTTCAAATAAAATTTAGAAACATATTACATAAGGCATATACTTGGTACTTATTAAGTCGCAAAAGCTGCTCGTGATATTTGTGCTGTGTATGGCAAGGGTGCCGTAGTCTAGAGAACTGCTTGTAATTGTTATGCCAAGTTAAGAAATGGAAAGTTTGACATTAAATATCACCCTTCTAACCATCCTGTTAAGTTCGATGAAGAGCGATTAAACAAATTTTTGCAGGAAAATTCGCATCTGGAGAAAATGGATTAGTGCGACTCTTTGAAGTTTGAAACATTTAAAAAAAAGTGGAATTTAAATATCAACCCAATAATTCGTTGATGGGTAGTTTATTGCACGTTAAACAGAGGCTTTATCTTTATTTTCCACTAATAAAAAGAAATATTCACTATTTGCGTTGATTCGTAATTTTTTGTAATTTAAACAAGGGTTTTATCTTTATTTTCCACGGATAAAACGAAATATTCACTATTCGCGTTGATTCGTAGTTTATTGCACGTTAAACAGGGGCTTTATCTCTATTTTCCACGTATAAAACGAAATATTCACTATTCGCGATGAATCGTAGTTTATTGGATGTTAAACAGGGGGTTTATCTTTATTTTCCACAGATAAAACGAAATATTCCCTATTCGCGTTGATTCGTAGTTTATTGAATGTTAAACAGGGGGTTTATCTTTATTTTCAACGTATAAAACGAAATATTCACTATTCGCGTTGATTCGTAGTTTGTTGCGCGTTTAACAGGGGCTTTACCTTTATTTTCCACGGATAAAACGAAATATTCACTATTTGCATTGATTCGTAGTTTATTGTTATTTAAACAAGGGTTTAAACTTTATTTTCCACGGATAAAACGAAATATTCACTATTTGCGTTGATTCGTAGTTTATTGTTATTTAAACAGGGGCTTTACCTTTATTTTCCACGGATAAAACGAAATATTCACTATTTGCGTTTTTCTGTCAGTTGCTAAACGCACATAATTAAAATAAATCTGGATATAAGTTTTTACCAACATCTTCAATTCCGATTATGCTTTCCAATAAAGGTTGTATTTTTAAGTACCAATCATGTCGTATTATCATGGTAATTATACGATACATTTCGCAATGCATCTTCCGAATTGGTTATTTAACATCTCTTCCAATTTAGGATATTGAAATGATTTCAGGTGATTACCCATTGGCCAGAAGTTCTTATACTATAGGATCATAAAAATCAAAATGGACTTAATTGTTACCTACAAAAAGAGTATTTTCAAATGAGGCTCGATTAATTAATGAACGAAATTGCGATATCGCATAAATATTTCTGTAGCTGCTCCAACTGAAAAAAAAAGTTTTACACGGCCTCCTTCTAGATAATTAATACTCCTTTTTTTAGGAATAAAAAAGGAGATATTTCCCGAAAAGACTAACATATTTTTGGAACAATTGATTTTTTTTCCTCTACTAATTGCAGTAAATCCTTTTTCATCTCGTGCACGTGAAAGTAAAAATAAGAAAAGGAGATTATAAATACTGTTATAATTAGCAGTGATTAATCTTCACCAATTATTACAATCGATTCGATATCATTATTATTAGTAATTAAGGTAACAATTACGTAACAATTGCATTTAGAAACTATTTCGAAGATAATATTTTACTCATAAAATGTTCGTATAAAAGAAACATTCGTAAATGTAATTTGGTGCAATTAGAAAGAAAAAAAAATTCTTACAGATTTGCATTTCCTAAAATATTGCATTAAATTTGATAATACAAATATCAATGGCTATTTTAACGCAGTTATATTTTAGAATTGTTATGAGAATAACATGTTATTAATGAAAGGCAGGCAGGTACTTTATTTTCTTCGAACTAGAGCTGCGCAATAGACTATTTACGACTGTCGGGGAAACATCATTGAGGAACATCATCAACAACATACAACAACGGGGAAACATCATCATACGAGGACATGCCATTACAATTTTCGAGAGGCCACTTCCTCAGTTTAGACATAGATCTGAAGGGGAAGGAAATTTTCTCTAGATACCTGTACTCACTGTACTGATCAGCGATTGGCCACAGGACTTTCGATTCCACAGTATCGCATGTACTCGGTGGAGGAGATTTAAGATTGAACCCAGACCCCTCCGGACAGGTCACTGATTCTCTGACCACTAGACTACCACGGCCTTATTGATAAAAGACTATTACAAAGAAATAGTAGTTGTTGTTGTAGCTCATTTACGTCGCCCTAGAGCTGCGCAATGGGCTATTGGCGACGTTCTGGGAAACATCCCTGAGGAGGATCCGAAGACATGCCATCACAATTCTGATCCTCTGCGGACTGGATAGCACCCCGCTTCGGTAGCCTGACGACCTGCACGCGAAGTCGAGGACTCTACGGTAGAACAGTTTAACGAGGATCCATACCGCACACCCTCGGTTCCTAAGCAGACTGATCCAAGTGGTCACCCACCCGCACACTGACCGTAGCCAGTGATGCTTGGCTTCGGTGATCTGCTGGGAACCGTGTCTTGACGATCAGCCCACTGCGGGGCACTATTACAGAGAAAGATTCAAACTTGAATTCAGCCAGGAAAAATTATTTTTTATACGCTCTAAATTTATTTTCTGTCTTAATTTATATCTAAAAGTAATTTTTACTTCTTAGGTATATATTAAAGCTTTTAAAATATTACCAAATCCAATCATCTATATGATATATAAATATTTTGTTAAGGAAAAATCTGCTAACAATTTTATTGCAGTTTTGTTCACTTTTCCAAACACATAAAAGATTTAAATAATGATGTAGTAGCTCCAAACTATTTACACTGCGGACAGAGAGAAATATCGAAATTTAATATTTTCACACTTATAACATCCATTTGTATTATTGACAAACTGTAATTTGGACAATCTACAGTGGAATTAAGCTATGTGCAGACAAGAATAACATGGAACAGAATTTCAAATTTGAAAAACATTGTAGGACACAAACTCAACCAGACAAGATATTGTGGCACAAAATCTGAAATAAATTTCGTGGATCAAACTCGAAAACGTACAAGATGTTGCTAGGAAAATCTAAAGCAAGCTTAATATTGTAGGCCAGAATTTAAAGAAGACGAAATGTTGTGTGGAAAGAAAAATCTAAAGCAAGCAATGAAAAATCTAAAGCAAGGTAAATACTATAGGTCAGAATTTAACAAATCAAAATGTCAGAAAATCAAACAAAAAGAGAACAAAATGTCGGAAAATAAAATAAAAAGCAAACAGAATGTCAGAAGCGATCAAAATGAGAAAAATCTGAAGCAGGTTAAACATTGCAGATCAGAATTTAAAACAACGAAAACGATAAAGGAAAAATCTGAAGCAGGCTAAATACTGTTTGTCAGAATTTAAAGAGCACAAAATGTTATGAGGGAAAAACTAAAGCAGGCTAAATAGCGTAAGACAGTATTTAAAGTGGACAGAATGTTATGAGAAAAATCTTAAGAAAGTGAAATATTGTGTGACAGAATCTAACATGAACAAAATATTGTATGACAGAATCTAGCTCTAACAAAAGAAATTGTGAGAGTATCTGAAGCGGATAGAATTTCTAACTGAAAAAATACATTTAGCATTTGAAATATTGTACATTTAATGTATTTTGTTTATTTACAATCCACAATACAGTACTGTATAATTACAGTACAGGTAAGATTGCTCAGAGACCAGAATCGTAATTGAAAGATTTCGGCAAGAAATTGGAAACCGCTAGCACGGAAAATCTTGATGGCGTAAATAATGTGTCATAAAATTTGTGTATATATGTATATAATACAATCCACACTCGGATAATAGAGAATTATTTATCTATATTTTTAAATTATCATTACAAATATTGGAAAAATTGTTTTACATAACTTTGTAGATAGTTGGGGGAAAACGGATAAGCAACCCACAGATAATCTAGAATAATATAATTATATAATTACAGTTGCACTTCGATTTAACGAACTTCCATTTTGCGAATTTCTCTATTTTGCGATATTTTTCGAGGAACCAAGAACATTTTGGAAATTTCTTCGTAAAATAACTTCAAAATAGCGAAGTGAATTTTCTACTTATGAACTTTTCTTTGAAATCCACTTTCCCTATTTCCCATATTTCAGAACATTTTAGACTTGTTAACGAATTTTATGGAGGAAATGACCTTCAGTTGATTTTCGAACTCAAACTTTTAAAGAAAGCAATAAACTCCCTTTCCGTTTTCATTTCAAATGAAAAACTCAGACAAAATTAACGGATTTTATCATTATTAATTAAAATTTAGAAGACACGTGGTAATGTATGTTTAAAATTAGTTTCATAAAAAATTCAGCTGCTATTTATACAGAAATTTAGCTTTTTTTTAGTGAAAAATGTATGTAGCACTATAGTATAGCACAACGTTTTGCTTTATCCTTGTTTTACATACAGATTTCTTTCAACGTTAAAACTGAAAAGAAATCGTAGATACTAGTTAACAAGATGAAGGTATATCAATTGCTATTTTAATTATGCCTAGAATTTAGAAATTTGAAACCTGTTTTGTGTTGTTTAAGTATTTCAAAAGATGATTTTCTATTTAACTAATTTTCCAAATAACGAACTTTTTATCGGGATTTAGCGACTTCGTTAAATGGAGGTCCGACTGTATATCCTGAAATAATATCGTAAGATATATAAATATACCTTATGAATATATAAAAAAATCAAACGTTCACGATTTTACGAGATACTGTAATTTTACAACTCACAATAATGTGGACGCGAATATATATAAACTTTTATTATATCGATTAGTTATTTAGCTTAAAGTTTGTTTTCTTTTCTACATTTGCCTCATTTTCCATTCCTTTATTTTATATTAAAAAAAAGCGGGTTTAAACTGATTTCCAATTTCTTATCGTTTACTTCATCTTAGCAAATGTTTAAAGATAAAAATATTTTTTTTCTTCCGCATTTATTTTGACGTTGTTTGAATCTGCTTTTTATTCCTGGTGTTTTTCCTAAAAATAGCTGAATAAATAGGTTGTTTGATTTGTTTTAAAGTCAAAATATTTACTTTAGACTTACAAGACGACGAAAATCTAAACATCACTACTTCTCCCTTAAATGATTTCCTACGTCTATGTTTTTGCTTTATACCCAACTCGTATTGACAACCTTTAAAAAAGAATCTCCAAAGCAAAGTTTATAAAAGATTAAAAACTAATATTTGTTTACAAGGCTATCAAATTTTTTTAAAGCAAATGTTAAAAGTATTTTGAAATTATTTTCTTAACTTCTGCTTTTATACACATTTAGAAAGAAAAATATTTTGCCTTCGGGGGCATATTTTTTGTGAAGATTGGATTTATATACAGTTTTGTAAGTAGATATGATTCATTGAATGCATTTAAAAAAACTCATTTAAATAGGTTGCAATTTAAATTTTTAAAATAGAAAGAGTATATTTTTATAATGAATTACTTACTTTAAATCATTTACTGAATTTCAGCTTTTATACACTTTAAGAAAGAAATTTTTTTCTTCCTGTTTAGGATATTTTTCTGTAAATTATGTTGAAACAACATACAGTCATGTTTTTTTTTTACAATTTTTGTACCACAATTTCTTTTAAAAATATAGCTAAAAGGCACGTTACCATTTTAAATATTCATATAGAGATAAATATAATACGTTTCAACTAAACTACTTACTAATGAGTCCCGCAGTGGACTGATCGTTAAGACACGGTTCCCGGCAGATCACCGAAGTCAAGCATCACTGGCTGCGGTCAGTGTGCGGGTGGGTGACCCCTTGGATCAGTCTGCGTAGGGACCGAGGGTGTGCAGTATTGGTCCTCGTTAAACTGTGCTACCGTAAAGTGCTCGACTTCGCGCGCAGGTCGTCGGGCTACCGAAGCGGGGGTGCCATCCCCTCCGCAGAGGATCAAAATTGTGATGGCATGTCTTCGGATCATCCTCAGGGATGTTTCCCACACCGTCGCCAATAGCCCATTGTGCAGCTCTAGTGCGACGTAAATTAACAACAACAACAACTTACTAATGTAGAATTTTTGGAAATAGACATAAAACTTTAGATTGAAAAATAAGGTATAATACTAATATTTTATTTACGTGGCACTTGAGCTGCACAATGGGCTATTGGCGACGGTCTGTCTATTGGTTCGGATCATCCCTGTGGTCACCCAACCGCTTACTTGACTTCGGTGTTCTACTGGGAACCGTGTCTTTACGATCAGCCCACTTCTGGACGTATTTACAGAGAGAAAAACTTCTTACTGTACCATTTTTCCGAAATCAGTTCTAAAGAACAGTAAAGAATCTAATCCAAAACAGCAAAATGTCACAGTACGATTTGAATCCTTTATTCTTTTTGTATGTCAGATTCAGCAACCGTTTGTAAACTCTCATAAAATTGAAAACTGATAACTAGACAGTAAACTTCGGGCAGAAGTAGTCCAATGACTAAGGTTCAGATTGTTACAGAGAAGGTAGCAGGTTCATATCCCGAATTTACTGAAATGCGTTCAAGCTCTTACGAAGGGCACATGCGCGTTAAATAAAGTAGAACACATTTCAATTTTTTTTCTTATTATTATTATTTAATTTTAATTATTTTTATTTAATAAAATTATTTTTCATTTAATAAAATTAAATAAAATTAATATTATTTAATTTTATTGGAATTATATATTTGTTGGCTTGTGTGCTCAATTTAGGCTTATAAACTTTTGTCAAAAATAAATGTCTCAAAGAGGAAGGTGCGGGTGGGTGACCACTTGGATCAGCCTGCGTAGGGACCGAGGATGTGCGGTATTGGTCCTCGTTAAACTGTTCTACCGTAAAGAACTGGTTGATAGGGCGTTGGGTCCATGTCCAAAAGGTCGTGGGTTCGATCTTCACAGGCTGATGACTCTCCGTGTAGTAAATGGTGACTGGTGCACATTAAATCTGTTAAGTACCTACCTCTGGAGGTACTGAATTGGAGATTAATAGTTTCTGGTTCAGATCTACAGATGGATTGTGTGTGAATATGTCCTCTCCTCCCTGTAAAATGGGATGTGATGTATGTATGATGTCTCCTGTTCATTCTCAGAAATGTTTCCCAGGCAGTCGCCTATAGCCCATTGTCAAGTTCTAGTGCGACGTAAATAAAAGAAAGAAATATAGTTGTTGTTGTTGTAGATCATTTACGTCGCACTAGAGCTGCACAATGGGCTATTGGCGACGGTCTGGGAAACATCCCTGAGGATGATCCGACCACATGCCGTCACAATTTCGATACTCTGCAGAGGGGATGGCACCCCAGATTCGGTAGCCCAACGACCTGCACCCGAAATCGAGCACTTTACTGTAGAACAGTTTAACGAGGACCAATATCGCACACCCTCGGTTCCTACGCAGACTGATCCAAATGGACACCCACCCGCACACTAACCGCAGCCAGTGATGCTTGACTTCGGTGATCTGCTGGGAACCGTGTCTTAACGATCAGTTCACTGCGGGGCAGAAAGAAAGAAGGAAAGGTTACTCAATATGAAGAACGACCTATAAACCCCGCAGAATTGATAGCACAAATTCGATAAAACTGAGTAAAGATAGATCCAGTCATGTTGCGAGATTCAAACCCGCAACCTGTACAGCGTTTGACGGAAATGTTTTTCACGTAGCATCATAAGGCACTAAATTGCATAATTGAATTATATAAAATAAGTTTTTAAAGGAAATTGTTTTCGAAAAATGGTTTGATCGATTAATTGAATCAGAAAGTAGAACTAGTCAACGTTTTTATGGTAAATATTCAACTTTATTTTACAGAAACTAATTTAAATTAGATCCATTTTATTCTTTGATAAAATGCATGTTTTGTCTACTTTTTACTTACATCGTAAGGCTTTAACTACTTTTAAGTTCTTGTCGAATTGAAGAGCAAAGTAGCGTTTACTGCAGAATCAAATAATAATGTAAATTTGTGAAATAAAAATGTAATCTATCCAAACGAATGAATTTAATTATATGTTAGTACGTAAAATTTACCGATTTTAATGACGGTGTTCTCAAACGCACTGAAGCATCAGTGTAAAAATGACATCTTATACACTTTAAATTCAGTTGTTAAAAGAAGTACTTCAGGAAATCTAAAAGTATAGTAATTTATATTAAATCAATAGCATTCCATGCAAGAATTTTTCTCAAATCTACAAGCATCTCACAAAGCCTGATTAATTAAGAACAAACTTTTACATTTAATTGTAATTAAGAACTATTTAAAGGAATAGTAAATCCGAGAAATAAAAGGAGCTAAAGAAACTTTTAATATAATTAGGAATGTAAATTTTTGAAATAAAAATGCTCTCTATATGAAGTAACAGTCAGTGATTTAAGGTCTTATGTTTTTCTTACATTTATTAAAATATCATTTAACTTGTTTACCAAACTTATTTCGCAGTAGCTTGTTATATTGTTACCTAACCCAGGTTAAAAAGTGTGACTCAGTAAACCTTATTTTTTATGAAAACAAAAAAAGCGTAAATAACAACAACAAAAAGCCTTTGTAAAAAAGATTTAATAAGCTCAATGCCTTTATAAGGGACTCAGGGGATAGAGCGTTCACCTTTCAATGCAATGAGGTGAACCTGGTTCGAATCCCAGCAATGGCTGGTCGATACGAATTCCACATCCGTCTTGCACCGACCACGGTGCTGACGTGAACTATCTTCAGTGGTAGACGGATCATTGATTAGAGTCATCTAGCCGTCAAGCTAACCGTGGGAGGTTCTCGTGGTCTTCCTCTCTATGTAACGCAAATGCGGGTTAAATCTGTCGAGTCTCAAAGTCCTCCATGTTCCCATAACAAATCATACCTCTGGGGGTACTGGGAAATACTCTGGGGGTACTTTTCCTCACTTATGTATGAACCCTAACTACAATCAATACTGGCAGGGGATAAATCAATCACCTTCCAATGAGTGAACCGGGTTCGAATCCCAGCGATGACTGGTCGATGCGAATCAGCATCTGACTGGCACCAATCACTGTGCTGACGTGAAATATCCTCATTGGTAAACGGATCATGGGTTGGAGTCCCCTTACCGCCAGGCTAACCGTGGGACGTTTTCGTGGTCTTCCTCTCCATGTAAAGCAAATGCGAGTTAGTTCCATCGAAGAGTCCTCCACGAAGGCAAATATCTCCCCATACTTGATCCAGGAGTTCCCTTGTCTTCTGGATTGGATTCAAAATTACAAGGCTACGGATTTGAACATTTGTAGTCGTCAGCCCGAAAATTGGGTCGGCTGTTCAACGACGGTTACAATGCCTTTATAAGAGTGTAATCGAAATGACCAATGATTTGAAAGCCTAATTAAAGAAAAATAACAGTAAATAAAAATGTATTGTTTTCTGCGTCTTGCTTAGGAAATGAGATATGTTTGCTCTTCCAATTTCAACATTAGTTACAAAGTTCTTCGATAGCGTTGCCGATTTTATTAAACCTATAACACACAGTTTTCTGCCTGTTCTCAAGACTTGCGATTACGAAAAGAAGCCATAGACTCATCATAAAATAATAATAGTCATTTTGCACCTTTGTTGTTAAATAATATGTCAAGCTGAGATAGACTAAATCCATGATCTCGTTCACTCTAAAGAAGTCAAAAATGAAGAGTCATTGTAACTTAAAAGTATATTGAATAAACCCACAAAAACACATATGTATAACAAAATAACGAGCAGGCAGCAGAAAATTAGCTATAAACATCATTTAGCAAAGTCCTCATATGTTGTTGTTAATTTACGTCGCACTAGAGCTGCACAATGGGCTATTGGCGACGGTCTGGGAAACATCCCTGAGGATGATCCGAAGACATGCCATCACAATTCTGATCCTCTGCGGAGGGGATGGCACCCCTGCTTCGGTAGCCAGACGACCTGCGCGCGAAGTTGAGCACTTTACGGTAGTACAGTTTAACGAGGACCAATACCGCACACCCTCGGTCCCTACGCAGACTGATCCAAGTGGTCACCCACCCGCACACTGACCGTAGCCAGTGATGCTTGACTTCGGTGATCTGCTGAGAACCGTGTCTTAACGATCAGTCCACTGCGGGACGTCCTCATATACCAAGGGTTTCCAACTTACACGAGGCCGGAGGCGGGGGCCATAATTAAAAACACCAGCCAAATGGCGGGCCGCAACTTTGTCAAAATTTTTGTTTGAAGGAACATTAAATATTTTTATGCATGTTTGAAGGAACATTATGTTTGAAGGAACATTAAATATTACTGTCAGACTTTTGTCAAGTTGTACAAAACAAAAGTATTGAATTACAAACAATAATAAATATTTTCTTGGATGCAAAACTCGAGAAATTTTTTTTTGCACCGTTGGTATGTTAAATTTCACAGAAACTAAGATTTTTAAAGAAAGAAAAGTATTGTAAACCCATATAGATTTTTTACGAAAATTGTCCGCAAAAAGATGAAAACTGATATATTTTAGTTCGCAGACCACGAAAGAAAGGCTTCGCGGGCCGGACGCGGCCTGCGGACCACCAGTTGGTAACCACTGTTATATACCCTCTGGATCGTGAGGCAGCGCCGATGTTCCTTAAAAGAATATCGTCATTAATTTGTTAATGATGACGAAAAGTGACGTCGGCTGACATTACAACACCCCTTTGCCCTAGTACGAGAACAAAATACTTGAACCTGCTTGGACGAACAACAGTATGTCTTGGCCTCAAAGTTCTGGAATTCTGTTCTAGTTCTGGAACAGAAAGAAGAGGTTGTTTTGAGATTGTAGGCTCAACTACTGTACTCTGAGAATTTGTACTAGCAGGTGTTGAAGATGGTACATAGTTCTCAGGACTCTGTGACTCAGCAGACGGAGACACTACTATTGGATCAGAAGAAACGATCAGGAATACACTTTCACATTTGATCTACGTGACGTTTCACTATATAACCACCTGTTTCACTATATAACCATCTACGCACCAATGGTAAACCGCAACATCTCCTGGCACCCTTCTGGGAGTCAATTGCGATCGAAGCTCCCAGACTGCCTTGGCCAGATTCTCAACTGGTCACCTAAAATGTCTAACATTCGAACGTGGCTCAAAATTTTACCCGGTTTGTAAAAAATGCTGTGTCCATCCAGCCTCACCGAAACGCATTGTGTCGGACTATCCAGGGCAGGCTTAACTTCTGATCCCCTTCTTGACATCGACTGCCTGGCTGTCAACAACTTTTTGGAGTTGATCTGACTAGTGTCAGATCTATGAGGATAAGCAACAGCAACAATAACCACCTGTTGTAACAGCTTGGTACGAAACGTACCCGTGGGTTTAATCACCGTTGCTGGAAACCACTTTGGATCTTGTCCATAGTTCCTCACTAAGACTGGATCGTCGACACTGAACGATCTCTGAAGAAATTCGCCGTATTTTTTACACGCATCTTGCTCCTGCCTCAACTTTCTCTCAGCCGTCTTATCTGGGCGGAGTCTATCTAAGACAGTTCTCAGCTTCCTCCCCATCAGCAGTTCTGCAGGAGTAGCACCTATTGTCGTGGTAGGAGTGCAAAGTTGTTGAAGAAGGAAGACGACATCACAACACGACTGTCTCAAAAATCAATGAAATTTTTTCCTCTTGCTCCGTTAATTCACCAGACTTTAAACACTGTGGTCTCGTCAAAGTCAGAAACATTTGCATGCTTCCTCCAAGATTTATGAAAAGGCACGTCGAAAAAATATTGATAATAAAATGTCTCCATGTGATGAATTGATCTCCGCAACGAAACATCCCAAACCATTGATTAAAAAGTATTCAAAGAGTGAGATTAAAATTTTGTGCGAGTGTGCGTTGAATGTACTTTGCGGTAATATTCAGTTAGCAAGAGCTCACAGCAATCGTTTTGCTTCTTATAAGGAAGTTTTGAGAAAGCTTTCAAACAAAAAATAAATACCGTTGTATAAAAAGAAAACAAAAATCTTATTCAAAAAGAAGAAAGATTTTTATCCCTTTTACTGCCTTCAGCTGTATTTGTGTGTGTGTGTTCATTTACGTCGCACTAGATCTGCACAATGGGCTATTGGCGACGGTGTGGGAAACATCCCTGAGGATGATCCGATGACATGCCATCACAATTTTGATCCTCTGCAGAGGGGATGGCGCCACCGCTTCGGTAGCCCGAAGACCTGCACTCGAAGTCGAGCACTTTACGGGAGAACAGTTTAACGAGGACCTATACCGCACACCCTTGGTCCCTACTCAGGCTGATCCAAGTGGTCACCCACCCGCACACTGACCGTAGCCAGTGATGCTTGACTTCGGTGATCTGCTGGGAACCGTGTATTAACGATCAGTCCACTGCGGGATTTCAGCGGTATTCATCATCAGTTCATGGAACCTGGTAAAAACTCTGTGCTGATTTCGGAAGATAGAATGCAAGGGACTTATCAGAATTGGATCGACAATTGAACAATATTCCACAACAGACTACAGAAAATTAACTTAACAGAGACTGAGGAAGTGACTTTCTATTTACAAGCGTTTTATTAATAAGTAAAATTAAATTTAAGAAGTAAAATTAAATTTAAGAAGTTTAATTAAACTTATCAAGTAAATTCCTTATTATTTCTTTCAGAATGGTCTACCAAATTTATCAAGCGAATTATTCTTAATTTGATCCATTTCGAATTTTTACAAAGTTGTCCATTCCAGAAGAGCAAATTTGGGTTGAGAGTCCCCCTTCCCCGCCTGAAGTGCATTAGAACTTGTTGACTCACAGAATTTGAAGACATTCCCTTCTCTCTTGAGACTATTTTTTTAAAAAAAAAGTCCAAAGAGAGCAAATTCTTAACTTGTAGTTTATAAACAACCGAAACTCCGGTTTTCGAAACACTTGTCGCAGGATCTTCTCGAAACAAATTCTCAAGAACGACCAAATTAAAAGAACTTTTATCTACAACAATTTAATCAACTTAGGATTCGACGATCGTTTTGGCAGACCATTTCTTTCCCCTTCTCAGCCAATAGCGTCGTCTTAAAAATGTCACAACTTTTTCGAATTTACTTCGTCGAGCACTTAAGAATGTCTCCCGCCGCTTTATTTAATCCATTAAAGTGAGATTACTTTTTCCAGTTCCCGCAATCGGGAAAAATATATGCAATTTCGGAAAAGGTTGAAATCTCGAATTGCTTCTTTCGCGTCGTGTTCTCCCGTAAACAAATTACGTTTATTTGTTTTCTTCCATCAGTGGATCCACGCGCACTTTTACAAGTTGTTTCTGAACCATCTGGTTATCGCTGAAGAGCTTGATTGAACCACTTAGAATAATTAAAATTGAACTGGAAGAACCGAATGAAAGGTGTGATTCACGTCATAGCCTAATTTACGGCATTTCTCAGCATTCCAATTAGAGAAAATTAATTGTGCTTTTAGGTGTGTTGTGAACAGAACGTTTCAAAACGAGGCGTGGCTATTTCAGGAGTTAGCATTCTTCATTTGCCCCGTATATTCCAATCTTCTCTGTTCCATTCATTTAGAGAAGACCTCTTTAATGTATGATGGTGTTTAAACTTCATGAAGATATTTTATTTACCGAATTAATTTAATTAGGCACTGCGACTGTGTAGTAAATAGTAGTATATGTACGAGGCTAATTGTAAAACCAGGCTGTTCCAAATGTCGCGGCTATTTTCTAATGCGGCAGACTAATTAGAAAGTACTGGAAATCGGAAAAAATTTACAGTATTTTCTATTCATCTTGATATTTTTTAGATAACTAAAATCGACGAATTAATCTAACGAAGTGTAATTAAATCATCCTAAATTTCTTTAGGCTTATTGCGTCAATGTATAGTTAAGGCTTTTTTGTTGTTGTTGTTGTTGCATTGTATCAAATACTTCTGCTGGCGAAAAAAAAGAAAAAGAAAACAGAAAAAAAACTTACGCTTTTAAAGCAGTAGAAGTAGACTGCAATTTACTCCGAGGAATTCCATACAGAAATCGGGTGCAGAATTTCTATACAGAAATTCCTCCATACAAAAATCAGGACATTCTTTTATATACAGAATTTCTATGCAGAGATTCCTCCATTCAGAAATCGGGACATTCTTTTATATAAAGAATTTCTAGACAGAGATTCCTCCATACAGAAATCGGGACATTCTTTTCTATACAGAATTTCTATGCAGAAATTCCTCCATACAAAAATCGGGACATTCTTTTATATACAGAATTTCTATGCAGAGATTCCTCCATACAGAAATCGGGACATTCTTTTCTATACAGAATTTCTATGCAGAAATTCCTCCATACAAAAATCGGGACATTCTTTTATATACAGAATTTCTATGCAGAGATTCCTCCATACAGAAATCGGGACATTCTTTTCTATACAGAATTTCTATGCAGAAATTCCTCCATACAAAAATCGGGACATTCTTTTATATACAGAATTTCTATGCAGAGATTCCTCCATACAGAAATCGGGACATTCTTTTCTATACAGAATTTCTATGCAGAAATTCCTCCATACAAAAATCGGGACATTCTTTTATATACAGAATTTCTATGCAGAGATTCCTCCATACAGAAATCGGGACATTCTTTTCTATACAGAATTTCTATGCAGAAATTCCTCCATACAAAAATCGGGACATTCTTTTATATACAGAATTTCTATGCAGAGATTCCTCCATACAGAAATCGGGACATTCTTTTCTATACAGAATTTCTATGCAGAAATTCCTCCATACAAAAATCGGGACATTCTTTTATATACAGAATTTCTATGCAGAGATTCCTCCATACAGAAACCGGGACATTCTTTTCTATTTCTGTGATGTGAGCGCCTTTTCATATTTTTGAAGTAATTGCCAGGGCGACGCGTACAGCACGTCCTTGAATATTTTATAACCAAAGCATCTTGACGTGCTTTTCGCGTCTTTCCAATGCAAATGGCTAATGCCGACGCTTTGAGTGGAAAAAAGTATAGTACGAGACTGTACATCAGACTGCAATAAATTTCGATGTCATTATTTAATTAGCCTACATAACGATGGCGTTATTTAATTAGCCTAAAAGTATTGGGACCCCACTGCGAACGGTCAGGAATAAATCAGGTTGATTTAGAAATGAATTATATATTTCCTTATTTATTTTGTAAGAAAATTTTTCATCAATATGTCATTTCTTTAATCACGATTCACACTGACAGAAATTTTCTTTCTCAATTTATATATATTTTTCTTTTAATTACGAAGTTAGAAATACTAAGAAAATAATAATTTTTTAAAAAAAACCTCTATAATAAAGGAATTCTTCAATTTGTAGAGCGAGGACCTTCAATAATTTCCGATCGGAACTTTATGCATTCAGATTAAATGTTAATGGTTGGAAATTCAATTGCCATCCAAAAATATTTTATTTAAATTTGCTTGTTTTGAAAGAACCGATTTCAGTCATAAAAACAAAATTGAATTGAATTGTTGACTTTGATCTACGCACAATTTAAAATGATTTTTGATATTTTTAGGGACAAACAAGATGAACGTTACATTGCGGAACATGGCGACGAAAAAAATAATAACTCAAATTTAAGAACAATAAAATTACTTAAATTGAAAAAAAAATTCAACTGTTAAACTGTTAAAAAGCTTACTGAAACTGTAAAAAGCTGTCAAGTTGAACCATATTATCATCTGATTATGGTTATTGCAAATTAGCTTGGTATTATGGTTGAAGGTATTAACGTTAAGATTTATTGATACCTTCCTTGATAAAGTTAATCGATGCAAGGATAAATTTGCCTGATATCGTAGTTCAAAGCAGTGGTCGGAACAAAAACTACATTTTCTTTGTAGTTAATTACAACTACTTTATTACAAATGTAGTTAACTACGACTACTTTTTTTTAAAAATGTAGCGACTACTAACTACTTACGAAATGTAGTCATTACTTCGCTACTTTTAGAAGACTAACTTAATTGGAGAGCTTAATTTTCACCAATATTCAAAATGATTTTGAATAAAAAATTGGCTTTGCTAAACATGAGGAGTTATTAAGAAGTTTTAATTCATGTCTACTTGAAATAGTTCTTTTTTTTAATTCGAAAGCACTTTTTACGAATTTGTTCTTTTAACTTTCAAACTCTATGCTTAATAAATGCTAGGAAGTTATGAAATATTTGTGATTTTAGTGATCAATGCTTTTTTTGATAACCTCCAAGAAATAAGGTACAGTGCGAAAAACAAAAACAAAAAAACAAAAGGACCACTCTGAATAACTTTTGATCCAATGATCAGATCTTCACGTTCTAGGACTCAATCTTAAAGGTTTAAAGGGGTGACCAGAAATATGCTAATTAATTAATGCAGACGATATTTTAAGTTACGAAATCAGACGCAAATCGTACTTTGTAGTTCCTGTGAAATCGAATTTTAAAAAAGTCAGAAACTTAAAATTCGATTTTTCAGGAAGCAATTTGACCGATTTCGCAACGATTTTTCCGAGCATCACAAGTAGATCTTATTAACGCTCGGTCACAGAAACATTCTCACTGCGTGGATTGATGGGCACGCGAAGGATATGCGCCAATCAGATTCGAAAAATTTTTTGCGTTTGAGCTTTCTTTACTCAACTAACGTTAAAAATAGTCAGGAATCGCTACAAACTACTGTTTTTTTTGTATCACACTACTCACTGCAATACTTCTTTTAAAAAGTAGCGTACTGCACTACAAATGATGAAGAAAAGTAGCAACTACAGTAGTTTTGCTACTTTTAGCGAGCTACCTCCGACCACTGGTTCTAAATTTCGATTTTAAAGTTAAGCCTTCAGCCGATATTTCTAAAAATCTTCGAATATTCTTGAGAAAGAAAGAAGATAAAAAGATCACAAGTAATTCTTTAAAACTTTAGAATCCGCTTAAATGCAGAAAAATGAAAATCATTTATGAATTAGTTAGACATTCACTTTTTTTTAAAGAAAAAAGGAGGGGTTAGAAAGGCTTATAAGGTATTACATTTTTAAAGTTGAAAGAACAGACGGAAAGAGTCTTGGAAATCATTAAATAAACCATTTTTCAAAAGCCGTTCTCGTAATTCGGGGGGAAAAAATTACAATCGAATTAACTTTAATACCCCTTAAATTGTTTTTTTTTTTTAAATTTTATTAAATTGCCTCGAAAATTTTCAACTTGTTAAGCATTTTTTTAATGATCTTTTTTTTAAATAACATATTGTGTTTTTTTGGTGCATTACACTTTAAAAAACTCCACAAATCTTTGAATGAACTTTCCTCTGCTTTCATAAAGGAAAAAGAAGAAGAAAAAGAACGAAATATTAATACTTGGTTGACAAGTATTTGGTGCAAAGTTTCTCATTATCCCGAAGTTTAGATAAATGAAAGATCATTTTATTTTAGTTGCACCATAAATTCTAAAGTATGATCGAGAAATACTGACATGGTGCAACTCTCTGCTCCAAAATTAGGTGAAAAACACCAAACTTTTACGGTGACTATGAAATGAACGATATTTGTTTACGACGCCATGTTTTCTTAACAACTCGGTCTCGGTGTATGGGGGACGACTAATGGATGTTGTTTCAAGTATTTAGGTTGGCAAAGGGCTCATTTGCAATAATTAAAGTTCATTTTTTTATGTTCCATTTTTAAATGTGGTTAGTGGTATAAAATGGTTAGAGGTATGTCATAAAGTAATCTACTTACGGTAAATAGTTTTGTTACGGTAAATACAGTTCCTGGCCATGTTATTAGACTCCCTATAACCCCTTAACGATCGGTTAATTTTCAAGAAAACGGTCATAAAAGTGCCTATTTTGCCAAATACACGTATTTGATTAGTGCTGACATCTAGTTCAAAATAAACTAACTATCTACAATTACCTTTAAAATGCTCTGGTACTGCCATCTGGTGTGTAAAATGAGAAATAAAATGTTTTCCGGGCAAAAGAAATGAATTAGTTTTATTCTTATTGGCGCGTTACTACTGAACACTCCAGCCCGGAAATTTCACGGGAGCGAGAAATAGAGGGCGAAACCTTACCCCGCCATTCTTCTGAATAAAAACCCATTATATGTTTGTTTAAATATAAAAGTATTGACTGTTAACTCGTGCAAATCATGTAATTATTAAAAAAAACTACAGTGGGTCGAATAATTTGATCTAATAATTTGATCTAACTATCATAATATACTAATATAATGCTTGATGTAATAAATATGCTATATGTATATAATATATCGTCAATTTATCCTATTGTCAAATTTGTGTTATATATCGTCTAATTTAACCAATTGATACACTAACGTAAGCAAGTGCAAACCGGTTTCAGTCGCATAAAAACAATAATGCTGTATAGTATCACCCGGTAATTAATATTTTACATAGAATCTTATAGCGCGTTTAATAATTTGACCAGGTACTGTAGCAAACTTTGCCTGCATATGAGCACTTTAAAAATATATAATGGTGCGACTTTCCTCTGCTTTTATAAACGGAAAAAAAAGAAGGAAATGGGTGTTTCGTTTCTTCGAAACTCCTACTTTTGGTGCAACTTTCTGCTGAGATTTGGAGCTAATGGAAATGCTAAAATATGGTAAAATTGAGCTCCATTTTTTATAGCCAGCAAATGAATATCAATGTTTGGTGTAACGTGACATGGAATTTTTAACAGCGTAGGGTTAGGGTGTGTCAATAACCGAAAATTTTTTAGGCAGTATGAAATTTTGATAGTTTTTGAAATAGAAAAGAAAAAAATTATAAACAAAATTTTTTAGCCCTCTTTACTTTTTTCATCTCAAAAACCAAAAAAATTATCTTTTTTTTCCTTCTTCATAGGATTTTGGTTTCTGACATTGAAGAATCGCGTTCAGTATACTAAATAAGAGATCTGAATATGCTTCTAATAAAACCTCATGAACATTATTTTTTTGGAAGAATATTACAGGGTGTTTCGTAATGATCACCCTTTAAATATAGTTTTAATATCCTCATCAAAAATGTGGTAAAAAAAGTATACATATTAGGAATCAATGGCACATAAGCGAGGAAGAAGTAAAAGTGCTCGCAAAATGTTTCGAAAAACTTTTGAGAAATATCTATTCTATATTAATTTATCATATTAAAATAGAATATATATTTTTCTACTCATTTTATTTTATTATTATATTTTTCTATTCATTTATTTTATTGGAATGTCATATCTACTTAAATTACATTTTCAACGAGGAATATCCAAAGATGAAGACAAGTTAATACAATTATCTTTATTTTATAACAGTCTTTGAGCAGCCCAAAAATTTTTTGGGTTTAAGACTTTTAATGTTCAACTTCGTCGCCTTGTAATTTTGAACCCAATCCAGAAGACAAGGAAACTCTTCTATCAAGTAACAGGAGAAATTTACTTTCGTGGAAGACTTTTTGATGTATCTAACCCACATGGAGAGAGCAATCACGAAAACCTCCCACGGTCAGCCTGCCGGTCAGGGGACTCTAACCCATGATCCGTCTACCACTGAGGATATTTTAAGCCAGCACTGTGGTCGGTGCAAGCCAGGTGCGGAATTCGTAACGACCAGTCATCGCTGCGATTCGAACCAGATTCATTACAATGGTTCAAACCATCCCATTGTTTTCCCGGTTCACGTCATCCCCTGCGCTATCATGGCTCAACTATATTTATTTTATTTTATAACCGTCGTTGAACAGCCGGCCCAATCTTTTGGGTTTACGACCACTAAGATTCAACTCCATAGCCATGAAATTTTGAACCCAATCCAGAATACAAGGGAATACCTGGATCAGTATTGGGAGAAATTTCGCCTTCCTGGAGGACTTTTTGAGGGAACTAACCCACATTTGCGTTGCAAGGAGAGGAAGACCATGAAAACCTCCCGCGGTTAGCCTGACTGTAACCCATCATCTGTCTACCACTGAGGATATTGCACTTCATCACTGTGGTCGGTTTCGTATCGACCAGCCATCGCCGGGATTCGAACCCGGTTCACCTTTTTGGAAGGCGAACGCTCTATCCCTTGAGCCATCACGGATCAACTATATTTATTTATCAAAATAAAAAAAAATATTTGATTAAACAGCCTTTAACAGTAAGAACAGCAATGGCAGTAGGTCTCTAAAAAGGAGATTTCCGCCAAATTCGTCTTCCAAGTCATGACGAAGATATTCTTGTAAACCAGAATTTTTAAAATTTTATTTTTATTTTTGTCAATATTCATTCTAAGTAAAATAAATAAAAATTTTCGATTCCATTTTTTATCAATTTAAAACATTTTATTTTTATTTTTTGTCTAGAATATGAAATCTACTTGACAAAACAACATTTTAAAAGAGGAATTAACTAAGAATGAATTATCGTGAATATAACTGTATTTGTGTATCAAAACAATTTAAAAGAGTAAAAATGTTTAGGTAAAAAAGCCAACAACAATATCAGTAGGTCTGAGAAATATAACGACTTTTTGTTAAAATTTGCCGGCAAATTACATTAATCGGCACAGAAGTTTTAAAAATTGCGTTACTGTTTGTGGCAATATTCATTCTAAGTAAAAACCAAAAAAAATATCCGGCTAGTGTTCCTTTAAAAAAAATTTTTTTTAATCAGATTTTTTGGTCTCGATTGTCAAATCTAACAAAATAACATTTTCAAAGAGGACTAGCAGCGAATGAATTAAAGAAGAAAAAAAAAAAAACCAGAAACTAGGTTTTCTGTTGAATAAGAATATAGAATTATTTTGGAATTAAAGATTTCCGTTTTGGGGGTATTTAAGTACTGTTTAGACTGGGACATCTCAATATAAACATGATTGATGAGCCTCCAATGTAATTCCAAGTTTCCATACTTGCTGAAAAGGAAAGAAAATGTCATGGAACGCCCTCTGCCGGACATCGTCTGCACGCAATTCCCGAAATCGCAAACGACATCAATCATTGACTGTGACCGTGACGTCTCAGTGATCACGTGATCCATTTCCAGCGATTAGTGCTCTGTTTAAGTAGCAGAAGATTTTTTTTTCTTCCGTGTTTTTCACCCTTTTTTTTTTCAATGTCATTTAATAACTTTTTTTTTCAATTATCTTAAATTGTGTTAGAATAAATTGCTCGGCTACACTCGTTATAAATGATAGTGTAACTGCTCAAATTTGCTCAGTTTGAAAGAAATTTTTTTATAATATTCTCATTGAATTATGTGCTATTTTAATAAGCAAGTTGAGTTTGGAAACTTATCGAAAATGAACTTCTATGTAATAAAAAATGTTAACAGATGTAGAAAATGTCAAACCATGCTATTAATCAAGTCACGACAAATTACTAATCTCAGACGCCGGAACACCATCGCTGGAGGAAATATAAAAATATTAATGCATTTGTGAAAGGAAATGTATCTAAACATAACATCCAATCAGAATTATTAAACTCCGCTTTTCTCTCATAATCGAATGACCTTTAGATTTGTAAATATATAAGAGTTATTTTCTAAGTATCTATATTTTTCTTACATAACGACAAAGAAAGACCTCATTTCTTTTTCGCGTTGGCAACAAAGAATTGAAATATCGAGCGTGTGTTTTGTCATAAGCATGGAAGCATAAACGTACATGCCTACAAGGTTCTGAATAAAAAATTTTCTCGCGTGGACATTAAAAAGTAGAAACAAACTGAGCTATAAGTTGGGAAGAATTGAAAGGTTAAAAGCTAATAGTTCATATCAACAACATGGTGCGTAGCGTTTTTAAAAAGTGCTTATTTTCGATTATCGTTTTTTAAAAGCCCTTAAAGGTGCTTTTTTCATTGGGTGTTTTTAAAAAGTGCTTAATTTTCCTTTTACCCTGTTTATTTTCGCCACGTATTACGCAAAAAGACACTGTTCATATTGTTCTATTCAATGTTTTCACAAATAATTCAACCCCAATCTATTTCGGTTTACCGTCGGTCCTTAGCGTATGAAAACGCCATTCGTTTTATGATTCAAAATTCCATCGACAATTGTCAAAAACTATGCCTGCAAAACTAACAAAACTAAAGTTTTTTTTTTTTTTGACATGGTGGTTAAATCCGGATAAAACCGTTAATTGTCAAAAATTTACAAACCCTGCCTGTATATTTTTTTAAAGTGCTTAAAATATTTTTGAGTGCTTGAAAAGTGCTTAAAAGGGTGCTTATTTTTTGTTGAAACATTTGGCTACGCACCCTGAACAAAGTGAACTTATGGAGGATAAATAATAATTTTATTCATTGTTATGGCTACTCATTGAAAAATAAATAATTATTGCACTGATACGCTTTTAATCTAATTTAGAAAAAGCGTTGATGACAATTATATAAACGTAACATTGAAAGAATGCGTAGGAGATGTGCATGTTGTTCTTTAAAAACATAATTATTGTTTCGTTTCTGCAAGTTTTTCGATTGCAATTATTCCAATTTCGATTTTTTTCATTTTTCAAACTTATTATTGACTAAAAGTTTTAAGTTTTTATAGAGGAATTAGTTTGGTCGATTTTCATTACTGCTTTGAATTCTTCTGATTTCACGCAAAAACGCATTTCAAATGGGTTTAATTTAGTATTGAGCGAAACCAGCATGGTTTGCAAACCAGACCGAACAAGATTGCAGAGCAATCTTCTGAAGTTGGAGAGCGTCATCGAACAGGAGGTCGAGTCTTCTAGTTTCTTATTACTTTATTTAATTTTAAATAATAGTAAATTTAAAATAATAGTTGTGCATTGTATGTAATATGAAGTGGACTGTATTGGTTTGATTAAACATTTATTAAACAAAACTTAATAAAACAAATGAACTATATACACGAAGAAAATTATTGCGACTGCTGCAATAGCAGTAAACAATGAAAAGTAGCTCCTGAGAGAGATTGCAAGTGAACTTCCTTGTTCGAAGTTCTGGAGTAAAGGAATGTTTGATTCTCTGACAGCAATGTAAAGTGGAGTGGGGATTGCGATAAGGGTAAAACGCGTAGGCGTATATTATTGATATCTAACAATAGTAAATTTAAAATAATATTAAATTTAAAATAATATTAAATTTAAAATAATATTAAATTTAAAATAACATTGAATTTGAAATAATATTAAATTTAAAATAATATTAAATTTAAAATAATTATTGTCTTCATGTCATAAAAGCAAAAATCCGCGACATTACTTCACGTTCCTTTCCAGGCTGTTTCCTTAAAATTGATCCCTAACATTGGCAGACCTAATTTTTAAATAATATTAAATTTGAAATAATATTAAATTTAAAATAATATTAAATTTAATATAATATTAAATTTAAAATAATTATTGTCTTCATGTCATAAAATCAAAAATCCGCGACATTACTTCACATTCCTTGCCTGGCTGCTTCCTTAAAATTGATCCCTAACATTGGCAGACCTAATTTTTTAAATAATATTAAATTTAAAATAATATTAAATTTGAAATAATATTAAATTTAAAATAATATTAAATTAAAAATAATATTAAATTTAAAATAATTATTATCTTCATGTCATAAAAGCAAAAATCCGCGACATTACTTCACGTTCCTTGNCTTATATCACGTGATCGGCAAAGATTGTGTCAATTCTGTTTAGAAATTGAACTCTTTTCTAGAATATTATTTTCGTTTAGTTATAAACTCACGCTTATTTTCTAAAGCAACCATTTAAATTTTGTACTCAGTTTATTTTAATAATCAATGTTGTCATGAGAAGGCATCATATTTCATGTAAAAATAGATGATAATTTGCTTCTTGCTACTACTTGATCTGCTTTATCGATGCAAACTATAGGGAAGTTTTTTGTCTCCTTATATCACGTGATCGGCAAAGATTGTGTCAATTCTGTTTAGAAATTGAACTCTTTTCTAGAATATTATTTTCGTTTAGTTATAAACTCACGCTTATTTTCTAAAGCAACCATTTAAATTTTGTACTCAGTTTATTTTAATAATCAATGTTGTCATGAGAAGGCATCATATTTCATGTAAAAATAGATGATAATTTGCTTCTTGCTACCACTTGATCTGCTTTATCGATACTAACTATGTGGAAGTTTTTCGTCTCTCTATATCGCGTGATCGGCAAAGATTGTGTCAACTCTATTTAGAAATTCAACTCTTTTTCCAAAAAGTTCTTTTTGTTTAGTTATAAACTCACGCTTATTTATTGTCAAATTCTCAATTGTTGTTAGATAATGCATATTTTTTGAAACTATTGAACTTAAAATCGAAAAAGAAAAATTAAATTAACAGTAAACCACATCTCAATAAAGACGACGGCTACACGCAGGCACCTACCGCAGTATGGCTTCTGTTTTAATAACAAACAACTCGTCTATTTCGAAATTGCTATGGTAGCATTTGTAGTTGTTTCAACTGACAACAAATAACTTGAATTGTGGGACGAAACCGCCGACTTAATAGGACTTCCGAACAAAGTTCGAAAGAAATTAAATTCGATACACCCTCTTTGTTGTCTCTGAAAGCAATTTAACTTGACTGAAGCCATGTTTAGGATTCTGAACTTACATTTAAATTCGTTGACTCACTGTCGTTGGCGTTACACGGATTCCTAAAATATTAATTTAGAGCTTATATGGATCCATTTTTATGCATTTAATTTTATAATATTGATCGTTTGAGTTTTTAAAATAGAATAAATGCATAACGACAATTTTCTAGGTATTAAAAAAGTGGTTTTGCGATTATTTTGAAGCTGTTTTTTCTAGCTCTTTTGTTGTATGGAATAAAACTTTTTAGTAACGAATATACTATTTTATAGTTTCTGCAAGTTCGTAAAAGTTATCTATGATTGTTAGTTTTGCTTATGTTTAAACAGCGCCCTCTATGATAATTATGAAAACGACGTAAATGACAAAAGGAAAATAAAGAGCTTCAATTTTTTTGAAAATAAAAACCGTTTGTGATCGAATTTAAAGAGAAACGTGAATGAATGGTCGCGAGCGGTTATGAAAATGCCGCAAAATATTAAAATTCAGGAAAGCCTAGAAAATGTGATCTAATTTTTTTAATATTTTAGAAGTTACTAGCATTGAGGCTCATAATACTACTAATTGAAATTATTTGATGGTTTTGTTCGAACCATATAATTTTTCAATGGTTTTAATGATTTTATCAAAGTAAAGCAAAATCTCTTTTTCCTTTTCCATCATTTTTTTTTTGAAAAAAAATCCTTTTTAAAAATTATTTTTTAATTATATATTTATTTAACTGCATATTAATTTGATTGTATATTAATTTATTTTAGAGATTAATTTAATTGTATATTAGTTTATTATATGTATTCCTTTAATTATATAGTCATTTAATTATATGTTGAAATATTCATAATTTAATTATTTAAAATATTTGACTTTTTTACAGTCTAGCCATTTTTTTATAGCAAGATATTAAACTTTAATATTAAAGTTTCGCGTCTCGTTTTTAAGACGCCTTAAGTGTGGGCTGTTTTTTTACCCTTGAAAGAAAGAGTCAAATTTTAATGATCTGAGACTTCTAAGGGTGTTTGTCGAAACTTTTTCTCCAAGGAAAATAAAAAAGGCATCGTTTTAGTGTCTTAAACTTTAAGCAAAGCTATAATTTTAAACTATATGTACTATCTTACCTTGAAGAATTATCTGGAGTTTAAATTGGACAAAAGAACAAAAATTTAAAAAGTCAATAAACTTTTTACGAGATTTTTCTACCTTGATGATAATTAAAATCAATGAATATTTTATAGTATTTACATATTTTTATGGTCTCAAACAATGCAGTAATAGAGAATCTTTTCAAGTTTTAAAAAAGTAGATCACAAATCCGTATCATTTTTACAAAACTGTTACTTTTTTTCATACTTTCCTTTTTGTTATTTTTCTTCATACTTCTTTTTATAAATACTTAGTAATTTATAGTTTTTCTGGCTTTTTTGCTTTATTCCAATTAAAATTATTAAAACGAGATTGAATTGTAAGAATTCATAATTTCTCTTATGATTTTTTTTATATTTAGCACCTCTAGGAAAACAATTTTTAAAATAATTCAAAATATTTTATCTTATCTTTTTTTCTTCTAATTTTAAAAATTCACCCAAAAATTATAAAAATAAACGATAATTTAATCATCTATCTAGTAGTTATACCTTCATCGCAGCGGGGCGCTGAACTCATTGGGTCGGAGAGTGTTGCCATTTTAAAATGCTTTTTTTTAAAAAACTGGTTGATTTTTTACATGCTCTAACAACCTAGTATATTAGTGTAGAAACTCTATATATTTCTTTGTGGCCCTGGTTTAAAGTTGTACACAATTAACCATGCATATCTGTTACAAATCTAAATATTTATAAAAATAGAATATTATTTGTTAAAAATGTTAATTCATGTTGCAACAAATCCTTAAAAAACAGCCATAAATCTATATTTTTACTTTTTTAACATTAATTGACAAAGTCGAAAATATAATGTACTTTATATCTGCTAAAAATTGATCCACACTTACTAATTTTGGTCAAAGTTTAAATGAAACCTGATAGTTTTAATAGAATAAATAATTAATTTAACAAAAAGAGCTTTACTTTCTTTCAAGCTCTTATTAACACATAGTTTCTTCACTATTGCTCTTTTGGAATTTTATAAAGATCGTTATTCGAACGTTAGGAATCCAAATTCTTACATTCTTTTCAAGATCAAAAGGTTAGGAAGGGCTTAGAAATTTTTTTTCTAGAAATCAAAATGTCGTTAGAAATGATAATTCGAAGTTCATTTACTGTTGGTTGCTAATAAGAAAAGATAAGTGAGCTTATTGTATTATATGTACAAATGTAGTTTTGTTTAGATCAATCGAATAAAAAATTACCTAAAGATTCTCTACAGCAGATTACAATTAATTTAAAGTTACCGGAAAATATTTTTGACGTGATGTAGTAATATGTAAAAGATTTATTAGAAAAAGAATTTTTTGAAATGTTTAAACCCTTTTAGTCTCTTAATAAGCTTTGGGTGAAAGCTTTGATCATGAATAATTGCAAAGTAATTGCGTTTACCGAATTCCAGTCTAAATTAAAATAATTTAATAAGCTCTCTGTTAACTAAGTAAAAGTGCTTGGAAAGAATTATAAATGTTCAGATATGAGGGTAAGTAATAGTAATCACGTTCTAAGTCGAAATAATTAATGTTAACTACATTACTATTGTAAAATATGTTACATTATTATTACATAATTACTACATTATTATTGATGAAAATATCACGTATATAAGTAGACTAGAAGTAGTAACGCCAGTCTCGCTCTAAATATAAATAAGTAAGCAATCTTTATGTTAATATTTATGTTAAATATATCAGTGAAAAAATTACTTGCGTTTTAAAATCAGGAGTAGTAATAACAATCACGCTCTAAATAGAAATAGTTTAGTGAAATCTATGATACTTATTGAATTTATGAGTAGTAATGGAAGTCTCATTCTAAAATAAAATAATTCGCTAATATCTATGTTATTTATGTAAAAAAAGTAATTACAGTCATGCTCTAATTAAAAATAGCTTAATAGTTTAGTGCAGTGTTTCCCAAACTTACGACTTTCGTGTACCCTTTCTAAATTTTTGTAACGCTGTGTACCTCTAATAAGAAAGTTAATGTATTTTTTATTATAAAAAAATTGCACAAAAGTTAAAAATCACAACTGGCTGTTGACACCACTAATTATTAACTGTTAACTCCGCAAAAAATAGCCAATAGAATAAAACAAGTAATTGTAAATTTTCATGGCTAGCTTTATTTTTAAATAAAATTTTTTAAATTTTCGTTTGTTGCAAGATATTTCGCATAAAAACGCGTATCCCCACTTAACTGTTGCCGTACCCCTGGGGGTAGGAGTACCGCACTTTGGGAAATACTGGTTTAGTGAGATGTGTGATACTTACGTAAAACTGGTTGATGGTAAAAATTATATAGATTTGGAGACTAAGTGTAGTAATAGCAGTCTAGCTCTAAATAGAAATAATTCACTAATATCTATATTATTTATGTAAAAGAGGTCATTGAAAAAATGACATATATTTAGAAACTATGAGAAGTGGTAGCAGTCTCATTCGAAAGAGAAATAATTCGCTAATATTTACGTTATTTGTGTAAAAGAAATAATTACAATCATTGGTCGATGAAAAAAATTATATAGATTTGGAGACTAGGAGCAGTAATAGGTCTAGCTCTAAATAGAAATAATTCAATAATATCAATCTTGCATCAAAGTGCTTAATGAACAATCTCGCTCTAATTAGAAATAGTTTAGTAAGATCTATGAAACTTATCTAAAACTGATTGGTGATGCTTGGTGATTAATGATTAGTGATAAGTGAATAGCACTCTGAAAAGATATAATTAGGTAATATCTGTGTCACTTATGTAAAAGAAATTGGTAAAAAAATTTGCATGATTAGATACTTGGAGTAGAAACTAAATAGAAATAGTTCATCGATTTTTTTTTGTTACATACGTGAAGTTAGTGATTGGGGAAAAACTTATAAAAGTTTAGGGATAAAGTGTAGTAATAGCAATCTCACTTTGATTATAAAAAGTTAGTGAGATCTATGTTGTTTGTGTAAAAGTGGTTGGCGAAAAATTTCAAAATTTAGGGATATGGAACAGTAATAGCAATCAAGCTCTAAATCAGGGCTCGCAAAAACACCCGTCCGCCCGTCCTCGGCGGTCAAAAATTCCCCGCGGACAACGAACTACTCGAATCCGACGTCCGCGCGTACGGACATTTTCCCGTTAATGTTGGTGATACATTTTCAATTTTTGTTATCTTACAAGAGTCTAGCGCCTCACTTCTAAAATGACCTTCTAATCTAGAAATACAGCAACATACTGTGCATGGTGGAATTGATGTTTTCTCTGTCTCCCGTACTGCCGCGGTTGAAAGGGACTTTTCAGCAATGAACTCACACAAAAAATAAACATTACGTACTGGTCTTAAACAAGAAGCGTTAAACGCAATTTTGAACATCTACCTAAATGGAAAGCCCCTTTCAGATTTCTGTGCAGAAACCTCTGTAAATCATTGGCTTGATTGTGGAACTGGCAAACGTCATATTTGATTCATTTAAAAAACGCAGTACCCTCGGATAAATTGACATTCCAGATAACTTGACCTTTGTCATTTAAATTATTTCATAAAAGAAATACTAGGTTACTATTAGTAACCTAGTATTTCTTTTATTACTGTATAATGTAATCCTAGTAACTACTAATTCATTGTGCAATTTATATAAATGTTTGTAATAAATAAGAGAAAATTATATTTTTATTTATTTAGAAGCGACGGGTTAGTTTCAAAGGAGGACGGGTACATTGTTGGACAAGCCGTCCTCGGGGACGGGTAAAATTTTCGAGTTTTTTCGAGCTCTACTCTAAATAGAAATAACTTAGTATATGATCTGTTTTGCTTTAGTAAAACCGGAAAGTAAAATACTACAAATATTTAGAGAGATATAGGAAGATGAAACTAAACATGTAACAAACACAAAAAAAATGCTTCTTTTCCCTAAGTTTGCTAATTCAACTTTGATTTAGTAAATTTTACTTCTTGTTATATATTATGTCCTAATGGTTGGTTTCATTTATTCGTTAGTGTCTTCGAATTGTACTTTTTGAAAAATCTAGTTCGTTCTATGTTTTTTTTTTCCAAAATCTTTTTATTCCTTATTTTTTTGGTACCTTCTAGTTGCATTACATTTATTTTTTTCTTTTGAGATTAGAAATGGTGACCTCTCTATTATTCGATTGCGACAATATTCGAACTATCGAAATTCGAATAATCGGCAAATATTCGAATATTATTCGAATAATCTGTTCTCGATTACTGCAGTATTATTTCTCCAAATTATTTTACTAACTTTCCTTAATTTTTTGTTGATTCTAACTGCATTTTATTCCTTTAGTTCCACTTACTATAATAATTTATGTCTAAATGCTTTCATTAAGTTTCTTTACTTCTTCTAATTGCACTTCATCCTTTTAGGATGATTATTTCTTCATCACATTCAAAAATAAATAGAGGGGAAAAAATAGTTGAATTTCTCTCTCTTTTCGGCATGATGAATTACCAAGCAGTGTCAAAATTTCTGTCACATTTTCGAATCCGTGCCAAATATTTCCAGTCGATAAAAGAACCCTTACATTTCATTTTCATTCATGGATTCCAAGGTCAAGCATAATATCTGGCAGGCATCCATTTTGGTGAAAATACATGATTCTTCCAGTTTATGTTTTTCACGCGAAATAGATACACACATTAAAAATATTCGATACAGAAAGAAACACTTGGTTATAGAAGCCCTATTGTATCGCCCAGAAAATTAAGTATATCTGGAGAATTTTTTTTCAGGAACACAAAAAAATAAATCCGAATTCCAAAGAAAAAGCGTCTTTTATTAAACAACAAGGGAACTGTAAAGTTTAATTTTTTCCGAAGAGATGGGAAACAAAATGGCGACATTGTAGCGTTCTCTTAAGTTTTTCTTCTTGAAGGAGCACCTGCAATTTTTAATTTAAATTTTTTAAAAAACACAATTTTCTTCTTATTGAAGCTAGCTTTTCTTTTCGAAGGGGAACCAGCAGCTTCTGTAAACTTTAATTTAATTTGAAATAAATATTTTTTTTCCTTCTTGAAGCGTCTCTTCTTGAAAGGTTTCCAGCAGCACTTGCAATTTTTTTATTTAAGTTGAAAAAAAAACAATTTTTCCTTCTTATTGATGCGTCTCTTCTTGAAAGGTTACCAGCAGCACTTGCAATTTTTTATTTAAGTTGGAAAAAAAACAATTTTTTCTTCTTATTGAAGCGTCTCTTCTTGAAAGGTTACCAGCAGCACCTACAATATTTAATTTAAGTTGAAAAAGAAAACAATTTGTTTTCTTCTTGATGCGTCTCTTCTTCAAAGGTTACCAGCAGCACCTACAATATTTAATTTAAGTTGAAAAAGGAAACAATTTGTTTTCTTCTTGATGCGTCTCTTCTTGAAAGGTTACCAGTAGCATCTACAATATTTAATTTAAGTTGAAAAAGAAAACAATTTGTTTTCTTCTTGATGCGTCTCTTCTTGAAAGGTTACCAGCAGCACCTACAATTTTTAATTTAAGTTGAAAAAAAGAAAAAAGATTTTTTTTCTTCTTGAAAGTTTACCAGCAGCACCTGCAATTTCTAATTTAAGTTGAAAAAAAAAATTTTTTTTCTTCTATTGGAAGCTTCTCTTCTTGAAAGGTTACCAGCAACGCCTACAATTTTTAATTTAAGTTGAAAAGAAAAGAAAAATTTGTTTCCTCTTGAAGCGTCTCTTCTTGAAAGGTTTCCAGCAGCACTTGCAATTTTTTATTTAAGTTGGGAAAAAAAAAACAATTTTTTCTTCTTATTGATGCGTCTCTTCTTGAAAGGTTACCAGCAGCACCTACAATTTTTAATTTAAGTTGAAAAAAAGAAAAAAGATTTTTTTTTTCTTCTTGAAAGTTTACCAGCAGCACCTGCAATTTCTAATTTAAGTTGGAAAAAAAAAATTTTTTTCCTTCTATTGGAAGCTTCTCTTCTTGAAAGGTTACCAGCAGCACCTACAATTTTTAATTTAAGTTGAAAAAAAATTTTTTTTTCTTCTATTGGAAGCTTCTCTTCTTGAAAGGTTACCAGCAGCACCTACAATTTTAAATTTAAGTTGAAAAAAAATTTCTTGATGCTTCTTTTCTTGAAGGGCTTTCCTTTTTAATTAAAAATGAAATGCAACTTTTAATTAAAATTGAAAAATAAATATTTTAGTCTTCTTGAAATTTCACTTCTTGAAGGGTGACAAGCGGCATCTTCAATTTTAAATTAATTTAAATTTAAGAAAAAAAAATTATTTCATTTGTTCTTGAAAGTACTATATTAGATGTTTTTATAAATACTAAATTTTGCAAAAATAGTGTATTTTGTAGAAGAAATTCGAAACTCCTAAAAAAATTATCTGAAAATTGGTAAAACAAAGAAACTACGCAATTAAATGCGTTTTCGTAAAGGATGAAACTACGTACTTTTGTTAGGGAGGAAATTGTAAATAAACTATTAACATTTTAAGTCAGTCGGTGAAAATCAAAGTTCGGTTGACATGAAAAACGTAATCTCGGGAGAAAAAATGCTTTTGATGTTTTCTGATCACACACAGTGGACTGTGATAGAAGTGTCAAAAATTCAAAAATCGAAGAATGAGATATATTTCCTGACTTTAAAATTTTTTGGAAACATCATTTCTAGGTGCTGAGGCCCTTTTTAAGAAGAAAATGTATTTTATCGTATTAACATTTAATAATCGTAAACTAAATACCTTTATTTCAAGATGTTGTACAATGAGGTAATGGAATCGTTTTCAAAATTGGGGACAATATTTTTTTAGAAATTGAAGTATAAATAAATAAAATTGTTAAACTAGCATAATTTTTAAAAATAATTAAACATATATAAATCTTTCGTGTTATTTCAATGTTTTTCCTACAGTTTATTTCTTTTTTAATATTTTACTTGTCATGTCTGTTACCGGGCATGCTTAACAAAATTAAACCTCTTAAATTTCAGCACACAATGATGTCAATTGAAATTTATAGTAATTTTAGAGTTCTTTTATACATTAAATAAAGATTTTCAAATTTAAAAAGCATTGGTTAACTTTTTTTTTCAATTTTTGTCATGTCTGTTACCATTTAAACAAATTTAAAGTATTGTTTTGTCATAAAGTACTGTAAAATAAAATTAAAAATTTACCCCTATTATTTGCTCTTGAATTAGATAAAAAGAAATAATATGAATCTTTAACAATATTAATGATGCATCAATTTGCATTTTATAAGAAAAATTATAAACGGTAACAGACATGACATTTTTTAAAGTGTAATGAAATTTAATATTTAATGTACCTTTCAAAATTGTGAACAGGATTTTTGCATCAGGTATATCGTTACCTAGTAAAGCTTCAAGGTCATCTCCTCGCTTAAAAGCAGTTCCAACTCTATCTGTAGCTCCTTAGCCGTATTTACTATATATTAAAATAGCTGTATTTACAGTTTCCGTTTATTTAATTTCCTACAAATACAATTTTTTCTTAATTTAAAAAATTATACTTTCAGTAATAGAAACTGCCTGTTGATAATTATGATACAAAGAAAAATCATTTAAAGTTTCCTAGAATTTCTAAAAAAAAAAAAGCTTTTTAGACAGAGAGCACCCAAGTATGAAAATGACCCAATATGACGTGGTTACTTTATTACAAATAATAAATGACAAATTCAAGTTCTCAAGCTTGAATAATAAGCCAAAATCATAAATGCTGTAATTACAGAGATGATAATTATTATTACGGATAAATACATTTAAGGGATTAGCAAATGAGCAATTTACAAGTAAAGGCCGTTAAAATTTCATTAAATTCTTGTTGGTAGCAGCCGAAGATATCTAAATATTCCTTTTTTTTAATCATCATATCCTAGGAGTTTTTTTGTCCGGCTCAAAATGTTAAAACGATAGTTATCTTTTTATGTTATATGGAGATACAGCTCTGAAGATTAAACGAAAAATCATCGCTAAATATTCGACGTAGAATATTTTTTTTCTCTCGTTCCGAAGGAAGAAAAAAAGTTATGAGGATAAAATTTCAGCACCCGAGGCCTGGAGAAAATTTACTGAAAAAGTATGAACTTTCCTAGAAAAAAAAAGCACCCTTTGTCGGAAGTGAACGCGAAAACCCTTCGACATAATGCAGGTTTCAAAATTCATGAAAAATATTGACTTTTCTTTGAATTGTCAACAAAAGACGAAAATCGATGGCGGCGAGCTCTTCAATTTTCGATTCCAGAAAGGAGGGTTTTTCTTTCTTTCTTTCTTTCTTTCTGTTCTTGCAGCTGCTATGGTCTATTTCTTGAACAATGCCATGATTTGCAAGTTATAGTAGCATTTGTTTATGCAAACCCTCCGCGAAACACAACTACCAGGTAATAAGCGTATTGTAAGAAGTTGATGAAATGGATCTATTTATGCGTTATTTGTTTTACAAATTGTTTTCGAACTCCTGTATTTTCTTATGTTGGCGACTCTTCAGGAATATTTTAGCTGTTTATACAGCAAATTGAAAGTCGTAAGACGCATTCATTTAGTGTACAGTGAATCAAATATATCATTTACACTGTATATGGGCGAATCTCAGGAATCATTAACCTATATGTCTTCAAACTTTACTTATAAACGTCAAATCGTAACCATCGAAAATTGAAAAAAAGGTATACAATCCAATTCTGCGAGTTTCATGTTAGTGATATTCCAAAAGCTTATTTAAAGTAGAACAAACTTGCATCATTAGTTTAACTTGTAACTCGCATAATTGGATTGTATACCTTTTTTTTCTTCAATTTTCGATAGTTACGGTTTGACGTGCCAAAATTTGGCGACAAACTTTAAGTGTTTGCAAATGTCAATATTCAGAGAAACTCTGCTTTGCGGATATAATCGTGTGGGCTGAAGAAAAGATTATATCTTTATTTTTTCATTTCCGGTTTTTTTAAATAAAATTTCATCCTTTTTTTTTTCTTCTTCTTAAATATAAATTGTTGTTTGTTATTTTTTTACTTATTATTCCCCCCCCCTTTTTTTTCATATGTCTATAATTTTTCTTTGTTTTATTCTTCATTTTGAACTTATCTATATATATATATATANTTGTCTTCTGGATTGGATTCAAAACTACAAGGCTCTTAATTATGTATTGAATGTTAATAATAGAGGACTTTATTGAGAAATATTATTATTTTATTCCATATCATGTTTTTGTCATACACTAAGAAAAAGTTACTTTTATCAATCTATGTGTGGCATTTTAGTTCATATATATATATATATATATATATATATATATGAAACTGACTGTTCGCCATGTTTCAACAACGAAGACTTGCACTTTAAAAATGAGGAATGTATTGCATTTGTCTGTTACACTCATGTATTACATTTGTCTGTTGAAGAGTTGCTGCATTTTTTATCGCATTGTGTTGTATTGCATATTTTTTACACTGTTTCACGTCAGCTACGCTAATTAATTAATGGTGACGCTTACTATTAAGTTACGCAATGAGTTGTAAAAATCCCAGCTGTGACTAAACTAAACTCAATGACGCGACAGTTCATGGAGGGCCAAGGCCTACTGTGCCCATCTCAGTTTTCTTGAACTTGGGCTCTGGGGTGCAGGAGCAGGTGTTCCGGTAAGGTGGTCAGTCGAGTGCGGAACCCCCAGTGTTTAGCTTCCCAAGCATGCTTGGTACTCATTTATCGACCCACTGAAAGAATGGAAGGCTGAGTCAACCTTGCCCGGCCCAAGGATTGATCCCAGGACCTGTGGCACGGGAGCGCGAAGCGCTACCACTCGGCCACCGGGCGTCCCCAGCTGTGACTGGTTGATACAATTTCTGCACCTTCTAGCACTAACCACAGTGGTGACGTAAAATATCCTCAGTGGTAGATGCTACATGGGTAATAATCCCCTTGCGGCCTGGCTACCTGTGGGAGGTTTTCATGGTCTTTTCTTCTCTATGTCATGCAAATATGGATTATTTAGATTGGGTTCTATATTACAGGACTACGGAGTTAAACTTTTACTGTCGAAAACTCAAAATTGGGGTCGGGTGTTTAACGTTGGTTATAAAATAAGATATGAAATATTTGAATAGTTTCTCCAGCACTGTTTTATCTGGGCTCGTAGAAATGTACAAAAAATTGAGAATTATTCATTGATTTTGATCAATTTTACTGTTTTTTTTTACATTATTTGTAAACTCAGATAACGTTTTATAGAAAGATCGTATGCAAAGTTAAAGATTATGGCTTTAGTTTCGAGTTTAAGGTACTTAAACCGTGGCTTTCTTTTTTCCCTTTGTATAAAAAAACTTCACTTCAAATGATTTTAATGTGGAGTTAGAATGCAGTTTTCGAGAAAATTTTTTAGTTGACTGTGGTAACTAACTCCCTATACCTTTCGAATAATTTTGAAACTGATAGTCGTAACTCTCTAATTGCGTTTAGATTTAGGGACTGAAATATGAAAAAATTCTTCATGAATAAAATCTTGAAGCACTGACAACAATCCTACATCGATATAAACTCATTCAAAAGCTGAACTTTTCAATAAATGTAACATCTTAATTTCTTAACGAGACGGCCATAGGTGGCCGAGCGGTTTGCGTGCATAACTGTGAAGCCAGTGGCTGCGAATTCGAATCCCGCTCAGGGCATGGATGTTTACCTCTCTGTGTGTTGTTCTCTGTTGTGTGAATGTGGCCCACCCTATGAAAGGGTATCTGTGGAAGTGTGGATTAGGCAATGTTGCCTCCGTGACTTAGGTTCACAGGTGCCCACCGGGTAACGTTAAATGAGCAACACTTCCCGCACCGTCTAAAGTGAAAAACGAAAATTCAGAAGTGAAATATATATATAACGTCGTTGCTGAGCGGAAGGATTAAAACAGAACTTAGGCAGGGAAAGAGGGTGCAAAATTTATTTATTAATTATTAAAACAGAGAGCAGTCGTAAAAGTGGTCACGAAAATTTGTGCTCCTAGATTTTATGTTAGTTAAAATCTTTCGAAGTAAATCCGTAATATGCTTCGCTTTAGGGAATAAGGTAATGCTTTTAATAAAAAAAAATTCAAAATAAAAAATTATATTTTTAAAAACCACGTTTTTGTAGTGGAGAATAATAATTAAAAAAAAATTGAAAAACGAAAAACGTGGGGCGCATGAAATACATAACAGTAATGTTATATTAGTGTGTGTATGTGTGCTCTTGAGAATATGTGTATGTATATCTGTAATTGTAATTGTATCTGAATGTGGATGTGGAATATGTTTGTGTATATGCATATGTATGTGGATGTATATGTGGCTGTGCATGTGTATGAGTAAGAAAATGTGTATATGTATGTGTATATGTACTGTTATGTATTTCATGCGCCCCACGTTTTTCGTTTTTCAATTTTTTTTTAATTATTATTCTCCACTACAAAAACGTGGTTTTTAAAAATATTATTTTTTATTTTGAATTTTTTTATTTTAAATTATAATTTTTTTAATTTTTATTTTATATTTTTTAAAAATTATTACTTTTTAATTATTATTCTTCACTACAAAAAACGTGGTTTTTAAAAATATATATTTTTATTTAGATTATTTTTCTTAGTCAAGAGTAGTCAAGACTACTACAAGACCACTACTAAAATAATAGAACTTTCATTTTAAATTAGGGATACAAAAATCTTTATAGAAAAACAATACCTTTACGACTTTCATTAGTTTTATGCTGATGACAACCAAAACAATCTGGAAATGAATGAGGAAAAACTGGATCCTACCACGTGATTTTTCAGCCAATAAAAATACTCCGACAATAAAAATCTTTTCACCTGACATGTAATACTAATTTGAAATAATGGAATCGACAACAAAAGTCAATCTCGAAAATAATTTTTTTTTTTAAATTTTAATTTTATTTTACTTTGTATGTCTTTTTTCTCTTCATTTTCATGCATTGCCATCCAATTCTGAACTATGTGCCAAATTCGAAGTTTGTAGCTAGTCGGGAAGTTAGTTTAAAATCGATTACAAAATTCCATCCGGACAGACATACACGAAGGCAAGTTTATATAAACGTGGTAATAATAAAATAGATTTAAGGACAGGATGTGAATTTGAAAGAGTGAGATATTGTTTCGATTAGAATAATAAAATAAAAGAGAAAGATTTACAGAAAAGAATAACACAAAAAGATTAATTTAAGCTTTTTATGTTATATATATATGTATCTTGACGTAGTGTTTTTCTTTCTACCTTCATTTCATTAAAATTATTATTACGCTTCAAAACAGATAAAAAAGAAATTTAAATGTAGTTAGTAATCTTAGAACATAATTTTCTTTCTCGAAAAAGCTTTTAAATGAATCCATGCACAAAATAGATTATTTTTGTTCAATTGTGTACATTTTAATAGAAACTAAAAATAAATGCAAATTTTTTTATCACAATAATTAAACATATTTTTTCATAAAGAGTAATTTTTGATGCGAACCTCATTAATTCCACACAAAAAAATTTATAACGTTAATGCCACTGTAAAATAAAAAGAGTCCTTTTTAATTTATTCCTTCGCATGACTGCTTCTGAAGAACAAAACTGAAGGAACAAAACACAGAAAGAGAGGAACGAAATTCAAAACACTTTTCGTAATAGAAAACGAGTGCTTACGCGTGCTTCATTTTTAAGAAGAAGAAAGAAAAAAATTGTCCGTCTTTTATGATTAATTTTAATGCCTGTCTCCTCGTATTACGATAAAGTATTCAAATAAGAACATAGAAAACAGGGAAAAAAATTTTCTATATATTTCAAATCAGAGTATTTTGAAATCAAAAAGAAATAAGGAAGGAAATATAAATCCTTCTTCCTTTGATCATTAATGCGTAAACAACCGACCTCCCCTCCCCATTTTTTTCCATACAAGAATTGACGATATTCCACACTCTGTGTTGTCACCGAAATTTTTAAAATATTTTTGAAAGGCATCTAATAAAAATAGCGAGAGAAAAAGATTAAGAAAAGAGAAATTTAATACCGTTAGAATAAAATTATTATAATTTTTTAATTTAGGTTAAATTTAATTCTTTTTGAGTGATTTTGTTAGGAAAAAACTGTGAGAATAGACGAAGTGTTAAGTTTTATTTTTTTTTTCAAAAGACGTGTTTGAAAATCATAAAACATAATCATAGTATTTAAATTTATAGTGTGAGGATTCCAAATCGGTTATAAAGGAAAACTTACAAGAAAAACAAAATTATTCATAACGGTTGGTTACTTCCGTGATTATAATTCCATAAGATTTGTCTATTTCTGCATTTAATTTGTGCTTTAATCACTTAGTTTCTCACTTTGATCTACGTAGCACAAAGTAGTTTCTCACTTTAATCTACGTAGCACTGAGTAGTTTTTTACTTTGGTCTGCGTAGCACTAGTTAGATTTTCACTTTGGTCTACGTAGCACTAGGTAAATTTTTACTTTGATCTACGTAGCATTAAGTAGTTTTTTCACTTTGGTCTACATAGTACTAATTAGTTTTTCACTTTGGTCTACATAATACTAATTAGTTTTTCACTTTGGTCTACGTAGCACTGAGTAGTTTTTTACTTTGGTCTACGTAGTACCAGTTTGGTACTACTATAACTTGGTTTAAGAATCCGAATCATTATGAAAAAATAATGAGTAGATGGCTAACCCTATACCTTGTTGCGTCTGTGGTTAAGATTCTATCTTAATCTGGGAATCAGATCAAACGTATAAATTTTTCAGATCAAATGTAATTAATATTTCCTATTTTTTTGTGGAAGTGAGTCATAATTCCGAATCAGTAAAAAATTAAAAAATAAACTTGTTCAGAGCAGGTGGCTAACTCTACTTCTTAGTTACGTTCCAAATAAACTTTGCATTTTTACATGTAAATATCTAGGGATTAGATCAATCAATATTTCCAAAAAGTTAAAGAAATCGAAATCATCAAATAAAAAATAAAAAAATTCACTCATTTGCTATAATTCATGCGGAAGCTTTGGACAAAAACTTTGCACTCTGATATTTTTACCCCCCCCCCCCCCCNCCCCCCCCCCGGCGATGAAGCCTTAAAAAATGTTCAAACCAGCACTACTAACATTTTTTTGCGTTTTACTTTAAAAATACAGTTTTACTTTAAGACTTTAAAGAGTCTAAATAATAATCCAAGATGTCGAATGATTCGAATTCTTTAATACTTTGATCTCTGTTTATACAAAAAAAATTCCACCTTAACATTCTTAAAATACGTAATTTAAGGATTTAATAAAAAATAATAAAGATGTAAATACCTTAAAATATTATGAAATTAATATCTTCTTGAAAAAAAATTGAAAACATTTTTTACAGTGATAACCTTTGGCCTTTATGTAAAGCTTCAAACGTATTATTTTTTTTTCTATGAACGCAACTTACATACTAATATTTGGTTCCCTTACTCTCACGTTAATCCTCTTTTAGAAATGCCAAAGTCGTAAGGTTTTGCACAAAACATTGTCTCTCAGATTGAGTTAACGGAATAATTCCTTGGAATTAAGTCTGGTAAATAAAGTAAGGATAAATATTCATTAAAGTTCCCTCACCTTCTTGACATCTTGATGACCCATCATTAATCATTGATATCCTTTTAAAGAATAAAAGCAACCTTTAATTTCCGTTAGATCAATGAATTTGAAAGATTTTTAGAATAAGTACTCGCATATCGGCGGAATTTAGTGTTCGTACGAAACATAAATTGCATTTTGCCGAGCTCTCTTCTGATACGAGAGAGCTAATACGAAAAAAATAAATGACGAGATTGTAGGAATTTTTTTTTGTATCGTAATAATAGCTGTCATAAACAAAGTGTACAAAATATATGGAAACTGTCGTATGTTTTTAGAAATACTCATCGCATTAAAATAGACGTGAGAAATATTTTCAAACGATAAATTCAATGGCATCAAATACAACCCTCAAGGCCGGCCCTAGACATTTTGGCGCTCCGGGCAAAACCTTAATTTTGCGCTCCCCCCCCNTTTTTTTTAAGTAAATCTCATGCGACCATATCAGAAAGTCAAGAAAACATTAAAAAATAAATATAAAAAAAACGTTTTATTAAAAACTCAATCATCAGATAACAAGATAAGCAATTTAGCACTTAAGGCAAACTAACAAAAATTAAAGTGTAGTAATGCTAACTAAACTAATATCCCATATAATAAATAAATTCTAACTAACCAAAGTAATTAAAATGCCCTTTTTCTAACTTTTCTTTCGGCAAACTCACGAACCAGTGATTTCAAGTCTAATTTGTCACTAATTTGGTGTTCTATAGCTATCATTGCCAATCCATTGAGACGATTTTGCGTCTGCATCGTTCTGAGATAATTTTTTATTATTTTTTGTTTTGAAAAGCTTCTTTCCCCTGAAGCCACAGTGACTGGCAATGTAAGTAGGATCCTTAATGCTATGCTGAGGTTTGGAGCGAATTTAAGTGTAGAACTTCAACAGGGGTTTCCTTTTTTGTTAATAATGACGAAACAATGCTTATTTCATCGGCTACTTCCAGGGCGTTAAGATCGCTTGAATTTCCATCAGTTAAAACTACTTCCAAATCTTTGCAATCAGCCAGTAGCTCATTTCTGGGCATGTCTTTTAGACCAAAAATATTATACAAAAAGCTGAAATAATTACTGTGAGTATTTAGCAAATTATATCAGGTTTCCAAGGCATTTATTGCTTGATCTACAGTGTGAAAAAAAATATATTTTATATTTTTGTTTGAGGTCTTGAACTGGTTTATCCGGGCCCTCATACAAAAACGTTCTTGTTTTGCTTCTGACACGATGACGTGGTGTGGGGGTTTCGAAATTAGCTTCCACGTCAATCTCTGAAGCAAGCTCGGTTGCTTCTAAAATGATGCTTTCAAAAGTAATGCTATAAATGAATATTAATTAATAAACATTCTCCTATAAGTTTTGCACACGTGATGTCCAATATACGTTGAGGAATTCTAACAAAATTTTGTCAACGTAATTATAATTTATAATTATTATATCAACCTTTATATTATAATATCAACGTTTAATAATTTGTTTAGAAAGTAATTATTACCGTCGTTGAACAGCCGACCCAATTTTGGGTTTACGACTACTATTGTTCAACTCCTTAGCCTTGTAATTTTGAACCAATCCAGAAGACAAGGAAACTCCTGGCTCAGTACCCCCAGAGGTATTGATTTGTAATAAGAACGTGGAGGACTTTGTGACTCGACAGATTTAACGTGCATCAGTCACCATTTACTACACGGGGAGTCTTCAGCCTACTCTGGGATCGAACCCACGAACTCTTGGACATAGGCCCAGTGTCCTACCGGCCAGGCTATCCCGGCCTCTGTTTAAATAATCTCAATGTGAAAAGTAATTAAGAGCATTGTAGAAAGGCTTTATTAAAACAGCGCAGATGTTCTATTCGCTATTACGCTGACTTATTTCTTGAATTAAATGAAAGAAATAGAATTCTATTATTAAAGAAAAAGATTTAAAAAAAAGACTAAATAAACAATGATAAGTAAAAGGATGCGGACTTTAATAAATAACGAGAAGGTCTGTAATCATGCGGTGTAAAGCATTAAAATCTTCCGAAATAACTGTCCAGAGTGAATGAAGAATTTCTTTTTATTTATAGCGTTCGTAAAGTTTATTCAGATCGTGAAAAACGGTGCAAATTGGGGAAATGAGAAACCTTTATAAGGGAAAAATAACTAGGCGGTAACTGATGGAGAAGTGGAGAATAATAAAGAACAATTTTTTTCTTTCTTTCAAAAAATGAGAAGAATTTCGTAGAAAATTCTAGCGTAGTTGGTAATTTATAGCGTTCGGCGGAGCTTAAAAATGAGCAAAAAGAAGAAAGATAAAAATACAAAAATTATCTCAGACGATACATTAATTAACGTTTCTTTAAAGTTACGATTTAAGAGTAACGCCCACTAAGAGAAATAAATTTTGTTTGTACTATTGTTAAAGTAATTTTTATTGAAATGAAGAACACGAGATATGTATTAATTTCACAAGTAAAAGAAAAGGGGTGTGGAGTACAGGTATTTTGTATCTTTTAACTCCACTTTTTTTACAATTATACTATAAAAAACATTTATTATTTATTATTTTGTTAAATACATTTGGGATAAAGTTTATATCAATTAAATTTAATTCTTATTTTCTTCTAGGAAAAAAAATAACGAAGTGAGTTTAAATTTGTTGTTGTTTTACTAAAATTGTAGTTTTAAAAAGTACACTTTACTTGTATCGATTACTTTAGTTGTTATTTTTAATAACTGTGTAAAATTTCGTATACGTAGCATAAATATTTATGGAAATATGGACTTTTTTATTAAAAAAAATTTTTTTGTCTTATGTTTTTATGCTATAACTTTAAAAATATTCATTGGAATTAAACGAAATTTCTTTGGAGCAATTCAAAATTGCTTTCAGAATTATTGATTCTAAATTTTAAAAAAAAATATTCGTTAAAAACTGAGCAAGACATGAGTATTCTCTTATACTGCACAACATACGCAGAAAAAAAATTTTCTTCATAATTTTGTAGCAAATCGAAAAAATTTCAAGCAATTTTCTAAGTTGTTTTTGGACTTAAAAGCTCACAATTTAACGCGATGAATGCTTTCAGAAAATGAAAATAAGGAGATTTTAGTGTCTTACTAAAACATTGCTCATACCTCTCCACGTAAGAAAATCACAATCCCTCCCCCTTTTTGGTGCTCTAGTAACATTTGAATGGCCGCAAATTAAATATTTAGTTAATTTTTGTAGGAATTGCAGGAGTTTTGTCTTGGTAATAGATGTATTTCATCGAAATCGCAGGAAATTGCTCCCACCTCGAATTGTCACAGCGAGGAATTTTGCTCACGACGAACTGTCCGGTCCGGGGATAGAACCCCAAACCTGTGGGAGAACTACTTCTCCTCCACCGAGGGTTAATTAACATTTACAACACATAAACAGGACCATTTCTCATCTGATAAAACAAGTAAACAGCGTGATTAAACGGTTTTTACAACCAGTTTTTTTTCTTTTTACACTGATAACAGTCCTACTTTCAGCAGAATCACCAATCACTAAAATTATTCGAATAAAAACTTTTTACCCCCCTTTATATTTAGAGTTTTATTTAAATAAATTTTCTGTTTAAAAATCTATGCATCTTTACAGAAACGGTACTTACTATGTTTAACTAAGTAACAATCATTTCATGAAAATTCGTGGCTATGATTTAACTAAATGTTAGATTCGCTTACTACTTAATTTTTAGAATTCTACTTTCTTTAACTCATTTTGTTATTCTTTTGCTAACAACTACTTAATTACCGAAGCAGGCAAACAAGGCTTACTTATAAACATAAATCTATATACATCGTTGCTATAATAAATTATAGAATAAATTCAGAATTTAGTTATATTTTATCATTGGTATCACAATGCTAAGAAGTCTATTTCTTTTGAAATAGTATCACTTTTTTATAAACTATCCCAAATTTTATTATCTGTTCAATTACCATCGATTTAAAATATATTAATTAAAATATCAGGATTGGAAGTTAGTTTTATATAAATTTTTTTTTTAAATGAAACCAGTAGTTTCCGTAAAAAGGAGTGAATTTCTTCTCTTTTTATCTTGCAGAACGTTGTACTACTACTTGTAATTACATACTGCGGTGCAATAGGAAAAACAGCGTAAACGACAATAAACAAATAAATAAATAAAAATTAAGATTTCTATGAGTAAGCTATATATTTCAAAACAATTTTCAAAAATAAATTTTGAATCATGAGTTTTTTTTAAAGTTTTATTTCAATGTTTAGTAATAGAAAAAAATAATAGTTGTTCTCAAAATCTATTGAAAAAAACTTACCGTTTTTTTTTTCAATTGCACACCATCATACAGCAAAAGTACAACAGAAATTCCGTAGTTTTAGAACATATTTTTTTTGCTAATATTCGATAACTAATTGGAATTAAAAAATTGTCCGCAATTGCTTACGCATAATTTAAACAGAAGGACACGTCAGTTTTTTTTTCAGTTTAATTCTAATGCTTAGTAATAGAAAGAAAATAATAGTTGTTCTCAAAATCTATTGAGAAAAACTTACCGTTTTTTTTCCAATTGCACACCATTATACCCACTAAGAGTACAACGGAAATTCCGTAGTTTTAGAATATATTTCTTTTGCTAATATTCTTTAACTCATTGGAATTAAAAAAAATTGTCCACAATTGCTTACAAATAATTTAAACAGAACACGTAATTTTTTTACAGTTTTATTCTAATGTGAGTAATAGAAAGAAAATAATAGTTGTTCTCAAAATCTATTGAGAAAAACTTACCGTTTTTTTTTCAATTGCACACCATTATACCCACTAAGAGTACAACGGAAATTCCGTAGTTTAGAATATATTTCTTTTGCTTATGTACTTTAACTAATTGGAATTTAAAAAAACCATCCACAATTGTTTACAAATAATTTAAACACATATATTAACGGTCAAATAGAGGTATCGTTTTATTGTAAAGTGTTGATAATATCTGCCTTTTTTCGCTACTCCTAATAAATATACTTAGCAAAAAAACCCAAATGTTGAAGAGTATATTATGCGTCAAAAATTTATTATTAAAAGAAGTAGTTAACTATTAGTGTTCTCTCTGCGACTGCTTGTTTTTCCCCATTTCTTGCAGCGCTTATTCTTTCAAAGAAAAACTTCTTTCAATAATTTAAAAAGATATATTAAAGGTCAAATAGAGATATCGTCATGTTGTAAGGTGCAGATAATTTCTGCCTTATTTCGCCAATACTAATAAACACATTTAGCAGAAAAAACCCAAATGTTGAAGGGTATATTATGCGTCAAAAATTTATTATTAAAAGAAGTCGTAACTATTAGTATTCTCTCTGCGACTGCTAGTTTTTCCCTATTTCTTGTAGCGCTTATTCTTTCAAAGAAAAAGTTGGGAAGAATCCCAATAGGCTGGTCTATTGAATTAATCTCATTTTTTATTTGTATTCCTTTTATTCATGTGAAACCTTTGAGATCCTAATTAAATCCACTAATCAACTGCCTCTCGCTCTGCTTATTTCAAATCCTACTCAGCAAACAAATTCCCTTTCTCAAAGCGCTTGTTCCCTACAGGTTTTGTTGAAAGGGAAAATTATTCCCCAGTGATTAGCCTCTCACTTTGTTGGGAAGAAATAATTAGATTTGAAAACAGAAATACACCCTTTTTTACGATTAATTTGCTGCCTTGTATTCTATCCAAATCTTGTCTTGTTTCGTATACAAGTTGCATAATTTATTTTATTCTTAAAGCAAATTTGTTGGCAGTATAACTAGTAATTTGAATAGTAGTCACTAAAGTAGTAACTTATATATTGATAATACAAAAGATAAACAGATATTTAGCAAAATTTGATTTAGTCGATTGAATCATTATTTTTATGCAGATTCAAATAAGTTGATTCGGTGATACGATCCACTGATTTGCATCGGAACAAAGTTAAATCTTAATCTATTATAATTGCTTTGATTTAGAATTATTTTTATTTTAAATTGATATTTTTTATTTAAAATGAATTATTAAAATCAATGAAGGCAATATATTAATGAACGTTTCTAGAAATTGTAGACTTCTTAATGATTTTTTTCCTTATACGATTTTTTTCATTTTATTTTTTTACCATCTTTAAACAGCTGATATAATTTTGAGTTTACGACTACCTATGTTCAATTCCGTAGCCTTGTAATTTTGAACCTAATTCAGAAGATAAAGAAACACCTGGAACTAATTTTGAGGGAAATTTGTCTTCTTGGAGAAATTTTCAATGGTAATAACCCGCATTTGCGTCACCTGGAGAGGAAAACCGCGAAAACCTCCCACGGTAAGCTGGACGGCAAGGAGACTCTAACCCATGATCCATCTACAAGTGAGTATATATTACGTCATCACTGTGATCGGTGCCAGCCAGATGCGGAATTCGTATCGACCAACCACCGCTTGGATTCAAACCCCATTCACCTCATTGAAAGGCGAACGCTCTATCTCCTGAGCCACTACGGCTACTCAGTAATCAATTTTATTTTATTTAATAACTGTCGTTGAAGAGCCGTCACAGTTTATGGGTTTAAGACTACTAATGTTCAATTACGTAGACTTGAATTTTGAACCCAAACCAGAAGACAAAGGGAGAAGACCTGTATCAAATATTGGGAGAAATTTTGATGGAACCAACTTGCATTTGCGTTACGTGGAAAGGAAGACCACGCGAACCTCTCACGGTTAGACTGACGATAAGGGGACTCTAACTCATGATCCGCCTAACCCTGAGGATAGTTCCCGTCAGCACTGTGGTCGGTGCAAGTTGGATGTGGAATTCGTATCGACCAGTCCTCGCTGGGATTCGAACCCGGTTCATAGGAAGGCGGACGCTCTATCCCCTTAGACATCACGATTCATTGCACCGGGTTTTATTTTATTTCATATCCGTCGTTGAACAGCTGATCCAATTTTGGGTTTACGACTATTAATGGTCAACTCCGTAGCCTTGTAATTTTGAACCAGTCCAGAAGACAAGGAAACTCCTGGATCAGTACCCCAGAGGTATGATTTGTTATGGGAACGTGGAGGACTTTGAGACTCGAGACAGATTTAACGTGCATCAGTCACCATTTACTACACGGGGAGTCTTCGGCCGGCGAGAATCGAACCCATGACCTATTGAACATGGGCCCAGTGTCCTACCAACCAGGCTATCCCGGCACTCTGTGGCAATATTAAAACTCAGTTTTGATCGAAGCTTCGATTTGGTTGATTTGATCGATTTCGATGACAAACCAAGCATCTGAATATCAAATCGGATTTTTGCATTAACTGCTGGAAAACAAATTTTTAAACTAAAAATACGTTATTTACTCTATAAGTTCATATTAAAAAAAATTTATTGTTTTTTCGTTTACGAGGGGGACTTTCCTGCCAAAATAGCCTCTCTTTAATTCTGAATTGTCTCTTAAAGAAAGAAATCTCTTTATTTGAAGAATTTTAAGACAGCATTTTGTGTAAAATTTTCTCTTTAAAAAAAAGAGAGGACT
>NC_092205.1:93839612-93922335 GCF_043381705.1 Parasteatoda tepidariorum
TCTTATTTGCTGCTAAAAAATGGCGTCTGATTCAGTCAATGACTTTGATGGAACTAAATGAAAACGTGATAAATTAATGTCTGATATTTACAGGCTCCCGCTAGACGGCGTACTCGAGCGTTGCGATCGCGAATTCATTCAATGAAACTCTAATCATAAGATTTCAACAACTAAAACATGATTCCCACGACCTGGAAAAAAATAAATGAACGGAAACTAAGATTTTTCGAGACTATTGAAAATTTTCATCTTTCACTCACGAATTACAAAATTATTCGCAAGTTATTTTCTGCACCCATACATGTTTACTTTGTGCTAAATATTTATTGATATCTTAAAACCTCTAGATATATATCGCTATCGCTAGCACTTTAAAAAAAATTCTAGACCGTGGGAACCCTGTAAATAAATAATTTTAAATTCATTGCTAAAATTCATCAAATACTCAGGTTTTTTTACATGGTGCAGTCCCGATCTTGATAATAAAATTATACAAGCAAAATTAAAATATAATAAAAACGGAAATAAAAAAGTAGCATTTATACCACCTTTATATTATGTCGACTTTATTGAACATTACCGAATTACACACATTAATAAAAAGAATTCATTAATAAAAAGAATGTACAGAGCCTACTGAGGCAGGGGCATACGGGGCAGTTGCCCCTGGCCCCTACATCAGAGTGGGCCCCCAAATCGAATAGAAAGTTTATTTTAAGTTTCCTTCCTTAATGAAATTTTTTTTTTAAACAAAATATCAATACAGTAAAAAAATCCGTCAGTTTTATGTTAGCTTCTTCATTAATCTGTAATATGAACACAATCTATATTTCGTAAATCCATGGCTTTTCTAAGGAGAATTCACCTAAATTTTCCCAATCACGATGGACACATTTTATATTTTATAATTTTATAACCGTCGTTAGACAGCCGACCTAATTCTATGGGTTTGCGACTACTAATGTTCAACTACGTAGCCTTGTAATTTTGAACCCCATCCAGAAGACAAGGGAACTCCTAGATCAAGTATTGGGAGAAATTTGCCTTCGTGGAGGACTTTTTGATGGAGCTAACCCGCCTTTGTGTTGCATGGAGAGGAAAACCACGTGAACCTCCCACGGTTAGCCTGTAGCCAGGGGGACCCTAGCTCATGATCCGTCAACCAATGAGGATATTATACATCAGCACTGTGGTCGGAGCGAGCCGGGTGTGGAATTCGTATCGACCAGGCATAGCCGGGATTTGAACCCGGTTCACATCATTGGAAGGTAAACGCTCTATCCCCTGAGCCACTACTGCTCTGCTATTTAATATTTTTATCACTGTCATTAAACAGCCGACCCAATTTTTTGGGTTTATGAGTAATAATGTTCAACTCTGTAATCTTGTAATTTGAAACCCAATCCAGAAGACAAGGGAATCCTGGATCAAGTATTGGGAGAAATTTACCTTCGTGGAGGACTTTTTGATGGAGCTAGCCCGCATTTGCGTTACATGGAGAGGAAGACCACGAGTTCCTACTATGGTTAGCCTTACGGCAAGGGGACTCTAACCCATGATCTGTCTACCACTGAGGATATTTCACGTCAGCACTGTAGTCGGTGCAAGCCTGATGCGGAATTCGTATCGACTGGGATTAGAACCCGGTTCGCCGCATTGGAAGGCGAGCGCTCTATCCCCTGAGCCATCGCAGCCCACGATGGACACATTGGGCCAATCAAAGGCCTGTATTTTTTACATATCGCAAAATGCGGTATGTTTGCTAAAATAGGCTTTTGATTAACTTTGATTGAGCCATCGTAATTGCGAAAATTTAGCTGAATTCCGCCCTTATGTCAGCAAGGACAGTGGCGTACGCAAGGGAGGGGTTTAGGGGTTTAAACACCCCCCTTGAGCTCTGACAAAATGGCATAAATAAAAATTTTAGTAGAAATTATGTGAGCTATTATTTTTTAAGACTATATATTTTTATTAACCTTATGCCTACTTTTTTCTCACGGTATTTCTCAGAATACTGAAAAAAACATTTACTATAATAGGGTTGTACTTTTGAAACCAAATTCACGTGATACTGTTATGGACTAATTCCTTTCTGTTCTGCCAGTCGCGATAGTTTTCGAGACTGGCTGTCATTCGCGAGGTCTTTACGCGATGATTCTGGAATCCTAGACGTTTTGTCGTCTGTGAGACAATTCGAGAATTCTGGAGACGCGGAGAAAAATTATATAAAAGGGGGGGAAATATATATACAATAATTAGTAACTTGTATATATTTTTTCGCTTATTCAATGTTTCACTTATTTATGTACTCTTCCTTATATATTATTTAACCCAGACAGCGACATAGTGCGCCACTTATTTTAATTATTGTAACTTATTTAATGCAGTACGCCTGCACACCCCTGACCCCATTCCTCCCTTATTGTTATTCATAATTCGACGAAAATGTAGATAGCCCCGTGGGCTAGTAGCATTGTAAATTTAATTTAAAATCTGTAAATCGGTAGTCGCGACCTGTACAGTGGAGTTAGTTAGTCAGACTAAGAGTTATCTCTTCCGCTTGTTTTTCGGAACTTGTCGCTAAATCTGTTTTGTTTTGTCTTAACAAAAAGTTCATTCAATCGCCGAACCCGTCGTCGCCAGTATTTCGACTAGTGAAGAAATCAGTAACAATACCAGAGATACTGTGCTCGTTGAAGTTATTCAATCCAGCTCGAAACTTTGAGATCGTAGCATAGCGGATATTTCTATGCCAATAAATACATATATTTGCTGTTCTTGAATCTTTAGGATTTAACCATTTTTAACGCAAGAATTTAGCAATTTTTAATTATTTTGAGAAAAAATCACGATCTGAAATTAGTGAGGTGTCTAATCCATCTAGTACCAATGTAAGTTTTTCTGTTGTACAGAAATGTGATACTTCCGTTGAAGAAAACGTTTCTAGCATAACAAAATCTGATGAATGTGAAAGTGGCCCTCAAAGTGTTACTTCCCACCCATATGACATTAAACCTTGTTCAGAAAATATTACATTATGTTCTTAAACTTAAAAAATTAAATCAAAATTTAACTAAACAATGTTGTCGAAATGAAAAGTCAAAATTGTCTAGCTGTCTAAATTAGGGAAATAATTGTGCTTTATAACAGATTCGAATTTCTTTTAGTAGTTTCAGAAAATTATGAACACCCCCCTTGAAAAAATTCTGCGTACGCCACTGTTTATTTTATTTAATAACCGTCGTTGAAGAGTCGACACAGTTTATGGGTTTACGACTACTAATGTTCAACTACGTAGCCTTGAATTTTGAACCCAAACCAGAAGACAAGAGAACTCCTGGATCAAATATTGGGAGAAATTTTGATGGAACCAACTTGCATTTGCGTTACATGGAAAGGAAGACCATGCAAACCTCTCACGGTTAGACTGACGATAAGGGGACTCTAACTCATGATCCGCCTAACCACTGAGGATATTTCACGTCAGCACTGCGGTCGGTGCAAGCCGGATGCGGAATTTGCATCGACCAGCTGGGATTCGAACCCGGTTCACCTCATTGGAAGACGAAAGCTACAAAAATTGGCAAAACAATTGCATTCCCTTTTTATAAGTTGACCATTTGTGTAAACAAGATCACCCAATTGTTGTCCCACAAGCGGCCAACATACACAGGTTTAACTGGTCTCCTATAGATCCTCAAGATCATGAGTTTGTTTTTGTTTGCGACGAGCTGGTTGAAGAGACACGATTACGTTCTAAAAATTTAGAACATTTTCTCAGTTTTAAAAAAACTGAATTTTTGTTTGATTAAGTTTTTAAACAGAACAACAGAAGAAACTTGAATTGGTTCCTAAACTGCGTGCCGCTGCATCATTTTCCATGTCTTCAAATATAATATTAATGTTTTAATTGTACACCAAAACCTGTGCAAGATGATCGATCACTCGTGGGACAACAATTCGGTGGTCAACTTATAAAGGGGAAATTTAATTGTTTGTGCCAGTTTTGTAATAGATCATTAAGATCAACTTAGAAAGGTCATCAATTTACAGAAATGGTAGACATAACACGCTTCACTGTTAATCTGTTGCTATTATTCGTGAGCGATTTAGGGGTTTTAGCCGTTGATCTTCTGAAACTCTTAAACATCGCTTTTAGGAAATAACAATTGAAAAAGAAAATCGACAAACCACATCGAGGATTATTTCACTATTCGAATAGTTATAAAAAATAATAAGCATCAAGTTTATACCATTGCTCTGCGCGAATTCATGTGGATGCTAATTTCATATAATAATAATAATACTTTTGTTATGTACGAGGGTTGCTATTTATATTTCTGGCCTTGGCAACAGTAAGTGTTGCTAGGCGACCGTAGACGATTTTAATCGAAAGTTTGATATTTTTAAACATAAATTCAGCAGACGATTTACCATTATAGCTTCATTTGTGTTGTTGACAGTAAATTGAAAAGTTCTTCTCTTTCAAAAAATGGAATTGAATCGTGAACATTTTCGTGCCATTATTTTTCATAACTTTCGACGTGGATTGTCAAGACAAGAGTGCTTCGATGAACTTAATTCTTTATTCAGCGATAAAGCGCCATCCTACAGCACTGTAAAAAATTGGTATAACGAATTTAATCGTGGTCGATGTTCGATCCAGGACGAATCCCGTGCAGGTCGTCCAAAATCCGTTGTTGTGCCAGAAAAGATCGATGCTGTGCGTGAACTGATAAAGCAAGATCGTCATGTGACATACCGTGAGATAGAGGCGTCTTTGGACATTAGTATGACTAGCATCAATAAAATATTGCATGAACATTTGAGCGTAAAAAAAATTTGTTCGCGTTGGATCCCGCATAATCTGACAAACGCTCAAAAAAAGGCTCGTGTCGATTGGTGCAAGGAAATGTTGGAAAAATACGTTCAAGGTACATCAAAGGCTGTGTATAACATCTACACAGGTGACGAATCATGGATCTATGCATATGAGCCGGAAACAAAACAGCAATCAACTGTATGGGTCTTCCAAGACGAGGCAAAACCAACAAAAGTTGTTCGAGGAAGAAGCACATCGAAACAAATGATTGCCTGTTTCTTCGGCATTAACGGTCATGTGGCAACAGTGGCGTTAGAGCAACGCAGGACGGTCAATTCTGAATGGTACACGACCATTTGTTTGCCAGAAGTCATCGGAGAAATTCGAAAAAAGCAGAAGAACAGGCGAATCATTCTTCATCATGACAATGCGAGCTCTCACACATCGACTCAAACAAAGGCATTTCTGACGGAGCGAAAGATCGAACTGATGGGTCATCCGCCGTACAGCCCTGATTTGGCACCCAATGACTTCTTCTTATTCCCACACATCAAAAATAAATTACGTGGACAACGATTTTCGACCCCCGAAGAAGCGGTTGATGCATTCAAAACGCATGTTTTGGAGTTACCTCAATCGGACTGGAAAAAGTGCTTTGAAAATTGGTTCAAACGCATGCAAAAGTGCATTGATCATCATGGAGAATATTTTGAAAAACAATAAAACCAATTTCGATCCTACATAATTGTTTTTTATTTCATTATTAGGCCAGAAATATAAATAGCAACCCTCGTATTAGAGTAAAACCTGTGTAAGTTGGTTACTTATACAACTTGGTGGTCTACTTAGATCAGTGCTCAACTTATAAAGGAGTAATTTGCTTTTTAATTTTGTAATTGATTATTAAAATGAACCTAGACATGAAACAAGATAAATTATGATTGATTTCTTAATAAAAGATATGATCATCATCATTTGTTCATTTGTCCTATTATACATCTGTTTAAATTATTTATTTGCAGTGGTGGTCAAAAACTTTAAACATTTTAATTCATTAAAACATTATATTAATGTAACATTTACTACAACTATAAAAAAAAAGTTTTTAAAATTAGAAATTCCGTGGTTATTGGAGGGTATGTTGTATTACTCAGACACATGGCAGCTCATTTTTATAGTGACGAAATTTTAACTGAAATACAAAATATTTAATCTCCTTTTATTCCAATTGCATTTCAATTACCAGAAAGAACCATCTTAAAGACCACAATACAAGACGAATGGGTAAAAGGCCGCTAACGGCCCCAGGCACCCAGATATATTTCGATTATGATGATTGTATGTTGTATTATTAAATCGATTAAAGTTCTTCAGTTGATTATTTGGTAAGAACTGTATTGTAATTATTAGTCATTTTCTTTTCTTTCTTGTAGCTGTTAACTCTTCAACAGCTGGCTATGACCGCTAGCATGTAACTTTCGATTCATCTAACTTGAAATAAAATGTAAGATGAGATATATTGAAAAAAAGTAGGTATAAATGTTGGTCTATCTATCTATCTATGTATAAATAGTATTTTTTTACACTTAAGTGATGACATGTAAACTAGACACATGTTTTCTTAGTCTAAATATAAATAAAAGACACTTTAATCTTGCCAAATATTATATTTTCTGCGATAGACAATTTACAGATATCATAATCACAGCAATGTATTATTTAAATGTCAATTTCGGGATAAACAATTTTACATGCTTCCAAGTATCACGACAATATGTTTATATGAATGTCAAATTTTGTCGGAAACAGCATGTGTAAACTTTTTAAGATGGTAAACGATGGCACTTCAGATTGATCTTGCTTATTATTTTTTGAAAAATCTGTTGAAAATTCTGGAGAAAAAACTGAAGCATCCTTTTTTCTCAATTTTCTTTTCAACATGTTCGATGATGTTAAGATCAATATCACTGATATCATAATAATGTATTTTCTCTCTTATGAAGAAACCATCGTGTTTTTCCAATCTAAAATTTAAAAAAAAAAAATATTCACGTTATAAGAAGCTCACCAAAATTTTTTGTTACATATGTTTGTTGTTGAAATGTAATTAATTTTAAGAATTAATTGTTATTTAGTTCAGTTAAATTTCTGAAAACACATATTTAAAAATGTTTATAAATGAAAATTTTAATTTCAGTTGCTAAAACTTGATGCATTAGAAGTAATATTTTAAATTATGATTTCTTTTCATAGTTTATTTTTTTTAATATCAAGTTATTGTTAATTTCTTTTTCAATTTTCTAACGTTTTTAAAGTTAATAAATTGATTTTTATTTAAATTATGAGGTATTCATATGTATCTTATAAGTGCCATTGTAGTTGATTTGAGCACCAATACTTATAGATTGTATTTTAAAGTGTTATTCCGTTTATTTTAAACTAATGTGTCCTTTTAATTTAAATTTATTTCATTTTTTTAATTTTTCAGTTCTTTAAATTGTAACTGATCAGTCCTTTGAAACGGAATTAGGATTATTTTTAATTCCAGAGGGGAGTAATTTAGAAAAAAAGTTTTCCTTTAATGTTTATAAAATTCAACCATCAGATCAATTTTCAATGTTAAATTTAAGGAGGCAGCAATTAATTGTCAAATATCATTTCTTATGTCAAATATCATAACTGTCCTATTTCCCTAGTAAGGAACTAGGTCAGATTTATCATCATTGTAAAATATTGCGAAATACACAACATTGTGTTGCCAACTAATTTGCATAATAAAAATGAATTTAAATTCACAGTCACGACATTTCATGCATTAAAAATCTCTTAGATTCAATGGATTTTAAAATTAAATTGATTTCTCATGCAACTAACAAAGATATATTTCATGCTGTTCGCGCATACGTAGAACGCGTGGTACTTTTATTTATATAAATAAACTTAGTTCCAGGTTAATTTTACGTTTCTTATTGATAACGTTGAAAATCGCATCCAAGTAGGTCCCAAAATACCTTTTCATCGTAATTTAATAATGTGTGGACTAGCATGTTAAATTCACCAAGTTGGTCATCATAGCATTAAATTACGACAAAACACCTCTCTCAGGGCCTATTTGATTTATAATTTTTAACATAATTACAGAAAAACACAAATTTAACATAAAATTGCCATTTCAAATGCACATAAGCAACCTATTCATAATAAGGAGGCACCATTTGCGGTGAGCCATGGGTCGCTATGCAATTCTCAATCCTTATGATATGCCTTTCAAGTTTGTAAGTAGTCAAGTTCTGTTCTGAATCACTCAGTATGATCAAAATTTTTGAAAAAAAATAATACCTTATGTCCGGAATTCCATATGCGATAGAATCTTTTTCATGCACTGTATCCAACTTGTACAATCTCGCTATCATTTCCTCAGTAAATAGGTAAGTTGGATAAACACGTGCATCACTAAAGATAAAAAAAAAGGAAAAAACAAATTAAATTTACAAGTAAAATACAATGTTTTTGTTAAATAAATGTAGTAATTGTAATTGACCATCATTCTCGAAACCATTTACTTTTTTGTTGAAAAGTGCCGGACTGTCTACAAGGGAAAATTCCCGGAATCCATAGTGCCAAGTATCTAAACGGGAAAAGTCCCGGAATATTTAATTGACTTATTATTTTCTCTAGAACTATTTAATTTCAGTCGTCAGCCTGTGTTCTGCAACGCTGCGTGTAGGCAGCTCTGTGCTATCGATGTCGCTGTTATACTTATTTTCTTTCTTTATTGAATTTGTTAAGTTTAATTGTTAAACTTATTGTCTTTTTTTCCTACCTTGCTCTACAAATCACTACATAAATTTGTAGCTTAAGTATGTGTCCCCAATAAAAATGATCTGAAGATTCTGAAAAACAATTCTGGAGAAAATATGAAAGTATTTGACCCACTCTGTAAACCCACTTTTTCTTTGCTTCCTACTAAAATCTTGAAAAATAATTCTCATCAGAGAATTCTCAGAATCATTTTGAAAAATTTTTTTAACTGTTGTGTTTGCAATTCCTGTAGTATTAGCATTTATATATTCAAAATATTGTTAAGTTAACATCCTGTTAATAATTTAATTATCCATTTTTTTCCCTGCCAAAGCAGGAAATTAAATTTTTTAATATATTGCACGCATTTATTCTGTACATATGTCATAAGATCATGTTTGATAGTTTGTATCGTTGATTCAAGTTTAATAAAATAATAAGCTACATTTTTATGTAAGGCCTAAGTGTATATTAAATATTTATATTTATATTACACTTTAATTCTATTAATTATTCGGCCCATTTAAATATTTATATAACACTTTAATTCTAATGTAGCTGCAAAAGTAGATACGTTGATAAATAACTCAAACACTTGAAACTCTTACAGAAATATTAAATTACCGTAAAAATTTTGTTAATTAATATACCTTGTGAAGTCATCTTCAACTTTTTCTTCAACTACTACTTCACCTACGACTTCACAATCAAACACTTCTCCATCAACAACAACTCCCTTCTCAACAACCTCATCATCATCAAATTCATCATCACTTTCATCCTCCTCATCAAACATTGGCAATTCAGCCTCTAATTCCATCATACATTCTTCGTCACTAAATTGAGAAACGAAAAATATTTTCTTAAATAAAGGGTGGTCACACATAAAGTGACCACATTCAGAGCCTTCTGGGAACCCGTTGCACTAATTGAATGAAACTTTGTATTTACTTTGTATGGACCATGGGGAAATGATTAACGCAACAAAAGAACAGCTCAAATTTTATCACACTTGTTGCACCTAAAGAACAAAAAGATTCTCAGAATCATCGAAATTTGTTCAATTACAGAATGTGCTCAAAGTGCGCTCAGTGTTACGTGCTGAAAATGCATTATATATTCAGTGGTAGCGCGAAGAAACTTTCGAGGGATTTCAGCAACATGTCATGTAATACTGGCTTTAAACTCATGTAGGGTCCTGCATTCCTCCACCTTAAACACGCCCTATAAAGTAGGATTATGTGTAGGGATAGGAATCACAAGGATTTAAGTCAGGTGAACGAGGAGGCCAGACAAATGAAAAAAAATTGTACATTACACGATCCTCGCCAAAGTTAACGCGAAACGGTTTATTGACTTGGCGTCCAATGTGAAGATTTGCTTCAACTTGCATAAAGACAATGGTCTGCAAACCGTTCCGTGCCGCTCCTGCAAATATTGCCGTGAATGATCCTCTATCGAAGGAGCTCACCGCACCATACAATTATAACAGAGCACGTTTTGGGGTCTTGACGAGAGAGTTTCAAAGATGAACTGTCCAAGTATAACTAAGCCCACACCATGCAGTAACGGGTTCTGAGTTCGGGTTCTGAATAGGGTCAATTTTTATTATAACCAACTTCTATAGTAGAAGTATATTTTTTATTACAGAAGTTAGTTTTTGGAACTGATAATCAGAGTTTCTTTTAGTTTCCAAGGTGAAGTAAGCCCACACAAATACAGTAACGCAATCAGAATTCGGGTTCTGAATAGGCTCAATTTAATTAAAACCAGCTTCTGTATTAAAAGTATATTTTTTATTAGAGACGTTAGTTTTTGAAACTGATAATCAGAGTTTCTTACAGACAAAATAGAACGGAATACCTGAATAACGTTTGATCTTATGACCGGATTTTCTCGTATCATATGCAGTTTTTATGGTTTGTAGGGTTAGCATAAAATATGCTGAATAATTATTTTTGTAAACCATATTTTAAGGTATAAAACTGGACAGAAAAACGTACATTCTCTAAAATAACGTGTTTTTCCCCAAAGAATTCCTGTCCCCCAAAGCATAAGATAGTAAACAAGAAACTCGAAAATAGGGTCCCAATAATTTTTTCCAGAAGAGCGGCTGAAACTTTGGATCAAAAAAATATTGAATATCAAGATTTACAAATTCTTCCTTGTGTTAAACAATAATAGCAAAATCCAAAATTGAAACAAAATCAAACAAATAATTTCTGATTAAAAGAATGAACTTTTAGAAATTTCACAATTCAGGTGCATAGAAAATTATATTAAACATTTAAAATAATTATTACCAAAATATTTATATACAATTCGAATGATTATACCTTTCAGACTCATAGTCATCATTATCATTAAACACATCATTAGCTGCCACTGTCAGCTTTTTCCCATCATCCTCACTATCAAAGCTAAAATTTTAAAAGAAAAATGTTTACTAAAATTGATTTTTGTAAGATCAGTTTAGTGTGAAAGTGATACGAAAATTTCTCTGAAATTCACTTTCTGCTCAATTTGATTCAAAATATATTTTCTAAAATAGATACACAATATTTAGGAGTCGTACATTTTTCTTAAAATATCTATATATAAGTTCTAAAAATGTTTGTTGCTCTTTTATATATATACTTTTTATTCTGATTTTAAGGAACACTTTCTATAAGTAAGTATTAGAATTATAGAAGTTGCCTAAATATTAAATACCTGTCGGACCTTATGTATAAATTTCCCATGATTCATGTAATGTCCTAAATAATATTTTAAGTGTTTAAAAAACATAATTTAGAAACAATTACTCAAAACATTTTTCCGTGCTATTGAATCTAAATTTCTTGACTTCAATTAATCGCATGGAGAACAATGAGTATGGTTACTATTGTGGCGTAACTACCATTATAAATATTAAATACCAATTCTCTAGTATAATAAGACATGTTAACTTGATTCTAACAAGAGGTACCTTTTGATAGACGAAGGTTGACATAGTCAAAAATTACATCCCCTCACTATAAAGAACTTATTAAAAGTGATATTTCTTTAAATGCAGTCGACCGTATGTAAGAAATATACTCTTATTAAAATTCATAATTGTATAATTTTAAAATCATTATACTTATATTTTAGGGTGAGTATTATGGACGAATAGAGAACAAATTGTTCAGGAATTGAATTTTCTGTATTCTAGTTACGCATACATCATTGAACGAAGGTTATCCGGAACAAGATTTCATAAATAGCTACTTACACTTGGTCAATACCAGTCTCATGTAAATCAAATTCATCCTCATCTAAATCAAATTCATCCTCATCGAATTCGCTCCCATCCTCATAAGCTAAAACATTAATCAAAATAAAACGTGTATAAATCTAGTTTAAATTAATGATCTATCAATTGATTCATAATTTTTTTTTATTATAATGCCACACTTAGATGTTCATTTCTTCGGTACTTATATTCAAAACGACTTAAAGTATAGGTTCTGCTTTTAAATAAATAAATAAAAAAACACAACTCCGTAAAAATTGATATCATTCAAAAAATAGAAACGTAGTTTCTAAAAACAAATGTGGTTATACATATTTCTTTTTTGCTTCTGTAGTTTTTTTTTAATATAGAATGTTTCATTTCTGTTTCAGAAGCCTCAATTTTGATCTCCGAGAAACACTGCAAAACTCTCAAGAGTGTTTATCCTATGTAATCTTGGAAACGCAAGTGATTGTCTCTTGGAAGATAACCTGATTATCATTTGACGATTCTAAGTTATGTATTTGGTCAAGTGAATAACAAGAATGAAATAAAGAATGGAATGCACAAGGAAAATAAAGGATGAAATATTCTGAACAAATATGGTAAATTCCTTAAATCTCATATCATATTATTCAGTTTGAATTCTACTTTTAAATGATATTTATCTGTTCCTGGTTGCCGTAAAAATCCTATTGCAACAGTAACTATATTAGGTTTCCTGTACTAGTATATTAAAAAACTGCTGCACCAGTAACGCTTATAACTACAGTTAATTAAGCCTCTTTTATATCAATAATGGTTCGGCGATTTTTTACGGCCTCTGAAATGGATAAGTATCCGTATAATTACTAAAAGTTTTTTGTATAATATTTTTAGAGATAAACTATTTTTACTTATTAATTTCCTTCTGTAAGTTTTAATTTCCTGTTCATCCCGTGATTAGCATTACCTCTTAGCCAAAAGAGAAATGCAACTGAATTGCCAATGAAATCGCCAAATCTATTAGTTGGTTATCTATTTCGTACTTTGTGACTCACATCGCCTCTTCACCAAAAGAGTAATACAATTAAAGTGTCAATGAAATCGCCAAAACAATTAGTTGGTTATCTATTTCGTACTTTGTGACTCACATCGCCTCTTCACCAAAAGAGTAATACAATTAAAGTGTCAATGAAATCGCCAAAACAATTAGTTGGTTATCTATTTCGTACTTTGTGACTCACATCGCCTCTTCACCAAAAGAGTAATACAATTAAAGTGTCAATGAAATCGCCAAAACAATTAGTTGGTTATCTATTTCGTACTTTGTGACTCACATCGCCTCTTCACCAAAAGAGTAATACAATTAAAGTGTCAATGAAATCGCCAAAACAATTAGTTGGTTATCTATTTCGTACTTTGTGACTCACATCGCCTCTTCACCAAAAGAGTAATACAATTAAAGTGTCAATGAAATCGCCAAAACAATTAGTTGGTTATCTATTTCGTACTTTGTGACTCACATCGCCTCTTCACCAAAAGAGTAATACAATTAAAGTGTCAATGAAATCGCCAAAACAATTAGTTGGTTATCTATTTCGTACTTTGTGACTCACATCGCCTCTTCACCAAAAGAGTAATACAATTAAAGTGTCAATGAAATCGCCAAAACAATTAGTTGGTTATCTATTTCGTACTTTGTGACTCACATCGCCTCTTCACCAAAAGAGTAATACAATTAAAGTGTCAATGAAATCGCCAAAACAATTAGTTGGTTATCTATTTCGTACTTTGTGACTCACATCGCCTCTTCACCAAAAGAGTAATACAATTAAAGTGTCAATGAAATCGCCAAAACAATTAGTTGGTTATCTATTTCGTACTTTGTGACTCACATCGCCTCTTCACCAAAAGAGTAATACAATTAAAGTGTCAATGAAATCGCCAAAACAATTAGTTGGTTATCTATTTCGTACTTTGTGACTCACATCGCCTCTTCACCAAAAGAGTAATACAATTAAAGTGTCAATGAAATCGCCAAAACAATTAGTTGGTTATCTATTTCGTACTTTGTGACTCACATCACCTCTTAGCCAAAAGAGTAATACAATTAAAGTGCCAATGAAATCGCTAAAACATTAGTTGTTTCATTCTGGTGTTTTATTTCCTGTTTATACTGTGACTTACATTACCTCTTAGCCAAAAGAGAAATATAACTGAAGTGCCAATGAAATCGCCAATACAATTAGTTGTTTTATTCTGTGGTGTTTCATTTCCTGTTTATCCTGTGACTTACATTAGTCAATGAAATCGCCAAAACAGTTAGTTGTTTCATTCTGTGGTGTTTCATTTCCTGTTTATCCTGTACTTACATTACCTCTTCACCAAAAGAGTAATACAATTGAAGTGCCAATTAAATAGCCAAAACAATTAGTTGGTTATCCATTTTGTACTTTGTGACTGACATTACCTCTTCGCCAAAAGAGTAATACGGTTGAAGTGCCAATGAAATCGCCAAAACAATTGGTTGTTTCATTCTGTGGCAGACAAAAAACATGATTTTTAAGAAAATATTTTTTGTATCGATTGTATTGCTAAGGTGGTGATTTTATTTATTAAATTTATTAGTTACTAATTAAAGAGAAGATGTTTGAGTTTTACTCAAAAGATAAGTTTTACATTTTATTTATCCTAAATTTTTATTTGAATATTTTTCAAAGGTGCTTTTGGATTATCCCATCGACCATTTTCGTACTTTGGGATTATGATGCTTTTCATTATGAAGGTGCCAATTGATTTGCGCATTTTTGCGAACGTTGACTGGTCGACGGAATATTTCCAAAGTACCTCTCTTAATACTACCATGTAACTAAATATTTTTATTCGAGTTAAGTTTAAATGAGTGAGTGGAAAAAGTGTGGAGAAAAATATGGAAGTTTAAAACAAAATAGTATTATTTATAATATATAAAGAGTTTTCTAGTTTTTTACGTAAACGATTTCTCTATTATTTTAAATCTAAATTTAGGTTTCCGTAAAACACGCTGATTACTATACATAAGTTTTAGATTGTATCAAGCAGTATTCCATTTAGATATCTAACTATAGTTAAAATTACAAAAAGTACTTTTTTTATGCTTACGATTAGGTCTGGGATATTTTTCCCGTTCCTTCCGCCAGTTGTTCAACACAGCAAAACGATATAAATCGCTTTGATTCATAATTATAACTCAATAAGTTTTTTTTTAATCGCAAAACACAAACCGCATTTGAGAAAGCTCAAACAAGAATGAATTTTCAATGTATTTATTACCATTGTAATCAGATACTTTTATTTTTCCAACAATGTCTTAAAGAAAAGCACTGATTGTTAAAACAATGTCCACGACATAATTTTTTTTTATATTTCTGTAATAGTTTATTATTGTTGTAAACGCTTCATGTGAAGCATTGTTGTAAATATTTAAAAGTTTAAAGTATATTACTGATAAATTTGTTTGAAACTTAAAATTCAAAAAAAATTTCTTTTACAGAATTGTAGTTGATCTAAGTTCACAATCGGCTAATAATTTTTTTTAAAAATTTTGATGTAGGCAAAATAATTAATAACTAGGCTGAAGTTTTTTTTTTTAAGAAAAAAATTAATTTTAATAAGGAGCTGACTTTTTGATTTTTAGTGTCCTCAGGGTTTATCTATTTCATTTTATAACCATAGTTAAACATCCGACCCAATTCTTGGCTTACGACTACCAATGTTCAACTACGTAACCTTGTAATTTTGAACGCAATCCGAAAGACAAGGGAATTACTAGATCAAGTATAGGGCGAAATTTGCCTTCGTGGAGGACTTTTTGAGGGAACTTACCCGCATTTGAGTTACATGGAAAGGAAAATCACGAAAACTTCTCACGATTAGCTTGATGGGAAGGGGGACTCTATCCCATGATCCGTCTACCACTAAGAATATTTTTACGCCAGCACTATAGTCGGTGCGAGGTGGGGGCAGAATTCGTATCAACCGGCCTTAGCTGGGATTCGAACCGAGTTCACTGGGATAGACAGCAAGATTTCTAATGGAAGCGTGCCCTCTATACCCTGAGCAACCAAAGCTCGCTTTATAGCATTTGGGTACGAATACTTTTATTTTTATTAAATCATGATTTTCAGAATCTTTATTAAATCAAGTTCTAACTAGTTTTAAAAAGAAAGGACGCTAATGAGAAAAGCGAAGATAGTTTACTAAGTTTGTGGTTCCCATTACATATATTTTTTGAAAGGAATCGATTAATTTGAACCGTTAATTACTTATTAATTTGTCCCAACTAGGTCTGATTCGCAAGATTTGAATCGTTTGGATGATTCGTTTTGCCTTACTTTAGATACTAACTTCAAATGTAAAATCAGAATTTAATAAAATATCCCGTAGTCTAGAACTCTTTTTATATAATATTTGGCAGTAAATATTGGTATATATCGATTCATTATCGGAGATCGGCCCTACTGATTTGAATAATCGAATTTGAAATCATGATTTGAATCCCTTTAATGAGCTGATTTGCTTAATTCGAATCATTTGAATGATTCCCTTTGCCTTCTCTATAAACAGTCCCTGACCAAATTATTAGACACACTATAAGATTCTATGTAAAATCTTAATTATCAGGTGATACTCTATACAGCTTTATCGTTTTTAAGCGACTAAAACCAGTTTGCACTTGTTTACGTTCATGTATCAATTGATTAACATTGTAATGCATTACGTTCAAAATAAATACAAATAGGAAGTATGTAAAAATCTCCTGAATAAAAACCCATTACATGTATGTTTAAATATAAAAGTATTGCCTATAAACTCGTGCAAAACACGTAATTATTAGAAAACTAAAGTGCGTCTAATAATTTGGTCTAATTATTATACTATACTAATGTAATATCTGATATAATAAATATTCTATATTTATAAAATATATCGTCCAATTTATCCAATAGTCTGATTCACATTATCTATCGTCTAATCCAGAGGTCGCCAAAGTGGTCTATATAGACCCCCAGGGGTCTATTTAACAAAAGCGGGGGTCGATTTGAGACAAGGGGGCGAATGGGGGTCGATCCGAATCGGAAGGATCGATTGTGGGTCAAAAGAAAAAACAGTTCTAAATACGCAAATCACACATACCAATTTAAGAATGTAAAATTTGTGAATTTTTTTTATAATTGACTCAATATCAGTTTCTTTATAAAACATAAATTAATAAACGTATATTTATTGGGGTGAAACAAGTATTTACGTACCACCGCGCAGTGGCACGAACTCAGCGCAGTTTATAAGTCATATGCATATGTGCGCTTGTCCAAATGTCACGTGTGACGAGCATTGACGTTACAAATGCAAATATCATACGCAGTTTCAGCTATCTTTGCAAACTGTGTTGAATATTTGCAGTGTCATTATTAAAACTTTTATAGTTTTGGATAATTAGTTATTGTTTCGATAAAACCATTCGTTTGGTTTAGATATCAATTTTAATTATCAATGCACAAAAAAGAAGGTAAGCATTAATAATATGGATTAGTACAGCCCGCGACAAAACTATAGCACACTTTGTATTTTTTTACGAAAATTACAAAATTGACCAATTTTGACGAAAATTAAAATTGACCAATTTTGAACCCAATATAGCGAACCTTGCAAAAAAACACCAGGCACACCCATCTCATTGATCAAGAAGCAGTAAATCTTTAGTTACTTTACTTATTATATCTACTTATGCATAATTACTTATTATTTAATAATAAGGTATTTAAATTTCAATATTAATATATTTTTCATAAAACTATTGTTACACAATGTACTATTACTTTAATAAATGTTTAAAATCATAAAATAAATGTACAAACACAGTATCTAATAGAGTTTTATTTTAATTAACAGAAAATTACTTTTGTGGGGGGTCGATGGGGATTTCGAAAAATTATATAGGGGTCGATGATCAAAAAAGTTTGGCGACCCCTGGTCTAATCTAACCAATTGATACACGAACGTAAACAAGTGCAAACCGGTTTCAGTCACGTAAACACAATAAATCTGTAAAGTATCACCTGATAATTAAGATTTTATATAGAATCTTATAGTGCGTCTATTAATTTGACCAGGGACTGTAGATACCAGAACCACATTCTAATAAAAGATCCTGAGGACATGAAAATCTATTCATATTTCTAAAAAAATCAATTTTTTTAATAAAAAAAAGCACTTGATGCTTATAATGAATATTCCTTACCGAAAAAAAATCGAATAAATATGGTCTACATGTCACATGATCTACCTGTTATTTGATAATGAACCTGAAGTTAACTATTTTTGAGTTAGCATTATGTTAATATAGTATGTAACCAGTTAGAACAGTGGTTACCAACTGGCTGCCCGCGAAGCCTTTTTTTGTGGCACGTGAACTAAAATATATTAGTTGTCATTTTTTTGCGGACAATTTTCATAAAAAATCTCTATGGATTTAAAATACTCGTTTAAAGAAACCTAATTTCTTCGTTTCTGTGAAATTTAACATACCAATGGTGCAAAATTAATTATTTCTCAGGTTTTGCATCCAAGAAAATATTTATTCAAATACAAAAATAATCGTGTATGTTGCTCTTTTTTTTATTTAATTTTTTTTTTGTATTTTGTGAATATAATTTAGCATGTGCGTATCAGAAATTTTCTCGAATAAATTCTTCCAGTCAGTTTTTTGAAATCACTCATTTTGGACGAAATTTGTGAATTTTAAAACACATAAAAGAGGGAATGAATATCATATTTTACTTAAATTCCTTGAATTGAATATCGTATGAGCGGAAAAGAAAAAAAAATTAATTTCAGATGCTCGAGAATTTTTTTTGTTGCTATAATTCCTAAAAAGTCGAAAATAATGTTAATTTATCCCAGAATTAAATTTAAAAGGAAAAAATATCTTGTCACTAAGTTTCTGATTAAGAGCAGATTCAAAATGATACGTAATAAGCATTATTTGTAATGCTTGTTATTTTGCTTTTTAATATTAAAAAACTTTTATAAAAATCTGACAGTAATATTTAATGTTCCTTCAAACATAAAAGAGTCCTATGTAAAATTTTGATAAAATTGTGGCCCGCCATTTGACTGGTGTTTTTAATTGCAGCCCCCTGCCACATGTGCGTTGGAAACCCCTGAGTTAGAACAAAGATTCGAAAATTAAAATGATATCAACATCATGCGTATGTTACGGTAAAATGTTTTCAAAAGTTTTTAAAATTGAAGCTTTCCAATAAGTGGTCTTAAAAATGGTTGACCGCAATAATTTGAATAAAACAATGTTCAAAACAAATAGTCAGCATAATAGCATTCGGCAAATGGTACATTTAATATAATTAAATTATTTCAGTAAAATTTCTTAATTATGATGTAAATACATACTGTTTACAATAAAATAATAAATTATTTTAATATAGAGCTTACATCTCTGGCCTGCCCTCAAACCAAATTTTTATTTTAAGTTTATCAAAGATAAAAAAAAAAAAATTCAGAAGAATTTCCAGGAAAGAAGAATTTACAAACTAAAAAAAAAGCCAGTGGCTACAGACAAAGGATAAAAGAAAGTTAATCTAAATAAACATTGATTTGAAAGTTTAAATAAATTAAAAATGATTTTTTTCGAGGATCAAAAAATTAAATATGATTTAAAATAATTGCAAAAGCTCTTCAATATTGTTTTCAGTAGGTGGTTTAAATATGATCCTACCATAATATTTTTATTGTAATAATAGTAACTAGGAGGCTTAGCCCCCTGCTCGCTGGCACTCGCCAACCCCCGAAATGAACTGCTTTCGCAATTCATTTCGGATTACTTCGCAATCCGATGCTCGCTTTGCTCGCTCATTGGATACATTCTTAATGTCTAGCTTTTGTATACTTTTTTGAACACTGAAGTTCCGAAAGCTTTTCACTGTAGAAAATTCTAAACCTGTGCATTTCAATATTAATTTGAAATTGCAAACAGTTCACATATTTNGAAAGACAAGGGAATTACTAGATCAAGTATAGGGCGAAATTTGCCTTCGTGGAGGACTTTTTGAGGGAACTTACCCGCATTTGAGTTACATGGAAAGGAAAATCACGAAAACTTCTCACGATTAGCTTGATGGGAAGGGGGACTCTATCCCATGATCCGTCTACCACTAAGAATATTTTTACGCCAGCACTATAGTCGGTGCGAGGTGGGGGCAGAATTCGTATCAACCGGCCTTAGCTGGGATTCGAACCGAGTTCACTGGGATAGACAGCAAGATTTCTAATGGAAGCGTGCCCTCTATACCCTGAGCAACCACAGCTCGCTTTATAGCATTTGGGTACAAATACTTTTATTTTTATTAAATCATGATTTTCAGAATCTTTATTAAATCAAGTTCTAACTAGTTTTAAAAAGTAAAGACGCTAATGAGAAAAGCGAAGATATTTTAATAAGTTTGTGGTTCCCATTACATATATTTTTTAAAGGAATCGATTAATTTGAACCGTTGATTATTTATTAATTTTGTGCCAACTAGGTCTGATTCGCAAGATTTGAATCGTTTGGATGATTCGTTTTGCCTTACTTTAGGTACTAACTTCAAACACAAAATCAGAATTTTATAAAATATCCCGTAGTCTAGAACTCTTTTTATATAATATTTGGCAGTAAATATTGGTATATATCGATTTATTATCGGAGATCGGCCCTACTGATTTGGATCATCGAATTTGAAATAATGATTTGAATCCCTTTAATGAGCTGACTTGTTTAATTCGAATCATTTGAATGATTCCTTCTGCCTTCTCTATATACAGTCCTTGACCAAATTATTAGACGTACTATAAGATTCTATGTAAAATCTTAATTATATGTTGATACTCTACAACTTTAGTGTTTTTGCGCGGCTGAAACCAGTTTGCACTAGTTTACGTTCGTGTAACAATTGATTAACATTGTAGTGCATTACGTTCAAAGTAAATACAAATAGGAAGTATGTAAAAATCTCCTAAATAAAAACCCATAACATGTATGTTTAAATATACATGTATTGCATATAAACTCGCGCAAAACATGTCATTATTAAAAAACTAAATTGCGTCTAATAATTTGTACTAATTATTATAATATACTAATATAATACCTGATATAATAAATAGTCTATATTTATATGATATATCGTGCAATTTATCAAATCTTAGAATTTGTATAATATATCGTCAAATATAACCAATTGATACACGAACGTAAACAAGTACAAACCGGTTTCAGTCTCGTAAAAACAATGAAGCTGTAATAGTATCACCTGATAATTAAGATTTTACATTGAATCTTACAGTGAGTCTAATAATTTGGCAAGGAACAGTAGATACCAGAACCACATTCTAATAAAAGATCCTGTGGACATGAAAATCTATTCATATATCTAAAAAAAATCAATTTTTTAAAAAAAACACTTGATGCTTATAATGAATATTCCTTACCGAAAGAAAATGGAATAAATATGGTCTACATAACACATGATCTACCTGTTATTTGATAATGAACCTGAAGTTAACTATTTTTGAGTTAGCATTATGTTAATATAATATGCAACCAGTTAGAACCGAGGTTCGAAAATTAAAATTAACATCAACATCATGCGTATGTTATGATAGAATGTTTGCAAAAGTTTTTAAAATTGAAGGTTTCCAATAAGTGGTTGTAAAAAAGAAGGCTGCCCACAATAATTTGAATAAAGCAATGTTCAAAACAAATTGTCAGCATAATAGCATTCAGTAATTAGTACATTCAATATAATTAAATTCTTTCAGTAGAGCTGCGAGGGCTCAGGGGATAGAGCGTTCGCTTTCCAATGAGGTGAACCGGGTTCGAATCCCGGCAATAGCTGGTTGATATGAATCATCCGGCTTGCACCGATCACAGTGCTGACGCGAAATATCCTCGGTGGTAGACGGATCATGGGTTAGAGTCTCCTTGCCGTCGGGGTCACCGTTGGAGGTTTTCGTGGTCTTCCTGTTCATGTAAAGCAAGTGCTGGTTAGTGGTTAGTTCCATCAAAAAGTCCTCCACGAAGGCAAATTTCTCTCAATACTTGATCCCGGAGTTCCCTTGTCTTCTGGATTGGGTTCAAAATGACAAGGATCCGGAGTTGAATATTAGTAGTCGTAAACCCAAAAATTGGTTCGGTTATTCAACGACGGTTATAAAAAAAATTCTTTCAGTAAAATTTTTTAATTAATTATGATATAAATACATCTTGTTTACTATAAAATAATAAATTATTTTAATATAGAGATTACATCTCTGGCCTGCCCCCAAACCAAATTTTTATTTAAGTTTATCAAAGATAAAAAAAAAAATTCGGAAGAATTTGCAAGAAAGAAGAATCTACAAACTTAAAAAAAAATGCTAGTGGTTACAGACAAGGGATAAAAGAAAGTTAATCGAAATAAACATTGATTTGATAGTTTAAATAAATTAAAAAAGATTTTTTTCGAGGATCAAAAAATTAAATATGATTTAAAATAATTGCAAAAGCTCTACAATATTGTTTTCAGTAGGTGGTATAAATATGACTCTACCATAATATTTTTATTACAATAATAGTAATTGCTAAACACAACCAAAACCACTTTTACTTTTAGCATCGTTGAACTAAAAAAAATTAATTAAATCCGTAATATTTTTAACGATTTTTATCCATTTTCTTTTGATTCACCGATTTATAATTTTTTTTCCAGTTCGCAAAAAATATTCTGTTCTAAAATTTAGCGCTTGTTTATAATTATTAAATGAAATATTGTACTTAGGAAGCGAAATTTCATGGAAAAAATTGTGACCTTAAAAATAGATTATAGCCCCTAAGCAGCTTAAGTTATTCCGTTATAATCACGAATAAATATTAATTTTTTAGATAATTCATTCGTAAAAAAAAAAATTAAAACTAAAATTCTTCTCTGAAATTCGAAATTTTTTAAACTAAATTAAAACTAAAAATCGCCTCTGAAGTTCGAAAATTTTTAAACTAAATTGAAACTCAAAATCTTCTCTGAAATTCGAAATGTTTCAAACTAAATTAAAACTAAAAATCTTCTCTGAAATTCGAAATTTTTTAAACCAAATTGAAACTAAAAATCTTCTCTGAAATTCGAAATTTTTAAACTAAATTGAAACTAAAAATCTTCTCTGAAATTCAAAACTTTTTAAACTAAATTGAAAATAAAAAACCGTTGCCATTAAAATGTCGGAAATAATCCATTTCTTTTTCACGAATTTCATTAACAGTGCAGACACACACACACCTACGAAGAAGAAAAAAAATACAGTAGTTCCATATAATGGTACGACAAATCGTAAAAGGTATTATTACACAAATTGACAATTTGATAAGACCCATTTCTGTAAAGAAAAGCACGTCTTCAAAACTCTCTCATTACTGAAAGAATTGGATCTTATCAGCAAAAGATTATGAATTACCTTTCCATCCAATCAAATCACATTAAAAAAAAGAATCTTTATTTATATCAATCGCTTGGCGTAATGCAGCCAAAAAAACGACTTAGAATGGGCGTGTGTTCTTTTATTAAGTACATACACTCACTGTAATACTTGGCTAGAGGCGTCTTGTAAAGCCAGTACACGGTCCAGTGCTTGTTGAAATTAGCTCGCCGTGGGTTCAGCCGCGCATGGTGATCGGGCAATTTTCTCAAGAGGCGAAAGAATTACTAGTCCATTCGATAAATGGTAAAACAATGCTGCGGTGGAATATTTGGAGAGTAATTTAAGATTATTTTTTTCCAAGAGTGCTCAAAGGGTTACAGTGGCAGTTAAGTTCTTTGGTGTGTGTATAAATGCGAGAATGATAAATGACGTAATTATCCGTCGTAGCTGAGAGTTTGTCTTTTCGTTCTATTGTTTAAAAGAGATAAAATGTAACAGACTGGAACCTGCTTGGCGTCTTCGGTAATATTTTCTACTCTAAACTGGGACGGCGTTGATGGAAAACAATAAATTCTACTTCCTGTATCACACTGTCTGGAGACTTGGCGGTGTGTGATAAGTCAATGCTTTCTAATGACAATTCAGAGCTACGGTCCCTAAACCAATTCCTCACATCACCTGCAGTCCCTGGCCAAATTATTACACCCACTCTAAGACTTTATGTAATATCTTAATTTTTAGGTGATACTACACTTTGCTTTTACGCGACTGAAACCGGTTTGCACTTATTTATATTCGTGTATAAATTGGTGAAGTTAAATATATAATATAAATTCAACAATTGGATAAATTAGACCAGTGTTTCCCAAAGTGTGGTACGTGTACCCCCAGGGGTACGGGAACAGTTTCGCGGGGATACGTGTTCTTATGCGAAATATCTTGCAACAAACGAAAATTTCACAAAATTTTACTTAAAAGCAAAGTTAGCCATGAAAATTTACGATTACGTATTTTTCTATTGGCTATAATTTGCAGAGTTAACAGTTAATAATGAGTGGTGTCAACAGCCAGTTGTGATTTTTAACTTTTGTGAAATTTTCTTCTAGTAAAAAATACATACATTTTTTTATTAGTGGTACACAGCATTACGAAAAATTTAGAAAGGGCACGCAAAAGTCATAAGTTCGGGAAACACTGTTATATTAAGTCAATTTGGAATATTATATTTTTTATATCAGTTTTAGTAAATATGTCAGATAATAAAATTAAAAAAAATAATCGTAATTGCACAACCATATTGCAGAAATGTAGCAAAAGTAAAAAGCACTTTAAGATATTCTATTTTTTGAACGCTCTCTTGATAACTGAAACAACCATTACCAGTTACGGCAAAACCAAATATTTTTTTAGAATTTACTGCCATATAATTGCGTCATTAATTCATTGAATTATAATCTTCAAATACAAATTTTTGAATTCGATATAAATTAGAAAATCGAGGATAAAAAATACTAGAGTTAGAGACTAGAGTTAAAAAAAGGGTATCAGCCCGAAACCCTATTTCAGCTCTAAGGGTTGAATTTAACTCAATTAGTAATTACCTCGAATCAGTGATTAGTTGACATCCAAATGTATAATAACACGCGCGATCGAAATAGCCAGAAGACAGATAAATATCTACATCAATTACGCATTAATACTAATGCCAAGTTGACGTAAACTAATATTGTTTTCAATGAATCAATATTTCCAGTCACAGATGTTCATTTTAAAATTACAAGTATGTAAAATTACATGATCTAATCACATCTTAAATTACAAAATAATTCTCTAAGTATTTCGCAGGGGACACAGCGTTCGCCTTTCAATGAGATGAACCGGGTTCGAATCCCTGCGATGGCTGGGGTCGATACGAATCCGCATCCGGCTTGCACCGATGACAGTGCTGACGTGAAATATCCTCAGTGGTAGGCGGATCATGGGTTAGAGTCGCCTTGCCGTTAGGCTAACTATGGGAGGTTTTCGTGGTCTTTCTCTTCATGTAACGCAAATGCGGGTTAGTTCCATCAATAAAGTCCTCCACAAAGGCAAAATTTCTCGCAATACTTCATCCAGGAGTTCCCTTGTTTTCTGGATTGGGTTCAAAATTACACGGCTACGGAGTTGAACATTAGTAGTCGTAAACCCAAAAATTGGGTCGGCTGTTCAACGACGGTTATATTAAAAAAAATGTATTTGTACAGAAGTGTTTCCGTAATTTTGTCCAACCCCTGTATTATTCATATAAGCGCAGTCAAGAAATAGTGCACCTCATATTTCGTGATTCTTCTTCTCATTGGCACGACAGCCCAAGATGGGCCTTGGCCTTCTCAACAAACCTATGCCAAGACATTCTTCCCTTAGCCAAAGTTCTCCAGTTTATAATCCTTAAAACTTGTTGGTCCTTTTCAAGGCAGTCTAAAGATCTTAGGTTTGGCCGTCCTCTTTTTCTTGTACCTNGAAAACTTTTTTGGTTGTCCTGCTATCCTCCATTCTTATAATGTGGCCTGCCCATTTAATCCTTTGAATTTTGATAAATTTAATGACATCTGGTTCTTTATATGCTTTGTATAGTTCCGTGTTTGATCTTCTAAACCAGGTTCCACTTTTACACCAAAAATGCTTCGCAGTATTATTCTCATATTTCGTGATTAACGAAATAAAATCAACAATTAAATAGTTAAAATAAGTTAGTTGCATGTCACTCTGAAAAGTAGATGCAGAGGCGAATTATTTATCTCAGAAAATACCAGCCATTTCTAATGTTTTCCTATTTCATTTCTAGAAACATAATTTAAGTCTCTCAGATGCAAAGCAAAATTCTTATGTAAAGTTATTCTTATGTAATTTTCGCAACAAAAAAAAATCATCTTTAATGTTTTTTTTTCTTCACAGAATCGCCGCGTTGATTAGTTTACGTTGTAAGATGAAATATGCGCCATTTCAATGTTTCTCCTTTTATTATATATTATTCATATAAATGCAGTCAGAAAATACTGCGCCATCGTAATTAAATACGCTCCAGATTCAAAGAACTGAGAGAATAAAATATTACCGAAAACAGAAACCTAATCCAGATCCTTTTAAAATATTAATATCTTCATTAGCTCAGCGAAAAATGAAATATGTTGTCGTTCCGTGGAGCTAAACTCGATGATATATACNATAATAAAAGGTATATTATATATAATAAATTATTCTATTATAAATTATTCTATTAAATAATATATAATAAATTATTCATATAAATGCAGTCTGCGCCATCGTAATTAAATACGCTCCAGATTCAAAGAGCTGAGAGAATAAAATATTACCGAAAACAGAAACCTAATCCAGATCCTTTTAAAATATTAATATCTTCATTAGCTCAGCGAAAAATGAAATATGTTGTCGTTCCGTGGAGCTAAACTCAATGTCATATACCTTTCTGCTAAATTAAATCAAATATTTTTCCGTATTCGAAAATAATGTTGCGAAAATGTAGCAAATTTAATTATTTATATTTCAAAGGAAAATCTGCGCGACATTTTATACAGTGAAACTTTAATATCAACAATATTTTTTTTAGAAAACGTGTATTCATTTTAAATTATTGAATTAATAAAATTTTAGATAATTTTGAATGCAAATCTCAGTTTGATTCAAAACTTGAAAAAATCTTATATGTTACCGAAAGCGGATTTAAAAATTCATTCAAAGTTAAATTCGAAATAAATTAAAATATAAGGAATTTACTTATTCATAAACTTTGTATATAAAAGATAATTTGCAAGACGCATGTTTAAATTTAAAAAATTTAAGAAGTTATTACATTTTGTTTGCTGACTTCTGAAATTTGATTTTCTTTCATCTTGTCAATTTAGAGCTTATCACTAATAAATTAAAGAAATGTCAATTTATTTTTTATTAAGTGTAGTTTTTAAAGTTATATTTCACATAAATCATTCAATAAATTCACAAAGTTTTTTATTTGAAAAATCATGCAGACTCGCATAAATAATTATGTAATTTAACTATTTTATCATGCATTTCGAACATTTCAATTTGAAATAGAATTGATAAAATGATGAAACATATAATTCATTAAATAATTATTAAAGTTCTTTTGCTATTTGAAAGTTCATAAAGCTTCATAATTTTGTTGAAAAATATTTTTATTTTTACAAACAGCGAAAATCCCAATGGAACAAAATATTAAATTTACTCAGATCAAATGGATTTTAATTTTTCAATCGGAATCGTTTCAATTTTTTAATTAATTTTTTTGTTAAATAAAATAATCATTATATCAAGAAACATATATTTCTGGAAAGATTCTTCTAGGGGTGTGAACACAAATAATAAGTCTCCGTTTTGAACTAAATCTGCTTATTTTCTATAATATTTACACCATTTCATAGCTTACCAAATTATTTCTTTTGCGCAAACTAAGTGCTCTTTGCAGTGATTTAAAACAACATTTCATGTAAACATTGCAGATGTCAAAAGAATTTGATTCAAGAAAATATAAATGTATCTTTTACAAAACTAGTATCTTCATTTAAGCTTTAATTGCGTAATTATTGAAATATATATATTCAGGGCCCGCTCTAAGCTTTCGCCACACCGCCAAATGAGATAAAATCGAAAATTTGGAGAATAAAATTGTGTTTTGGAGAATGATTTTTTCCACTGGAAAGAAAAATATTTATAAAAATTGTTAAGATTTGCATTCGTCGTAGGCGTATAAAAATTGGCGAATACTTTTAATATTTGGCAAACTTACTGGTTTATACTTTTAAATTCTTAGCGCGGGTCCTGAATATTGATAAATATGATTTTCGCCTTCCAATGCGGCTAACCGGGTTCGAATCCCATTCCGCATCCAGCTTGCACGGACCACAGTGCNTACTTTCACGTACTAGCTTCATAATTTTGCTCAAAAATATTTTTATTTTTACAAGCAGCAAAAATCCCAACGGAACAAAATATTACAATTTACTCAGCTGAAATGGATTTTCATTTTACAATCAGAATCGTTTCAATTTTTTAATTAATTAATTTTTTTATTAAATAAAATAACCATTATATCGAGAAACATATATTTCTGGAAAGATTCTTCTAGGAGTGTGAACACAAATTAAAAGTCTTCGATTTGAACTAAATCTGCTTATTTTCTGTAACATTTACACCATTTCATAGTTTACCAAATTATTTCTTTTGCTCAAACTAAGTGCTCTTTGCAGTGATTTAAAACAACATTTCATGTGAACATTGCAAATATAAATGTATCTTTTACAAAACCAGTATCTTCATTTAAGCCTTAACTGCTTAATTATTGAAATATATATTCAGAGCCAGCGCCAAGCTTTCGCCAAATGAGATAAAATCGAAAATTTGAAGAATAAAATTGTGTTTTGGAGAATGATTTTTTCCACTGGAAAGAAAAATATTTATAAAAATTGTTAAGATTTGCATTCGTCGTAGGCGTATAAAAATTGGCGAATACTTTTAATATTTGGCAAATTTACTGGTTTATACTTTGAAATTCTTAGCGCGGATCCTGAATATTGATAAATATGATTTTCGCCTTCCAATGCGGCTAACCGGGTTCGAATCCCATTTCGCATCCAGCTTGCACGGACCACAGTGCTGGCGTGAAATACCCTCAGTGGTAGACGGATCATGGGTTAGAGTCCCCTTGCCGTTGTGCTAACCGTAGGATGTTCTCGTGGTCTTCCTCTCCTTGTAACGCAAATGCTGGTTAGCTCCCTCAAAAAGTCCTCCACGAAGGCAAAATTCTCCCAATACTCGATCCAGGAGTTCCTTTGTCTTCTGGATTGGGTTCAAAATTACAAGGCTACGGAGTTGAACATTAGTAGTCGTAAACCCATAAAATTGGGTCGGCTATTCAACGACGGTTATAAAATAAAATACAGTATGATTGATAAATATGTATTATTCTAAATCTATCATACTTACGCATCTTTTGTGAAATTTAATCCAGCATCGAATAACTTAACTAAAGAAAGAAGATCGACAACCACCATTTAAAACAATGTTTTGCAGAACTTTAGAGATTGACATTCTTTAAATAAAATGTTTTATTAAGTGGTTATCATCTTTCATCTCATTTTTAAAAAACAGTCAGGCTAGATGGTGATTTAGCTTTTTAACTAGATGATTTTAACTAGATGGAGAGATTAAGGATAAGGCGGGGAGCTGGTATGACATAGGAGCAGTTAACCCAGTTTTTGAGGGCTCTGTCTTGAACACATAGGTAAAAATGTCACGTAATTTTGACCAAAGTGAGAAGACGTGGTTAGCATCTGAGCTGGTACCCCTCATTCCAAGCTTCCACGCCACAACTGAGAAGATAACTTTCAACCATGACAGCTTATACCGTGTCATATGACATGGGGAAACAGTCATAGACCGAATCTGACGATTATATAGAAACTTTAAAATGATGTGAATAAAATAAAAAATAAAATAATTCTTTTTTTAGTTTTTTAAAAAAAATAGGGGATTTAATGGTTTTATCGGTCGGTACGTTACCGAGTTGTTGCCAACAAGAACATTAGTCTTTATAACTATTAAGTACGAATATTAATATTTGGATATATTGTTTTAAATATCAATACTTAACAATTTATCGTAATAATTTCAAATTTAACCGATTTTTATATATATTTCTTATAGTAAATATGCTCGTTAACCCCCCCCCGAAATGGTTATCAGTATAGTTATCATTATATATAGTTGTTACTGTAAATGACAGAAATCAGTGGTTGTTGACTTCCACCGGTGAATGTTCACAATCACATATGGTTGCTTTGGTAAATGTCCGCAAGATATACTAGGTCTAGTTAAGTGCCATTGCCCGGTATACGTTTGCCCGGTATGTCCTATAATGTTTTTTTAAGATTCAGTGCCACTGCTCGGTATACATTTGCCCGGTATGACCTACATTAATGTTTTTTAAAGTTATGTGTTACTGCCCAGTATGCATTTAACCGGTACTCCAAACACTGATGTTTTTCCTAATCTATCCTCAGCAGATATTAAAATATTGAATAAATATAACAATATCAACGATTAAATTAATATGAAATCGGATATAACAGATATTTCGGATATTCACCAAAGCGACAATGTGATTGTTGACATTCATCGGTGAAAGTCGACATTCTCTTGATGTCGGCCATTCACCGTAACATAGTTATCAATAATGATCGCGGTATTACTGTTCGATATTTAATAATCGCGATATTGTTTACATAACTTCATAATCCTTATGACCAGTCTATAATCTTGTTTGTTAGAAATCATACTCCGTCGAAAGAAGGTATAGTTATTCAGAAAATGTATGCTTTTGTGTCTGATTTCGTAACCTAAAAAATCGTCTGACAAGGGAAACTAGGGAAGTGTGACTCTCCAATTTTGAAATAAACTAGTGGGATGTATGCCTTATGAGGAATAATTTTAGGGGGCAACATNGGGTGTTTTACTTTGATGTATTTCGCCATACCTCGAGAACTTTTTAAGCGATAATTATAAAATTCGTTTATCCGAGGATGCAAAAAATAAAAATGTTTAATAAGTATTTAGTGTTTTTTATTATTTTATTTAATAATAGTTAAGAAGTTTAGAATAATTTGTTCGTTAAAATGATGTAAATGATACAATTTTTATATCATTTTAACGAAAAAAATTTTAGGTGGCAAAATCCAAAATTGGGCGAAATCGGTTGAGTAATTTCTGAGAAATCGAACTTTGAACAAATCTCATTTTTAAAATTTGTTTTCTCAGGTCCATTTTAAAATTCGATTCCACCTACTTTTTACAAATTTTTTATTTTGTCACGCAAAATTACATTCTTTAAAATAATGTAAAAAAAATTTTATACCCTACAGTTCAACATTATATTTGTAATCATTACATTTTGGGGGGAAAAAAGTGAATTCGTCGAAAAAAGATGCGTGTTTATTCAGAGAAAGTAAGTTTTTGTGTCTGATTTCGTAACTTAACAAATTAACTATCTTATTTGAGGTCGCACCCTCAAAAGATTGAGCCCTAGTTCGTAAAAATCCGATCATAAGATCAAAAGTTATTCTGGGTGTTCCGTTTATTTTTATGCGCACTTTACAGTATGTACTTCAAAATAACAACCCTATAATGACCAAGAGATGACTTGCCTTAAAGTGTCCAACACAAATTTCGGCCAATAATGCTCGCAGAATAGCTTTTCAAAAAGCTCAAACCGAAATATTCTCATTGGTATGTCGAAATCGAACGTCATCTGTCACAGAATTGTTTGATAAGAAGGTAAATAGATCGAAAACATTTTCTGAGGAATTCAAAAGGGTTGAACATTTCTTTTTTTTCTTCTTTCATCAAAGGAAAAGAATTCTTTCTGAGAAGAGAGGAAAAATAAGAAAAGCAAGCTATATTTTTCGAGCATTGTCGTTTCGCTTCAATTTTCACTCTCAATCAAAAAAAAAAAAATATTTATTTCTTTTTTTTCTTCTCTTGCCCTTTGAAATGGAATCGTTCTTTTAGAAGCCTAGTTATTTTTTAAATCGCAATAACGTCAAAAGCTTATTTTTTAACGTTTTTTTTAACGTAGAATAGTTACAGAATACGCTTTTAAGTCATTAAATAAAAAAGTTTACAATTTTCGATTATTGGGATAATCTCCTCCCTTAATATATTACTTCAATTCTTGTTTTGTTTTTTTTCTTGTTTTTTTTTTCTTCTCAAAGTTGCGATTTACGGATTTTAAATTAATATTAAACCTTTCTCAGTGGGACAATTTACTGATAAAACGGTAAAAATAAAATCAATTTATTGGAATCTTTATGGTTACCATAGGCCTATGGTATTCTGCCATACAAATTTCCATGGCTCCCATAAGCCTATGGTTTCGTGCCATATAAAAACCATACAGATCTCTATGGTAACCATAGGCCTATGGTATACTGCCATACAAATTTCTATGGTTCCCATAGACCTATGGTGTCTTGCCATACAAAAATGCTATACAAATTTCCATGGTTACCATAGGTCTATGGTGTTATGCCATATAAATACCATACAGATCTCTATGGTTACCATAGGTGTATGGTATCCTGCCATACAAATCTCTATGGTAACCATAGGTTGCCATAGATTACCATAGGCGTCTCTATTGCAAATTTTCCTAAGGGGTACTTTCCCCCATTGCGCAACTTAGTGGTCAATACGAATTCAATACCCGGTTTGCAGCGACTGCAATGCTGACGTAAAATATTCTCTGTGGTAGACGAATCATGGGTTAGAGTCCCCTCACCATCGAGCTAACCGTGGTAGGTTTTCTTTGTTTTTCACTCCATGTAACGCAAATGTGGGTTAGTTTCATGAAAAAGTCCTCCTCGAAGGAAAACTTTATAACAATACTTGATCCAGGAGTTCCCTTGTCTTCTGGATTGGGTTCAAAATAACAAGGGTACGGAGTTGAACATTGGTGGTGGTAAATTCAGAACTGGGTCTGCTGTTCAATGACTGTTATAAAATAAAATAAAAGAAAGCATATTGGAATAAAATGTTAAGCCTTTCATGCTAGCATTTTTCAAATTTGTAAACTGAAAATCGTTGATTATTTAGATGCTTACGCTGTTTAAATTTTATAATTCAATACTTTTTATAGATCGTCACAAAAACGGTTAATTATTCAGGTTATTATTCTAGAAGCATAGTTTAGTTTAGACATGCAGAACAAATTAAACCAAAATTTTAAAAAAAATGCAAACAGAATTAAGCACTATTTATCTTGTTGAGTTTGAGTTCACGCAAAATCCGAAAGCTTATTGGGTTTACGACTACTAATGTTCAACGCCATAGCCTTATAATTTTGAACCCCATTCAGAAGACAAGGGAGCTTCTGGATCAAGTATTGGAAATTTTTGTCTTATTGGAGGTCGTTCTGATGGAACTAACCCATATTTGAGTTACATGGAGAGGAAAATCACGAAAACCTCCCACAGTTAGTCTGGCAGCAAGGGGACTCTAACCCATGATCTGTCTACCACTGAGGATATTTTACGTCAGTTTGGTGCGAGCCGGGTGTGGAATTCTTATCGACCATCCATTAAAGATTAGAACCCGGTTCATCTCATTGGTAGGCGAACTCTCTACCCCCTGAGCCACCACGACTCCTTACATTTTGTTGCAGCTCAATTAGGTAGTCTTAGCTTCTGGGGTTACCATATGTGAAATATGCTAAAATCGACAAAAAAAGGGCAACAATATCGACAACACAATTACTATAGTTTGCGCAGCTAATTTTAATTTTCTCTTTAGTAATATGCCAAGGCATGTAAGCTACTTCAATGGGCAAGACTTGTGGTTCTGACAAAAGATGTTAACTTGATACAAATACGTTGTATATGATAAGATATGTTAACCTGATGCAAAACTTTATATGCTTGTAAGCAAGAATTCATGCTTAATTTTCATATTTTTAATTGCTATAAACTTTCATAGATTTAACAAGGTGCTTCATAGATTCAATTAAATCTAAACATTACTTTTATAAAATAAATCTCAAAATGAATGTCCACGTGCTTTTGTGGGGGTTTTCTTTACAAATATCATTCATGAAATTTAAACAAATTTACTATAGCAGTTACAGTTGTTAATATTTCATAGATATTTTCACTATAACACAGATCAAACATGCTGTCTAATTTCAATTTGTGCATGAAACGGAAGGATTAAAATGCTACAAAGTATTAATAAACAAAAATTAGAAATTATAGGTGAAAATGTAAGGTGAACAGATTGGCACAAATTAAAATAATTATTGATTATAATTTATTAGATTTGAGCTTAATAACACAGATCAAGCATGCTTTATTATTTCAATTCAGGCATAAATGGCGTAATTGAAATCTTACAGAATATAGATAAACAAAAATTACAAATTACAGATGTAAACTTAACAAAATGTAACAAGATATCTAATTAGCAAACATTTCGTAAACATTTCTTAGGTTTGTCTATTATAGCACGGATTAAACCATGTTTATATTTATATTTAATGCATAAATCAGAGCGATTAAAAAATTCTACAGAATACAGGTATACAAATGTAGATAAATAAAAACCAGAAATTTTAGTGGGAATAAAATATAAGCTTATCAAAGTGGAACAAATTTACCTAATTATCAAACAATTTGTTGAAGTTTCTTATACCTGTTCCAATATAACTTAAATCAAGCATGCTTCATTATTTCAACTCAGACAAAAATCGAAGCGATTAGAATGGCACAGTATTAAATAACATTCCATTAAAGAATTCGAATTTATTTGACGAAAATTTCAGATACTTCAGAACATGACGATTAAGTTACTTCTTCATTAATGGCAACGTTCGAAAATGGATGTGAAACAGACGATAGGGGATCTAGAATACCTGGAGCAATTCCGATAAAAGGTTTCTACTTGAATCGTTTCGAATTTCTCCTTCTAGTTATGTTCGATAAAGATTTTAAGAGGGTACCCCCTCTTTTACAACATTTTTCTCTTTCTAAAATCTCTTTAGATATGAGATCTTCTGTTTACGATTTATTTTAGTGCTTTTTCCCTTCGAAACTTTCTCTCTTCCATTTTGTAAATATGGTTATCCTATGTTGCACTATTTTCTCAGAATGACATTTGAGAAATATCTGATTTTATTCTAAAATTTAATTTCAGTTTTCAGGCTAATGTCCGCTTCTGTTTTATGTTTACTGAGAAAAACATGTTAAAATTAGATTTGGTACAACTTACAAAGTAATAAACAAATGTTACTGTGACAAATGTGCTCCAACCAGTTTTAAAAAATGTAAAAATGTGCTTCCAACTTCTTCTTTTTGGCCAAAATTCAACCCACAAAATATTTTACTAAAGTTACTAAACTGATTCAAATATGTTACTACCAGTTTCCAAAAATTAAAAAAGTGCTACCAAATTTTTTCTTACTTGGTGCCTGGATACAACTTACAATTTATTTGTCAAACGTTACTTTACTGTGACAAATATGTTCCTACCAGTTTACAAAAATTAAGAAATTGCTACCAAATTTTTTCTTTTTTGGTGTCTGGGTGGGTACAACTTACAATTTATTTGTCAAAAGTTACTTTACTGTGACAAATGTATTACTACCAGTTTCCAAAAATTAAAAAATTGCTACCAAATTTTTTCTTTTTCGGTGCCTGGATACAACTTACAATTTATTTGTCAAACGTTACTTTACTGTGACAAATGTGTTACTACCAGTTTCCAAAAATTTAAAAATTGCTACCAAATTTTTTCTTCTTCGGTGCCTGGATACAACTTACAATTTATTTGTCAAACGTTACTTTACTGTGACAAATGTGTTACTACCAGTTTCCAAAAATTAAGAAAGTGCTACCAAATTTTTCTTTTGGTGCCTGGGTACAACTTACAATTTATTTGCCAAACGTTACTTCACTGTGACAAATATGTTACTACCAGTTTCCAAAAATTAAAAAAGTGCTACCAAATTTTTCTTTTGGTGCCTGGATACAACTTACAATTTATTTGCCAAACGTTACTTTACTGTGACAAATGTGTTACTACCAGTTTCTTAAAATTAAAAAAGTGCTACCAAATTTTTTCTTACTTGGTGCCTGGATACAACTTACAATTTATTTGCCAAACGTTACTTTACTGTGACAAATATGTTACTACCAGTTTCCAAAAATTAAGAAAGTGTTACCAAATTTTTATTTTGGTGCCTGGATACAACTTACAATTTATTTGTCAAGCGTTACTTTACTGTGACAAATATGTTACTACCAGTTTCCAAAAATTAAGAAAGTGCTACCAAATTTTTCTTTTGGTGCCTGGATACAACTTACAATTAATTTATTTGCCAAACGTTACTTAAGTGTTACAAATATGTTACGACCAGTTTCCAAAAATTAAAAATGAATTTCATCTGGTGAGATTCGATTCCTCTAACTAGTTGGAAAGTGGTCAGGTAGCCCATTTTAATTGCATCATAGACATAAAAGCGAGCAGATAAAAACTTATTAAAATAATGTTTGTCTTCTTATAATATATATATATATTTTACCGTTGAGGCTCGAAAGTCGCTAAAATGTTAATATAAAAATAATAATACACAGTTAATCTGGAGATTAACTGGGATTTTCCGCAATTTACCTAAGTAAATACGCATTTACGGTTTCCGCATCGTTAAAGTTCAAAAGTTTGTTTTTCTAGTAATTTGTTGATTGTTTAATTGAGTTGATTGTTTTGTTGAGTTGATTCTGAAGACATTGAAAAGTAAATATATAATAATACGTTAATTTTCTTAATTATTGTAGCATTTTAAACCGTTTGATTCTTCGATGCGACATATTTAAAGTGATTGATGATTGATTCTATCAACTAATGTGTTGATTGCAGTAACTTGATTTTTTTATAAATAAAGAAAAATAAGTCAATACCATTGTTACTTTAAAGGGCTCAAAAACGTTTCTGTAATTCCAATCAAGATCTTATTTCCACTTTAAAGAGTGCCTAATAGGTGAAGTGCAGATTTATCAAGGTATGCAGATTACCTAGGTAATTTGAGAAGTGAAATAATTTTTTTGCATTTAAGTTGATTATTGCAGTAAATCTGCACATTTGCTAGATAATCTGTAAAATAACTGATTTCTACACTTTAGTTGTAATACATCTTTTTAATAAATATCATACAAATAGTACAGGGTGTGCAGCCAAATTTTTCAACAAAAAATAAGCACCTTTTAAGTATTTTTCAAGCACTTAAAAAATATTTTTAAGCACTATTTATATTTAACAAAACGCAAAATAATTTTCAACGACTTTACATGATCACGATAAGACAACAAGTTTCTGACAAAGAACTCTTTTCTTGATTATATTAGTCATTATAAAATGATCAAGAGATTTTTCGGTTTGATATCAGAGGCTGGAAAATGAAGCCTGAAATTGAGAATATCTTGCAAAATGCAGATGAAAGTGCAATAATCTCACCGAACCCAGCTCAGTAGACGCACATGCGAACCCGCAAGTATTTCAAACATGTAAAATGATCGGCGTACCATCGGTCCATAGCTTATGAAAATAAGCTATGGACCGATGGTACGCCGAAATAGATTGTGATTGAATGAATTGGGGAAACGTTTAATAGAACAATGTGAAAAGCATGCTTTTGAATAATACGTGCCGAAAATCGACATGGTAAAGAAAAAAAAATCTCATTTTCGAAATTGGAAAATTAAGCACTTTTTAGGGCCGGGATAGCCTGGTTAGTAGGGCAATGGGCTCATGTCCAAGTGGTCGTGGGTTCGCCGAAGACTCCCCGTGTAGTAAATGGTGACTGATGCACGTTAAATCTGTCGAGTCTCAAAGTCCTCCATAACAAATCAAAACCTCTGGGGGTAGTGAATTGGAGATTGATCGTTCTCTGATTCAGGTCAAGAATTACGATCTGTGGATGAATGGTCCACCCTATAAACGGGAGTGACGTACGGGTCCGGCGGAAGTCGAATTCTTGGCCATAGATGGCGCCACTGGAAAACAAGAACAATCGCACGCCCTCTGCCTTAATGGCATACATCAACAACAAGTACTTTTTAAAAACACCCAATGACAAAAGCACCTTTAATGGCTTTTCAAATGCGAAAATCGAAAAAAAGCACCTTTAAGCACTTTTTAAAAACGCTACGCACCATAGAGTAAAACATTACAGCAACCGCCAACATTAATTAAAACAAAAAATAAAACCTTTCCATCTTTCGAAAAAGTTTATTTCATACAAATATATGTATTACTTTTATAAATTCCCCGTGAAGGATATAAATATGCAATCAGAAACACTTTAAAACGAGACGAAAATATAAATGGCGCTTCCATTTTTTCTTCTTTCCTTTCTTCTAGTCACACCCAAGCAATCAAGAAAACTCTATTCAGCTAAAAACTAAGAAAGTCTTCTCAATCCTCACTTCCCTCCAAAGTAAACACAATTTATCTTCACCCCAAAACTTTTCCCGAAATTTCCGCCTTTCTTTCAACTAACCTTCCACGCTAAAGTCATAATTCCATTCCTCACTTCTTTGCTGTGTGTTGCCAACCTTTGTATCTGTTATAAATTATTCACAAAAACATCAGAACTATCGGACTCTTCATCAATGCACTTGATGGTAGTAGGAAGAGAAGAAAAAAAATAAAGAGATAAAAATATCGCCAAATGTCTTCTTAGTATGTTCTCTCATTGTTCATGGAAGGTATAGGAAACACCCAGCTGGCGACATTAATCAGGGATGTATCTTCATTTTTTTTCTTCTTCTTTCTTATCTACTACTTTCTTTTTATTTAGACGCATAATGTATCCCATTCAATGCTGTGTTCTGTGTCCGGAAATCAAAAAGGGATATTGATGGACTTTTTCTGTGTATTTCTTTTCGTCTCTGAAGAGGTTGTCGTCGTTTCCTATTTCGGAGATGAATATTTGTATCTATCTTCATTTTAGATTCTAAAAAAAAAGAATTATGGCAAAGTCGCATTTCGAAAATCATTATTTAACGTTTCAAAGACAGATATTTGATTTCTCTGAGAAACTTGCAAGCGATAAAACTATGAGCAAGCTACCTCTAAATTTCGAAAGCCGTTAATTTGCGCATTGCTTAGATAATTCTAAGATTAACTAGGGTGATCATTTAAAATCAAGCATTTTTCCGCAATTTATCTAGGTAGTATGCGCATTGACGGTCTCCGTATCATTAAAAAATTTTAAAAAACTGTTTTTCGTATTATATCAACTAATTTGTTGATTTTTTTATTGCAGTAACTTCTTTGAATTCTTTTTATTTATGAAGAAAAATAAATAAATAACATTATAGTGTTTTTACCACAACAAAAATGCAATTCCAATTCACTAGTGTATAAGTATATTACTAGTAAATAAGTATAGTCGATATCTACTCTTCCCACAACATTATGAGTTAAGTGTACAAAAACGTTAAGTGTACAAAAAGAAGAGATCTCTTTTTCACGTTAACACAGCCCAATAGGTAAAGTGCTTATTATCTATTTTAAACCAACCAGACAATTGTCCAAGGACTGTACTGTTTAGATTATAAATCGAAGCGGAATCGAAGAGTGACGTCCATGATTACAGCGTCCACTGATAAGAATAATTTTTTGTCACAAAAATCCTTTTGAATATAAAATCTTCAACGTAGTTAATGTTATGCTTTTCAAAAATGCTACTCTTTTCTTCATCGTCAATCATTCCGTCATTTTACGATTATGGTAAAAATTTCGAACCAGCTAAACAGTTGTCCAAGGACTGTACTGTTTACAATATGAATCGAAGAGCGACCTCCACATGTACATGATTACAGCGTCCATTGATAAGAATAACTATTTGTGAGAAAAATCCTTTTGAATATAAAATCTCCAACGTAGCTAATGTTATGCTTTTCAAAAACGCTACTCTTAACTTCATCGTCAATCATTTCGTCATTTTACGATTATGGTAACAATTTCAAACCAGCCAAACATTTGCCCAAGGATTGTACTGTTTACAATATGAATCGAAAAACGGCCTCCACTTGCCCATGATTACAGCGTCCATTGATAAGAAAAATTTTTTGTAAGAAAAATTTTTTTGAATATAAAATCTTCAACCTAATCAACGTTAAGCCTGCTAAATCTAAATTTATGCTTTCGAATAAACATTCGGGGAAAAACTACATTTCAGCTAATAAAAATAAATAAGGAATGGAGTTAAGGGTGGGAAAAAAACACTCATCAAGGTTAATGCTCAAAGACTAGTACACAACTAGAACACAATGTAATACATGCGTAGCTGCTAAAGCCATTTACTTCCTTTCTAGTGTGTACTAATGGCGCTGGTCTCCATTCAAAATCAACGAAATAGGAAGTTAAGATAAATAATGGAGGCCCCTGAAACGAGAGGAAGTGTTGATCTCTGCCGCGTCTTGCAAAAGGATGAAAAAAGATGACTTAAAAGTGCTTTCTTGAGAAAAAAGAATAAAAAAGAAAGAAATAGCCAAGATTTAACTTCGGATGCTTTTCTTTTGCTAATCTTTGTTTGGTTTCACAAAGAAGAGGAACTGATGATGTTTACAAGAGAGGAGGGATTTCTATGAAAATTTGAAATTAAAGCAACTTTTGATGATCTAGTTTTTTATTGAGAAAAGATTCTGATATATGTTCAGGAGATTGGGTTTACTATGGAAATTCAAAACTTCCTGTTTTATTTCTTTTTCCTATTCATTTTTTAATTATCAAATGCAATTGCTTTTTGTTGTCTAGTATTAATCTATTATTTTTATTCATTAGAAAGTTAATTTTTTTTCAAGGTACCTAATTCAAAGGCTTTAAATGAAATGGGTGTAGTTTTAATTCTTAGTTTGTTCATCGGTGAACTTTATTTTTGAACTCCTAATGGGTGCACCTTTTGGAATAAATTTTTGACAATGATTCTAAATGCATAAATTGAGGGAAGTCACTTGAAATTGAACAATTCATATCAAATATCAAGGGACGTGTGCTTAAAGTTAAGCCTAAATACTGCAGTTAAAATAGACTCTTTATCGCAATTAAGACAAAGTAGCTGTTAGTAACTGTATTTTTTACTCTAAAAAAGATTTCTGAATGCTTGTTGTCTTAAAGATACGGTTCTTGCTAATAATACCCATGCATTCTCAATGGGATAATGATGCGGTTCTTGCTAGTACTTATCTATTCTCAATGGGATAATGATGCGGTTCTTGATAATACCCATACATTCTCAATGGGATAATGATGCGGTTCTTGCATACATTCTCAATGGGATAATGATGCGGTTCTTGCATGCATTCTCAATGGGATAATGATGCGGTTCTTGCATACATTCTCAGTGGGAAAATGATGCGGTCCTTGCAGATACCCATAGACTCTTAAAGGGATGAAGTTTCCCGGCCACAGCTCTGCCAATCAGAATTTATCCAAAAAAAGCAACTTCTTTTAGACTTTTTTTTTTTTTTAGATTTTATTTACAATTACAGAAATAATCCAAATCTCGTTGAAAAATTCCGCCTTTGAATAAAAACCTTTTGTTTAACTCTGGCCTCATTTTTTATTATTATTTTCGTCATTTACGCGCTATTCTGTTAACCATTTTCGATAACTCCGCGCTTATTTCTTTTGTACCTTCCAAATATAATTTTACATATTAATTAATTATAAAGAAGTCGACAAAATGCATAAATAACTTATTGCATGAAAAAAATGAGTATTTAAATTTGAATTACTTCCAAATTTATTTTCAGATCTGGCGAAAATTCTCGAGGGGATAATATGTAAATACCTTAGTTTCTTGTATTGTGTCAATTTTCATTATTTCTTCAACAGATCCAATGGATGAAAATTTTCCAAAGGAGAAAAAAGGAAACAGAAGACTTGGAAGAAAAACTTCTATGTATGATTTTAGAACGATCAAGAATCTATCCTTTGGAATACTAAAGGAAAAATTGTTTATAAAGATAAAGCTGTTCTTGGAAGTAATATTGTACATCGCAATACAGGATTTAATTTGATTTTTTCTTGTTAGCCATAATGAACCACGAAAAAAATAAACAGAGTCTACAAGCAAATTTCTTGTTTTATCTTTTATACTATACTATACGACAATGAGTTTAAAAACAGTTAACTATCTGAGTTTAAAAACAAAATTACGTTTCTTATTAAAAAAGATTATTATTTTTTTGACTGAAAAGTTTTTGAATTTGCAATTAAAAGAATTCACTTGGTTATAAAAAAAAACATCATTAACAGTAAAACATTAATAACTTTTAACATTAAAAACAGTGAAACATTTTGAATTTTATCTTTTTTATAATACATTAAAAAAAAGTAAAATTCAGAAAATAACCCTTAGTTCTTATGAGGGCATTTAATTTGCTACCTCCACAGACCACACAAAAAAAAATTCTACTGAAATTTTTTCTGTAATAGTAGAGCTGAACCCCGGAAACCCTGAGATAGAATGTCTTTCATGTAACTGCTCCATTATAAGTCTCAGAATGTTCTTTATGTAACTGCTTCATTATAAGTCTCAGAATGTGTTTTATGTAACTGCACCATTATAAGTCTCAGAATATCCTTAATGTAACTGCTCCATTATGAGTCACAGAATGTCCTTTATGTAACTGCTCCATTATGAGTCACAGAATGTCCTTTATGTAACTGCTCCATTATAAGTTTCAGAATGTTCTTTATGTAACTGCTTCATTATAAGTCTCAGAATGTCCTTTATGTAACTGCTCCGTTATAAATCTCAGAATGTCTTTTATGTAACTGCTCCATTATAAGTCTCAGAATGTCCTTTATGTAACTGCTCCGTTATAAGTCTCAGAATGTGTTTTATGTAACTGCTTCAGTATAAGTCTCAGAATGTCCTTTATGTAACTGCACCATTATAAGTCTCAGAATGTCTTTTATGTAACTGCTTCATTATAAGTCTCAGAATGTCCTTTATGTAACTGCTTCATTACAAATCTCATTTTTGTTCCGAACCTTAGAACGATGAGTTGAAAAATTAAAACTAGAACCTTTTTGACGTCCCAATTGAAGGTAACTTTTTGCCATTAATTAAGAAAAGTTAATTAAGAAATGTTAAGAAAAGATAAATCAGGTTATCACTCCTTGAAAAAATAATTTATTAAAACGATTTACTTTTTACAGCTAAAATTTAACTAAAATTTTCGAAGTGAAATTCTCGTTGGAAATTCACATGGAAAAGCCGAGAATAATTCAACTTTAAGCAATCTTGCGGCAGAAAGATTTTTTTTTAATTAAAATTGGGGCTCATTAGTTTTTCACTCTTTAAAGAACAATATTTAAAATAAATTAATTTTTTTCTTGTACCTCAGAACTCAAAATTAAATGAACATTTTTCCTCGTTTAATTTTAAACCACTCTAATTATTTAAAGAAAAAAGAAATCTGATGAAATTCTACAACAAAACTCCAACTTACAGTTTTGTAGCAAATAACAAAAGCGCAATAGCAATCGACATAGATAACAAACCCTGACAGAAAAATCATATGTCAAAGTAATAGCCTATAAAAGCCTCTCATTATAAGTCTCATCTTTGTTTGGAAACTTAGACGATGAATGGAAAAATTAGAACCAGAAATTAGTGGACGTCAAAAAAAAAATTATCTTTTGTTATCAAATCAATTAAAAAGTTGAATGGGGTTTACGTTGCGTGAAAAATAACCAATGTTCTCTCTGCTCATCTCGTCCTGTTATAAAGCCTGTTGAATTTATGATAAATGAACTCGTTTTCTTTACAGTTCAGAAATTAATGATGTCTTTTCCACGAGACCAAATATTTTGTTCTCAAAGCGAGCGCGGAAAACAGCCGGGGAAAAAAATGGCTGCTTTCGAACTCTTACGCCAAGAACAGTATTGCCATCACAACCAAACAATTTATCTTCAGACGATATGTATCAATTTAGTTCTCCGTAAGAGCAACCAATAAATTAGTTGGAAAAAAGTTCTTTTGCGACTTCTATAATTATAAATGTAATTTAAACTTTCAGCCAATTTCACCAATCCACGGGTTCAGTTGTTTTGTTTTAGTTTTATGGAAACAGTGAGATACAAACTACTCGTATATTATCTTAACAATGATTGGTAATTAATTTTGAGTTTCCTTCTGTTTAACAATCACTTCTACTTCTATTTAGTGTACAATAGCAGAATAGTAAGAATGAGGCTCTCCACATAGTTTTTATTATTTTTTATTTTTAACTTTACTTTCAAGTCAAACAGAAACTTAAGCGTATCTTCAATCTTTTAGTTTATTTCATAATAATATTTATTTTCAGATGATACGTATCAACTTCTTGTTTGAGCAAACGATAAATTAGGGAGGAAAAGTTCGTATGCGATTTCTATAATTAAAAATATAATTTAAACTCCCAGTCAGATACATCTAATCCCGAAATCAGTTGTTTTACTTTAGCTTTATAGAAACACTGAAATATTAATTCTGCGTAAATTACCTTAAAAATGATTGCAAAGTAATTTCGACTGCTCATCTATTTAAAGATTACTTGCGCCAATTCTCCGAGAGTAAATATAATTATACAAAAATATCATCAGGTATCATATCATTATAATCAGATATAATATCATCAGAAGACTTTTTAAGTATTCAGTTTATGAGAAGAGTGGGTAATTATACAAAACAAAATATTTGGCATTAAAAATGATGCCATTAGTAGACATTTTAGTGGTTCAATTCACCAGAAGAAGATTAACTGTACAAAAACGATATTTAACGCCGAAAATGATATAATCAGAAGGCACTAAAGAAGTTAAATTCATTAGAGGAAAGATAAGAGATACAAAAAAGCATTTGACATCTGAAAGATGTCATCAGAAGATGTTTTAGAGATTTATTTCTCCAGAATAAAGTAAAATATGCAAAGGTTCACTTGGCACCTAAAATGATGTCGTTAGAGGATATTTCAGACTATAAATTCATCAGATAAAGGATACAAAGAATTATCTGGTATCTGAAATTATTCCATCAGAGAACGTTTTAGAGGTTCAATTCATCAGAAGAAAGGTTAACTGTACAGAAAATCACTTGATACTAAAAATGAGACCATCAGAAGACATTTCAGCGTTTGAATTCATCATAGGAAAGATGAAAGATATAAAGAATTTTTTGCACCAAAAATAATGCCATCAGAAGACGTTTTAGAGATTCACTTCATAAAAAGAAAGAAAATATACAAAGAATTATTTTGCATCTAAAATGATAACAGCAGAGGATGTTTCCGAGTCTCAGTTCATTAGAAGATAGGTAAAATATTCAAAGAATTATTTGCCTCCGAAAATGAGGATCTCTTAATCGTGATCAACCCGTGATAATCAAGAATTCACTAATTCTTTTAAATTCTCCTCATGAATTGGGCTTTGTGAGCAACTTCAATTTTAACTTTCTTTCAATCCCAATTGGCTTTTATTTAGGCTTCTATAAACAAGTCCCAAAAGCTTAAATTTCGAAAATAAAATTTAAAAAATCGGACAGTTCCTAAAATGCAGCATTTAAAATATTAATTCATTGACGTCACCCCACAAATAAAAAAAAAACTATATTCACGTTGATTTAGCTTGTGCTCAAAAGACATAAGGAACCAAATATAAATGATTATAAAAAAACATTTTATAAACCAATAATTAAACACATTTGCTATTAAAAAAGATCTGTATGTTAGCATAAGTCTTGGAAGCTGTCTTTTTAATATTTTTTTTAAAGAATCACATGCAGTTGTAATTTGCGATAATGTATAATGCTAAAACTATAGGATAAGTTCCTTTTCACACATATTTTTCGAGCAATTTAGAGCAGAATATTCTGATATCGATAGTGACCTTTCGCGCACATCAAATTATCAATGTACCAAATTTCATTGCGATTGGGTGAATTCATTTCCATTAATTCAGAGAACCTTTACTGTATGTATTAACCCTATGTAAAGTTAAAAATTATAAAGATGGTCGCGGGGAAACATATCGTGAGTATCTTCGACACCGTAAACTAAACTTAATTTATTTTTTTGAAAATATATCTGAATTGTTTTATGGTTATTTAACTCAAAATCTACGAAATCAAATTGCAGATTTTCCGTAGAATGGAGCTCATGAATCAATACAAGTTTGTATTTAATAGCAACATGAGTTAATAAACAACAAGGAAAGAATTTCTGGTCGCCACAGAATCAGCCCTTAATTTCCGGAATTCCTACCATTTTCGCAACTATCTCAAGAAATTACCTTTGTTAGTTTCTTTGGGGGGAAAAAAAGGAAACCTTCCTTAGGAAAGGATTATTGAAACTATCATCTTTTAATCGGATAACAGCAGTATGGGATTCTTTTCCGTAGGAAAAAAGAACAAAAAGCGAAACAAAATATCGTTTGCTTATTTCTATTGTGAATGTCTGAAGCAGTCATTTAGGCACTATGAGCAGAAGAAGAAAAAAAATTGTCCAAGCGTTGTCTTTTATGTGGAACAAAAAGCTCGCAGTTCTCTGTTATCGATTTATTTTTCTTTTTCTTTGCCGAGTTAGGCTTGCGCTTGTCCTTTCTGGATATATCAGGAAAGTTCATGAATAAAGCATCAGCCGTTCTTTTTAGGGCCCAAGTTCTGTGTTCCGGGTTCCTTCGCATGAAGTTATACCTTAAAGCACTGCGGACAACAGGGGAAATATGCCATTTCTTTTTTTTTCATCCAAAAACATATTTGATTCAATAAATATATTGAGTATCATGCTGCACACGTACACACAAGTGGTACACACGATGAATATGATTATTTATGCATAAATATTCAGAAGAGGAAATGAGTAAAGGAGATTATATTGCTGTTCATTAATTTTTAGTGGAATGGAGTTTCATTAATTTTTGGCTGAAGACTCATGAATAACAAAATCAAAAGTTATTTAAATCATCTGAATATTTAAAGTTCATTAAAGTCAGACAATGGCAATTATTTATAAGATAAGGAATGCAAATTTTTTTGAGTCAAATAGTTAATGACAAAAACTATACAATAAAGTACAAAGGTTCTATAAGTAATTCTGAAAAGTTTACATTTGACAGCAATGGTGAAAATTTGTTTGTTAAAAATTGCTGCGTCTCTCTATATACCTGTGCATAAAAACGCTGTGCAGCGTGGAGATTGTGGGCTCGAGTCCCGTTGTAACTGTTTATATATCATTGTGATGTCTTTCTCTAAGTTGTGATATCTGTTCTTCAACTTGACAAGGGCTTATAAGCCATCTAAGTACTAAGCGCATAAGCCTGTATATGTACATATAAGAATAAATAATTTTATTCTATAAATTTATTCGATTTCAAATTAGCGATTGCATTTTTATGTGCTCTAAAGCACTAAGATTCTCCAATGAAGGCCCTATCTGGTCGAGCGGTATCGTCCGCCAAACACAGTGTGATGCATGGAGTTGCCGAGTTCGAATCCCGCCTTGACCCTGGATGTCTACGTGATGCCCTTCTCTGAATCGTTATATCTGTCCTTCTACTTGACAAAGATTTATAAGTGTAAATTGAGCACGCAAGTCTGCAAATGTCTGCTGATTTCAATAAAGCAATAAAAGAATTCTTCAATGACTTCGGGACTCGAACCTTTGATCCTACTGCTACAGTTTGGCCTCTTAATTATTCGTCAACACCCAGTGAGCTAGAATTTTTTTTAGCTAGAATTTTTTTAAGCTAGAATTTACGGCCATCTACTGATAAGTAACATAAATCATAGACATGTATCCTAAATATACATTTAGGATAATGGTGAGAAACAAAGTATCTTTTTGTTTAGTGTACTCACTGCCACGGAAGTAATTCACCTGAAACTAATAGGCCAAAGTTTTACTCATTTATTTATTGTTCCTATCTGGCTGAGCAACTTTCGCTTATACGCTGAACACTTTGTAACTTAGAGGTAGCGGGTTCAAATCCCACCATAAAACTGTGTGTATCTTTGTGATATCCTTCTCTAACTAGGGCTATATATTCCTCAACTTGACGAACGCTTATGAGCCATATATGTAATAAGTTCACAAGCTTGCCCATGTATGTGTAAAATTAATTAGAATAAAATAAATGCATATACATCGGCAGGCTTCAGAACTTGATACAAAGTACGGCTTACAGGTCATTGTCATGTTGAAAAACCAATAGCTTAAGTTTAAGAAGATAGATAGGTAGATTCTTTATTTACGTCACGCTAGAGCTGCAGAATGGGCTATTGGCGACGGTCTAGGAAACATCCCTGAGGATGATCCGAAGACATACCATCACAAATTTTGAGAGGCCACTTCCTCAACTTAGACATAGATCTGAAGGGGAAAGAACCTTTCTCCAGATCCCTATATCCATGGTACTGCTCAGCGACCAACCAAAGGGCTTCCGATTCCCCAGATTTTATGAGCACGTATGCAGCGTGTACTCTGTGAGTCTTAGCGGAGTCGATGATTGAACCCCGGCCCGTTCGGACTACAGTCCGATTCTCTAGTTCTTCTAGTTCATTTACGTCGCACTAGAGCTGAGCAATGGGCTTCTAGCGTCGGTTTGGGAAACATCCCTGAGGATGATCCATCACACTTTTGATCCTCAGGCCATCACACTTTTGATCCTCTGCAGAGGTTATGGCACCCCCGCTTCGGTAGCTCGACGACCTGAAAAGCGAAGTCGAGCACTTTACGGTAGAACAGTTTAACGAGGACCAATACCGCACACCCTCGGTTCATACGCAGACTAATCCAAGTGGTCACCCATCCGCACTTTGGCCGTCCCGCAGTGGAGTGATCTTTAAGACACGGTTCCCAACAGATCACCGAAGTCAAGCATCACTGGCTGCGGTCAGTGTGCGGGTGGGTGACCACTTGGATCAGTCTGCGTAGGGACCGAGGGTGTGTGGTATTGGCCCTCGTTAAACAGTGAAGTGCTCGACTTCGCTTTTCAGGTCGTCGGGCTACCGAAGCGGAGGTGCCATCCCCTCCGCAGAGGATCAAAATTGTGATGGCATGTCTTCGGATCATCCTCCGGGATGTTTCCCAGGCCGTCGCCGATAGCCCATTGTGCAGCTCTAGTGCGACGTAAATTAACAACAACAACAACCGCACACTGCACTGGCCGCAGCCAGTGATGCTTGACTTCGGTGATCTGCTGGGAACAGCGTCTTAACGATCAGTCCACTGCGGGACTCATATGAATGAAAAGCGACGATTAATTCTAAAATCAAATACCTGTTGCATGAAGTCTTTATATAAACTTGAATAAAACATTCTTGTGTAATTTTACATGGACACTGGAAATTTATACACACTGGACTTCTACATTTGATCGAATCTGCAATTTTTTGGTTGTTGAGAATCTGTTACTTCTATCAATTCCAGGTATTTATTTATTAAATATTTTAAATAGAGTTTGTATTAAGAATTTTTAGAATCCATATTGAACATCATTCAAATTTGCATTGTGCTAAATATATTTTCAAATTCTGGAATGTAAATTTGTAGAATTATCTAAAAACTACTCCTGATTTCAGCTTGTGTATGGGTTATTCAATTCATCAAGTTAATATCCGTTGTTCTTTATTAGACCCGCGATATAGTTTGCTTTAACAGTGATAATTCTTGAATTTGATAACTTTAATAATTTCTATTTTTAGATCATCATGTATATTTGAATCTCAAACTTTTTTTTAAAAAAAAGTATTAAATGAAAGGCAGTCATTCCTATTTTTTTCCATTTAAAATTGAAGATTTCAACTAGTTTATCAATACACTGAATTTATTGGGAATATTCAAAGACTTTATTATAGCTGATACTGAATTCAGCTGACGAGCTTTAGTTTTGGCACTTAAAGACGGTGGATTATTAAGTAATTCTAGTTATACATTATTTTATGTATTTTATTATACATCATGAAGTATTGGTACATGCATGTAGCACATACAATACTTCAGATATAACAAATAATTAATATTATGCTAGGTGTTCTGTAAAGACTATAATTTATATGAAATTTTAGAATCTTTGCTCAAAATAAAAGCAAGCATTGGGGGTCGTAAATTAAAATTTTACCGGAAAAAAACCCTGTAGAAACCTGACAAATTACAGTATAGGGGATAAATGTTGTAAACAATAATTCAGATTTAATTACGTGAGGAAGCAGAGAGAACAACTTTTTACATCCAATTACACATGTTTTGATGTTTATTTAATCCACTTGCCTCTACTGTAATTTGCCGGTTTTTGATAGCTTTTTTACTATCTCCTTAATATCTATTTGTGACCATTAATGTGCAGGCTTTTTTCTTTTGTTTTAATATTTTACAAGGATTCTGAAAATACATATTAAGGGCGGTCTTTATGCTACATCCTGTACATATATCTGTTCGTAACATATGTAGAAGATAAGGGCTTAATGACATCATGACGTCATTGACTCTTATTTTCGTTATCGTAACGAATTTTGAGACAGTACTTAACCAATAGTCCGTTTTTAAGCATACCCACAAATGGGGTATCAACCGAATTATAAGAATAGTTACAATTATGATTAATAATATCTATTACCGAAGTTTCATAGCTATTTTCCATAATTTCTTGTTGTTTATGATAAGCATTAAATGGTTCTTTTTGAGAAAATAAAATAAGAAATTATAGTTAATCGTGCACCAAATAAGATTTCGAGTATTTTTCATTATTTTAATGCTTGACATGTACGATTTTAATTTCAGGGATGTATAATCAAACAAATACATATAACTTTTATGTTTTCGAACAAAGTTATTGCTCTTAAAAATTTAAAAATCTGTTTTCTGTAGTGAATTTCAGGTAATGAGCTACTAGAGAAAAAAAATGTTGCTGACATTTTGGAGAAAAAATATATTGTTATCAAATTATTAATAATATACAGGATGTTCCGTAATCACCACCTTTAATATTTAGAATCTTATTCGATAGAGAAGTGAGAAAAATACTCAGAAGATGTAGGTGTTTCTTTAGCTAAAACTAATATTTAAGCATAGAAAAAATATCGTTATAAAAATTTGGTGAATTAGTACTGAAAAAGAAGGCATTAAAAATATAAAAGTTCGATTAATTGTTGGGAGGAAACCCAGAAGAGTTGAAAGACCATTATTAGAAACTTCTTGTATACCCTTCCGGCACTCAAACTAGTTTTGATCTACCTCTTTCAATAGTGATTTGTAAGATTACAATAACATTTTATTTCTAGTTAAAATATAATTTGCAAACCCCTCAGCATTTAACAAGAATTATAAAAATATAAATATAATAAGGGTGGTTGTTATATATCAGCAGTTTCCAACCTACATAAGGCGGGGGGCCGCAATTAAAAACACCAGTCAAATGGCGGGCCGCAACTTTATCAAAATTTTATATAGGACTCTTTTATGTTTGAAGGAACATTAAATATTACTGTCAGAATTTAATCAAGTTGTACAAAACAAAAGTATTGAACTACAAATTAAAATAAGAAGTAGATTTTTAAAAAATATTTAATTGCATCTTAAAAAATTCTGGCTTCAGTAACTTTAATGTGCATCACTTATGTATTAAGATCACTATATAATCACTTATGTAAGTGCAACAGATATCAAATTGTTAAGATATAAAATTTAAAAGTATTTAAAAGATTTTTTACGAAAATTGTCCGCAGAAAAATGACAACTAATATATTTTGGTTCGCAGGACGCAAAGAAAAATCTTTGCGGACAGCCAGTTGGTAACCACTGTTATGTATAGTAAAATACTTTCTACTGATAATGCACAATTTCCTTCAAAGTTATAAGCATTTACTATTTTATATTGATTTTTAAGGAATGTTTTGAAGGAAACTTTAGAAACATTCTACGTAAAAGTGTTTAAAAACTAATTAAACTTAAAAAATAAAAAGAAATTTATTACAGATAATAATATTTTACCTTCAAAGTATTAACGAAACTACAAGTAAAAGAGCTAAGGTTATAATTTCTTTTTTATTTTTACTCGTTACTTGCCTAGCGAAAGTATGAGTACCTTTCATGTTTGAAATTAAGTTTGACATGTCTGCCTTAAGGTTATTGATCCAAAGCTCTTAATTATAAATTCAATCGACTCAAGATATGAAGCTGCTGCATTTCTTGAAGTAACAGGGACCTGATAATCCTCTTAGTCGGGGTATACGAATTGACTAATCCACCTGCTAATTATTTTCGTCGTTTGACGATTATCAAAAATTTAAGTCTTTACAATCAACGGATTTTGGAAGATTAAAGTAACTTACAAATTAGTTTTACAATGTGAAGAAGTAAAATTTGTCGCTGTTACATAACAAGTGATGAAATTATTGCTTCGATAGTTTTCTTGAGAAATGGAAGATTTATTTTTCTATAGTTTTAAGTTTTCTATAGTTATAAAATGCATAACTAAGGGTTAGAAACAGTGTCAACTGGTACATTTTATTAATGTAGTCTCTTTGAAAAGACTTTTAAATTTTCAACGATTATACGATCTTTGTCTTGGAATGTGAGTAAAGTATAGGTTATAGTATAGGTAAAGTATAGGTCAGTATAGGTTTCAAAGTCAAATTCTATAACAATTATTGCAATTGAAATGCTCCATTTTTATTTAGGCTGATTTAAAAATTAGACTCTTTGCAAGTCGTAGCCTTTTTTGCTAAATGCCTGACATTATCTCCAGCCCTTGACTAGCACATCACTTTTTGCAATGAGCACAGATACTTGCTTGCAATCAGCTTGATTTATTTACAGAAACTTTTCCACCAGACGTGGACACCGTAAGTGGAAATAAAATTTCTAACTCCGAATTGCTATTTACAGAGACTTAATACTTTTAGTTTGCGACCGAGATAGCCCGGTTGGTAGGTTGTTGGCCTCTTGTTCGTAAGAAAGGGGATTTCAAATCTCGCCGGTCAGAGAATGACCGTGAATTAAATGGTGACTGGTCCACACTAGATATATCGGGGTCACAAAGTCCTCCAAGTTCCCTTAACAAATCGATACTTCTGGGAATACTTAAGATCGATCGTTCTCCGGTTCATGTCAAAACTACGATCTGTGGATGAATGAATGAAGTATGAATGGATCATCCCTGTAAAACGGGCTGAGATGTGCGTTTGGCTGAAGTCGTATTCTCGGCCATAGATGGCGCCACTGAGATGCTGATATAGTAAGTGGTATTGGTAACAGCATAACTTGTAGTATGAATCGAAAATATCTCTAGTGGCATGTTTAGATAGTTTAGGTGTTGGCAAATTTCAGTTTATCTCGTTAAAATACAAACTAAAAATGTCTGCGTATAAAATCTAAAAATTGAACCTGTTCAATCTTCCCTACTCACAATACATTCTGAATAAAATTTTGAGAGAATAAAATCGACGAGCTCGTAGAAACACTGTAAAATGACTCACATATTCATTCTGCCTTTTGTTGAATATCCATGCTTTAATTGCATCAAAATATATTTACTGCCCTTAATAATCATTATTACGGAATTTGTTTTTAAAGTTTCTGGAAAATTCTTAAATTTCAAAATCGTTATTTTAAAAAAGAATATATTTTTATTTTTACTTAAAAGAAAAAAAGAACCTTAATGGAAATGAGATAATAAAGGATTTTCAGCAAATCTTTAATGCATAATCTCAATTACTAATAATTCAAAACACAAATACGAAAACCTCCGCAACATTTAAAAATTTGCATTTCAGCTACGCTTGGTGTTTACAAATCTCGACTGTTTACAGATCTGAGATTTATCATAACGGAGAAAATCTGGAAATTTTTCCTACTAAATCTTTCCCTTTTACAATATATCCTGAATAAAACATACAGTTTTGGAAGAAAATAAAGTATTATAACTACGAATACATTTGACAAAGAAGACATGATAATTTTTTTTTAAAAAAAGTGTTGTAATTATATTTTTCTAAAATTTATGAAGGTTCTTTTGAATTATTTATAAATTCTGAAATGCATTATTTCAGTTTTCTGTTAGTTCGATATTCCAATTTTTCTTTGTTGATAAAAAAAAAGAAAAAAGAATCACCATTTTATCCTCATGACTAGAATTATCATTCAAATTGATTTGAATGCAAGTAAAAGAAAGAAAGAACACATCATTACTTTTTTCCCCCATTACGAGAGATGATATTCTTTCTTTTTTATGGTCAAAAGCAATTTAAATGATAAAAGCTCTCTGATTATTATTTTTAAAAAAGAAATATTTTTTTTGTGTCTTATCTTTTTTTTTTTTTCTTCTTCCCTGCTCGCAGTTTTGTTTCATAAAATCGGAAAAATGAGACTTCAAATTATTTTCACTCCTAGTTTTATGTATATAAAAAAAAAAATTTAAACAACTGCAATCAAGTTTTGATTCCATATACTCTGAATAAATAAACTGGGTTTATTTACGAAAATACAAGACGTTCCGTTATAGTTTCTTAATTATTATCAGAATTATTGTTAAAATAGTCAAGAAAGTATGCACATTAGACACTACAAAGTGATATTTAACCGATGGGAAAAAAACAAATATGCCATTTGAAATCTAGTAATAATCCCTACTGAGGAAAGCGTTTAAAACATTAAACATCTTTGATTGCTGGAGAAAACGGAGGATGTGAAGGCAGATTTATTTAAGCAAGCGCTTCACCATAAAATCGCCGTATTTCCACCATGGAATCAATCTGGTTTTTATGTTTTTTTTGTTTTGCTTAATCTCTCGATATTTCGTTATGTTTTTTTCTCGCTTAAATATTAATTTCCTAGTATATAATATTTTTAGCTTGAGTATATATCTTTGACTTCATTTCTGAAAAGGATTTTAAATACATGCATTAACACTTAGTTCACCAGCGATTTTACACAGAAACTATGCCATGTTTACCTGGTATTATTTTGCATTTCAATATGGAGGTAAAATAAAAACATTCTGAATAATGATTTCATGCCCAAAAACGTTGTTGACCGATGGCGAATTAAACTGTCATCGTTCAGCAGCGTTTTTGGCATTAAAAAAATGTTAACTCGTCACTGTTTAAAGATGCGTTAAGGCACTGTTTTGAATTTTGGAATTGAATTGTTTATTTCCCAAGTGTAACAATAGATTAGAATTCACAAATTCGTTAAATGAAACAAATTCAACAGAGAGAAAGTTTCATCAGACTTAATATTTAATGGAATTTCAACGTATTCTAAATAGCATTTTCTGTATTTTTGCTACTGGTAAAGATATGCGCTCGTAAAGCATTAGGCGAAAGTTAAGCTTCAACTTTGTTATCAATTCGAAATTTTTTTTCTATCTTTTTTTTTATTATGGTTAAATTGTTTTTAATTATTGTGTGTTCATTTCTAAATTTAAAAAAATGAAAAGTCTTAAAGCACTTTGTAAGCATATTGCATGATTGTTTAGAACTTCGTGTTTGAATTCTTATTAACTGTAAAAGTGCCATATAGCTCAACCAATGATAGCACCGATAGAGGATCACGTGGAACTTAATATGTTAGATCTAATGAGAAACGCATTTTCCTGTAACATTTCAGGGGAAAAAAAAACGAATCTGTTCCCTCCATTACGAGATAAAGATATTCCCATTCCAAGTTGTTTTTTTAGAAGCTACAATTATATTGGGAGTACAAATTAGTTCGGTCCGTTTTTAAAAGATGGCTCTGGCTGTTATGAATGTTTCATAGTAACTGGTTTCGGTGGCTTCAGAGAGGTTAGACATCTGTCAATAATATTCAGTAAATCGCTTTGAGTTTCATACAAAAACCCTGTTTTTTATTTTGTTGAGTATGTCAAATTTTGTGGTAACTAAGTAGCATTTGCGGGAGGTTTTATTTTTCTGCTTTAATTAGAAGAAAAGTGCAGCTGAAGAGCATCGAATGCTTGTAGAAGTTTATGGTGACAATTCTCCAACTGATAAGTCATGTAGGGAATGGTTTCGTCGTTTCAAAAATGGTGTCACTATGTGAATGGTAAATGGTATACTATGAACTGCTACAACCTGGCGATTCCATTACGGGCGGTTGGTATAGGCTAGAATTGATTCGTTTGAGTCGTGCATAACGAGAAAAACGGCCGGAATACGAGCAAAGACATGAAAAAGTTATTCTTCTGTATGATAACGGTCTGCCTCATATCTCAAAAGTCGTGAAAAATGATTTGGAAACGCTCAAGTGGGATATTTTACCGCACCCGCCGTATTCGTCGGACATTGCTCCTTCTGATTACTGGTTGTTACGACGGATGCAGCATTATTTTGCAGATCACCAGCTCACTTCTTTCGCAGAAATCAAAAATTGACTTCTAACTTGGATCGTCTCAAAAGACGAGACATTTTTTCGAGGTTGAATTCGAAAATTGCCTGAGAGGTGGGAAAAAGTAGTAGCCAGCGATGGACAGTATTTTGATTAATCTGTACATTCATTTTGTTCTGAAATAAATGCATTTCTGACCACAAAAAAACGAACCGAACTAATTTTTACTCCCAATATAATAAAATTATTGAAGTTAATTAGTTCATCAGAATGAAGTTATATTTTCCTCAAACAACAGCTTTGTGATGTCTTGTAAACAGAAAACAGTATTAAAATATTATTTCTCAACTTATGAACTTGAGCTAAATGTTGTCCGATATATTGGACGCTGGTTGTCAGAAAGATATAAATTTTTAGGAAAATTAACTAAAGGGAATTTGTTTTTTTTTTTTTTTTTAATATTCGAACCGCCTCCATTTCTATTACTAGCCATAATTTTCTTTAAAATAATCGAAAGATAAATTTGACATGCATACATTTTTCTGAAGAAAAAAAATTCTTACTGTGTAAAAATAATGGAAGGCCGATTTATTGCCCTTTTTTTACCCTGCATAAGTAATAGTGGAGGGGGAAAAAAATTTCGCTATCTTAAAATATATATATTTTGCAAATTTTTTTTCTCCAAAGCATGAAATATGCAAGATAAATGTTGCGGTAAATAAATCCCTTTAATCAATCAAAAAAACATCAAACCGACGCTTGACCTCAAACATCAAACCAAAATATCGTATTCTGGAAGAAATAAAATATTTCTCCGTAATAACTCATACCATTTGATTGTACAAAAAGTTGATTTATTTCCCCAAATCTTGCATGAAATAAGGAACCTAAACTGAAGAAACGGAAGAGGAAAAAAATGGCAATTTCCCATTTTATCCGGAGACCTATCCGATTTATATTGCAATCCATTTTAAGTGAAGTAATACCCTGCGACGTTAAGGCCGATAACAAATAATGGAGTGCCCTGTCAGGACATCCCCCCCCCCTAGACCCCCATGAGATAAGATACGCCTGCAAACGTTAGGTTTATGGAAGGATACTTTTATGTACATTCGATGTTCTGTTTGAGATTATTTTTGGATGGAAAGATTATACGAAATTCTGTCCACTTTTCTTGATTATCTCAAATTTTAGAAGGATAAAAAAAAAATTCTTAAAGGAAGGGTGTCCAATACATCTTAAAATCGGCACTCTTCAAATGGCATGTTGTAAATCTTGTGAAGAGAATAAAATTGAATTAGAGAGAAATGAAAATTTACTATATATATTTCATATAGTAAAGATTCTAAGAATAGTTCACCTAGGTAGTAATGTTAGCTTTATGGAAAAATAACAATATAAAAACGTTAAAATTATATTATAACGTTAACAAATGGATTTCACAGTTTTACTTATAGTTTCCTCGCGCTCCCTATGTAAGTACGGAAGCAACTATGCACGCCCATAAACTATATTTTCATTATGTTCTTAGTGCTCAATTCACAGACTCGGCGCATGAGCAACGGATGTAAAATACGTATAAGTAAAATAATATTTTCGGAAAACTTATAAATACGTACTGTTGTTTTTTCCTCAAAATTTATTCTGAATTATGTCTAAAACACCTTTAAAAAAATTTAAATAAAAAAAAATTTTCATAGCGGTTATATATTCATAAATGTTCATTCCAAATAAACGATGTTAAAATACTTGAAAAGCGCCGTAAATGCACGTAACTACTGTTTTAATTAGTATAAAAATCAGTCATTTTATTACCTTAGATATCAGTATCATTTATAAACTAAGCGTATAATTTACTAAAATATGTCACGATCTCAAATATGATATGACAAGCGTATCAATTCCTGTATAAGTTACAGAATGTCTGCTGCTAAGACAGTGTTTACAGTGTTTTCTTTTAAAAAAATATTTATGGTTTTACCAATGGAGGCTAAAATGTAGTTTGATTTAATTAGAAAAATATGTGCAAGGTGCTCCGTAAAGACCACTCTTAATATGTATTTTCAGAAACCTTATCAAAAAGGAAATCAAAAGAGCATAGATATGAGGAATCGCAAATTAATATTTAAAAGACAAAAAAAAGAAAAAAACGCATTTAGTTGGTGGTTCTAATATGAAGATGCTTCTAACAGTTCGGTTTCAACTCCTGCTTCCTCTCGCGATCAAAACTATCTTGTTTATTACGCTCGCCCTCCTTTAGTACGATTTTTCAGTTTCGATATAGGTTCTTTTCCCCCGCGCGTTCCGTACTTTTTGAAAACACTAAAATGCATACATTTTCATTTAGGATAAATGGTTTAAAAATACATATTTGGGTGGTATTTACCGAATACACTGTATATATAATACTTAAATAATAATCTGAAATAAGTGACGCGAACAAACATAATAAAAAATCATATATTACATACATTTTCAAAATTTGCATACATTTTTGTTTTCATTTATGATAAAGATTTTAAAAATACATATTGAGGTGGTATTTACGGAACACACTTTATATATAATACTTTAAGAAAAAATAATAATCTGAAATAAGTGACTCAAATAAGCCTGATAATAAAAAAGCATATATTACATTCATCACAAAACTAAAAATAGGCTCAAAACTAAATAATTCACTGAGAATAAATATTTTCTTACAATTCAACACAACAATTTCGTTTTGATTTACGATTATTTTTTGGGTAGCATCATGGGAAGAGTAATGCTTTTATAGGGAAGAAAGAAGCTCCATATGTATCTTGAAATTTATGTTTCAAAATTGTTTTATTACGTTTGAAAACTTTCCAAGTATTTTTCTCAAATCGTAACCTTTTTCCGAACAAGGATTTTGGTTCTTAAAAGAAATCCTTCTAAACTTGAAGTCCTGATGAATTGGTTGGCATACAAAAAGCGATGGCCGGCAAAGAAATTTAACAAATTTAAATAAAATGAAACAGAAGAAAACATACAATAATGGAGGGCAGGCAGAAAGTTGATTGATTTAGCCTTACCCTTTTTCTGTTACAATTCACATGAGATTTTAAAATCGATTAAGCCTACTTGGATGTTGCCAATTTTCGAACAAAGGAAAGAAATACAATAAAGGAGCTTGTCTAAAAAATCAGTCTTTTTTCTTTGGGTGATTTTTTTTTAAAATAGAAGTTAAGGAATCTTAAACACGATTGTATATTTTTCTACCATAAAAAGTAACTAAATTGCAGTGACTAAATGAACTCTAGAAATGCTACAATTCTATAGTATAACTTTCAATTTTTTTCTTCCATAAATTTGAATACCTGGTTTTAACAAATTTTCATCATCAGTCGTTAATTTATTGTTGCAAATTAAGCCAAATGATGTGTGATACTTTGTTCAGTTCGATAGCTATTAAATAATCATTTTTTTTTTAATGGCGGGCACTTGGAGCTATTGTCCATTGGCCACAGAAAGTGCCAGAACTGCTAATTCTCTTTTCGTTACCCAGTGGGCACCTGTGGCGAAGCCACGGCGGTGGAACAGCGTCGCCCACGTCACACTACCACAACCCGTTTATAGGGCGGGTCACATTCACACATTCACACACAAAGGAGAAAGGACATAGAACACAGATAGAGGGAAAGAAACATCCATGCCTTGCCCGGGATTCGAACCCAGAACCTTTCTGATGCAAGGACAGTTCCCTGCCCCCTACACAGACTGGTCGGCATTAAATAATCATTATTTCTTGCATCGATCTGGTTTTTATAGATGCTTCACATTGTCCATCATCAATTATTAAATTATTGTTACAAATTAAATCATAGGATGAAATATACTGTGTTCAGTACGATAGCAGTTAATAATCATTATTTCTTCTATAAATTTAAATAACTGATTTTTATAGATGCTTCATTGTTTATCAATTATTAAATTATTGTTACAAATTAAAGGAAATGATGTGTAGTTAATATCTTTGTTCAGTTCGATAGCTATTGATAATCATTATTTCTTCCATAAATTTGAATATCTGGTGTTTATAAATGCTTCATATTGTTCATCATCAATTATTAAATTGTTACAAATTAAATCATGGGATGTGATGAACTGTGTTCAGTACGATAGCTGTTAATAATTACTCTTTCTTCCAAAAATTTAAACATCTGGCTTCACGTTAATCATCATCAAACATTAAATTATCATTACAAATTGATGCAATTGATGTGTATTTAGTTCGATGGCCATTAACAATCCTTATTTCTTCTATCAATTTGAATATTCGGTTTTAATAAAAGCTTCATGTTGTTCATCATTATTTTATTAAATTGTCACAAATTAAAAGAAACGATGAGCAGTTGTAACTTTGTTCAGTTCGGTAGCCATTGATAATCATCATATTCTTCCCTAAACTTGAATATGTGGTTTTTGTCGATGCTTCATATTCATCATCAATCATTAAATTATTGTTACTAATTAAATCATATAATGTGTTATACAGTTCGATAGCCGTAATAATCATTTCTTACCAGAGTTTTAAACATACTTCATTGTTTATCATCAATAATTATTGTCGGAAATTAACAACTTGAAACAAATGATGTGCTATATTAAGTTCAGTTCAATAGCCATTGACAGTTATTATTTCTTCCATTAATTTTTATATCCGATTTTTATCGATGCTTTATTGGTAGTCATCAATCTAAAAAATGTATCCCCCCCCCTCTTATGCTACAAATTGACACAAATCTTCATTTATTTGCTTAGATCTAGACGATAGATCGTGAAACATCGTATTTTTTTTAAACATCGTAATAACATCTTACTGTTTCCGTGAATACCATATGTTTTTGTAATCAATATCGAGCACGAGAAACTTATCGAGGATATCGATATTTTATTTTATAACCATCGGTGAATAGCTGACCCAATTTTTGGGTTTACGACGACTAATATTCAACTCCGGAGCTTTGTAATTTTGAACCCACTCCGGAAGACAAGGGAACTCCTGGATCAAGTATTGGGAGAAATTTGCCTTCGTGGAGGACTTTTTGATGGAACTAACCTGCATTTGCGTTACATGGAGAGGAAGACCACGAAAACCTCCCATGGTTAGCCTGACGGCAAGGGGACTCTAACCCATAATCCTTCTACCACTGAGGATATTTCACGTCATCACTGTGGTTGGTGCAAGCCGGATGCGGAATTCGTATCGACCAGCCATCACTGGGATCGAACCCCGGCTCACCTCATTGGAAAACGAACGCTCTATCCCCTGAGCCATCGCGGCTCACAGGGAGACTATTATCGATATCATAATTATTGTGTATGTGATAGTTTCGCTAATTTCTTTAATATAATTAAATTAGTATAAGACAGTTCTTTCTAAAAAAAAAATTTTTTTTTTTTAAAAATTGACGTTTGGATAAAATTAAATATTGTTTAATCTAAAAATTATGTAAATTGATAAAATTTAAAAGGTTATTTCGTTATATACAATGTGATGTTCTATTTCTCGTCATTTTCTATTTCGGATTAGTTTAAAATCTTCGAATTCTACATCTGACACATTTACATCTACATCGCATTTGTACAGATGAAAAGGAAGGATGGAACAAAAAAGAATTCTTTTTTCCGAGATCTAGATAGAACTTTTCACAAAAAAGTGGGTGTGATTAGCAAGAATATATATATATATATGTGAAAAAGAATTTTCTTTCAGATCACTCCCAGCATCATTTGTCACTGTCACCGAAAGGGACTTTTATATAGGGATGAGGCCAGATGGTTGTTAAAATAGTCCTGGCATTAAGGGTGGTCATTAGGAAATGGTCCCTCCCCTCGCACCAACAGATCCTTTTGATTTCTGTTTCAGGAAGAAAAAAAAGCCGCTTTTTCCCAACTGGTGCCAAATTTGGCCTCTACTGACCAACTATTAGACCTTGTTCTCAAAAACTCTCTTTGTGACCCGATGATGTTCTTCAATTGATGGACGCCATAGATCTCCATTCGAAAGCGCCAAGACACAATCGAATAGGCGTGATGGGATTCTGAGTATTGTTCTAGAAGCTTCTTGTTCTCCGATCCCCTTTCTTTTGATTTGATTTCTTCTAAAATTAGTGTTTTAGGAGGTTTTAGAACAAAAAAAGGTGAAAAAGCATAAAAGAAATAATGGAAGAATTTTATATATATATATATATAATTGTGTTTCAACGAATAATTCAAACTGATTTGAAAAATCAGTTTGAATTATTCGTTGAAACACAATTATGCATAAAATTGCGAGAGTAACGTAATTAAATTTTTAAAAAAGGCCTATATAAATTAAAGTGTACTTTTATTTCCTATATTTATTACTATTTTATTGACTAGCAGCTATTTTGCTGCACAAAATAGCTGCTAGTTTCGCCTATGTATGCGGAAAATTAGTGTTTTAGGAGGTTTTAGAACAACAACAAAAAGTGAATAAACAAGGAAGAAATTAAGAATTTTTTTTATCGTTATGTTTCGACGAATAATTCAAACTGATTTAAAAAATCAGTTTGAATTATTCGTCGAAACACAATTATTGATAAAATTGCGAGAGTAATGTAATTAAATTTTAAGAAAAGGCCTATGTGAATTAAAGCTTACTTTTATTTCCTATATTTATTAGTATTTTATTGATTAGCAGCTATTTTGTGCAGCAAAATATTATTGAATTAAAAGTGTAAATTTAGTCTGTAGATCTACCTTATTCTAGATCTAAACGTGCTTTACGGACAAGCTTAAAGAAACTAAAAAAAATTCTGCCTACAATCTGCAAATGGTAAGAGCCTTATTCTTTAAATAATCTCGCCTATGTATACAGATAAAGTATGAATTTATTATCTGCATTTTGCTATTTTCTATACCAACGTTTTATAAAATAAAATAAAAAAACGATGATAAACGTTCTAGAACTCAATCTTAATAATTCGAGGGAAAGACTTCAAATGTGCTAAGTAATTTGTGCTGGCGACATTTTAAGTTACGAAATCAGACATTAAAATGCACTTTCTCAAATAAACATAATTTTTTTAAATGATTTTATTTCGGATTTCCAGAATAAGAGGTAGCCACAATCTGAAAAACGTGGTGTCCATAGTTTAGTCAGGAGAACAGTCTAAAATTTGGACCACTTAATGTAAATTTTATTTTTTGCGTATTTCGTTATATCTCGAGAACTTTTAAAGCGAATTGAAAACTTTGCACACAATTATAAAATTCGTTTCGTCTAAGCAAAAATTAACGCTTAAGAAATATTTATTATTTTTTTTATTATTTAATTTAATAATAGTCGGAAAACTTTGGAATCGTAAAGTATACAATTTTTTTACATCATCTTAAAAAATTTAATTTTACATGGCAAAATGCAAGATTTGAACTAAATCAAATGAATAATTCCTGTGAAATCGAATTTTAAATATACACCTTCTTTAAAATTCGATTTCTCAGGAACTATTTGACGGATTTCGTTCAAATTTTTTTAACTTTGTTATATAAAATTAAATTTTTTAAAAATGATGCAAAAATTTTTATTTTTTACATTTTAAAAGTTTTTCGACTATTATTAAATAAAATAATAAAAAAAATTATAAATATTTATTCAATTTTAATTTTATGCAGAATTACCTTTAGGATAAAATAATTTTTTAATTATGTGCGAACGTTTTTCAACTCGTTTAAACATTTCTCGATATATGGCGAAATACGCAAAAAGTAAAATTAATATTAAGGAGTCCAATCTTTAAACTTTGTGGCAACCCCCTGTACCTCGGAGGTCAGAAATCCGATGCTTATGCAGAGAAAGAACGTTTTTGACTTAAAATATCGTCTGCAATAATTAATTTGCATATTTGAAGTCAATCACTCGAACCATTAAGATTGAGTCCTAGAACGTGAAGATCCGATCATTAGATCAAAAGTTTTTTAGGGTGGTCCTTTTACTTTTGGTGCACTGTACTTCATATATTAGTAATTTCAAAGTTTAAATCTACGAGGAACATACATTTAATAAAAAATAAGAAAAATGTTACATTTTCCTACATTTTAAAACTACCGTTGTAACTGTGTAAAAAAAACTACTAATGTATACATTTTTTTTAAAATTACATTATCTTTTCGACGAAATTATTATGCAAATGATAAGGAATATCTTTACTAGATTCTTTTACGCTTCCAATGACCATTTTAAAAGTATTGCAACACCTGGTACAATTCCCCAGGTTCCTGTGACCATTCATTCAAATTCTTTCTCATTTTATTACCTTCATTATTTATCTTTATGCTTTTTATGCGACGTTTTATTTTATTCTCCTCCGCAAACATTTTATGTAATAGATTTCAACAACACGTTAGAACAAAAGACCCATAAGAGCCCACTACAAACTTGCTTTCCGAAAAGACATTTTATGTATTTATAAATTATCGTCTGCTTCCTTTTCATTTCAAGGGAAGAAAATTTATATTTAGATGAAAGTTGTCGTTCTTATTGATGATTAAAGCGAAGTTGCCAGATTTAATATAAATTTTATTTAAATTAATAATCTACTTAGCGAAGTGGTATTGTGATTTTCTGAAAAGTGTAATTTTCCTTCTGTAAATTCATTTTTATAGAAATAAAACAAAGCTCTTCTAAAAAGTATTTTAGAATATTTCATGTATTTATAAATCATACTCATAAATATACTCATAATACATAATATTACATATAAATATAATACATATAAATACATATAATAAATAACATAATACGTATAATACATAAAACAATACATAAAATTTCTCGGTCTGTATTTTTCAATCGATTGCAAAAAAAGAAAAAAAAACTTTCAGTGAAAAAAGAATAATGGCTGAAAATAAATAAGAAATAAATCAGTAAATAAGAATGTATACTTGGTGGAAAAAAAATTATTGCCAAACATAAATGTACGTTTCTAAAATATGTATTTACATTTTATTCAGATTTGATCACAATACGAAAAATCTGAAACATTCTATTAGAACTGTTTTATATTCATAGCTTTACTGTTATATTATTCTCGGCATTTTTAAAGTGATTTTACTTTATTTTTTCTTTCAAAAATTTTCAAATTATATTCATAATCTTTTCAACCGTTTAATCATCATCCGTAGTTACCCAATTTTTTCCTATTTATATAGCCCATAGTTTAATTTTGATTTCCTACGTCACCCCTCACTCGCTAACTCATTCACATATTCACTCATTCAATCCCTTATTCATTCACTCATTCTTTGCCTTATTCATTCACTCATTCTTTAAATTATTCACTCACTCATTCTTTAAATTATTCACTCACTCATTAATTCCCTTATTCACTCACTCATTAATTCCCTTATTCACTCACTCATTCTTCCCATTATTTACTCACTCATTAATTACCTTATTCACTCACTCATTCTTTCCATTATTTACTCACTCATTAATTACCTTATTCACTCACTCATTCATCCCATTATTTACTCACTCATTAATTCCCTTATTCACTCACNTTCCATTATTCACTCGCTCATTCTTTCCATTATTCACTCGCTCATTCTTTCCATTATTCACTTACTGATTAATTCCTTTATTCACTCACTCATTTTTTCCATTATTTACTCAATTATCCATTTGAATTTTCACTTACTATTTAATTCTCTTATTCCCTTCATTTTTTCCCTCATTCATTTATTCACTAGATGTTCATTCATTCATCCATTCACTTACTATTTCCTCTCGAAATTTTTTTCTTTTAATTTCTAAGTAGTTAGTACTTGTAAAACTTGCAGTTTAGTTTCAGTTACTAAACTTATTCTGCTGATTTTATTAAATCACTATGTTAACTAGCCCGGCATACCGGGGCAAGTTGAGATACAGTCCTTGGGCAAATTATTAGACGTACTATAAGATTCAATGTGAAATGTTAATTATCATGTGATACTCTATACAGCTTTATTGTTTTTACGCGACTGAAACCGGTTTGCACTTGTTTATGTTCGTGTATTAATTAGGGTTAACATTGCATTACGCTAGGGTTAACATTGCGTTAAAAATAAATACAAATGGGAAGTATATCAAAAATCTCCTCCATAAAAACCCATTACATTTAAGTTTAAATACAAGAATATTGCATACAAACTCGTGCAAAACATGCAATTATTAAAACACTATAGTGCATCTAATAGTTTAGTCTAATTATTATAATATACTAATATAATATCTGATATAATAAATATTCTATATGTACATAATATATAGTCTAATTTATCCAATTGTCGAATTCATATTATATATCGTCCAACTTCACCAATTTATACACGAATGTTAATAATTACAAACCGGTTTCAGCCGCGTTAAAACAATCTTTATACTATCACCTGATAATTAAGATTTTACATAGAATGTTATAGTACGTCTAATAATTTGGCAGGTAGTTTGCACAATTTTATAAAAATAGTTTTATAGACTGGACATCAAATTTTCAATTATTAGTTTGTTGTCAAGCGGTCTAACCAACCACAAAGTCATTAATATTTTTTGCTATTGGTATTGCAGAAAATCCCTAAATAGATGCTTAAATAGATGATTAACCCAGTATATCTTTAGCTCATACTTTTTTTCACTGTTGAAATTTTGTTGCGTTTTTTTAAATGGCGTTTATTTTCATTACTGTTTTTAATTTTTTTCTTCCCTTTTTATAATTCAGCAACTCCCTGTTGGCTTCAAAGTGAAATATCACATATTTTAATTAAATTCCTTTCAATCTGCTTGAAAAGGGTGTTTGGCACACATTTTGGCTCCTCGTGGCGAAAAATGTGGCGTGCATCACTTACTTCCAATTAACTTATTTAATTTAATCAAGTACAAGTGTCTCGAAAGAAAAAAAATCCCTCTTGTAACTGATGCAGTTAAATATTCCACGTCTATTCTAAGAATTTTAAATTACTCCATTAAAACGTCACCTTCTCGGAATCCCTTTTTCATTTCGAACATCCCGAATTTTCATTTCTTATTTCGGGGAAAAAGTTATTTGATAAAGGGATAATTTTGAGAATGTTGATACTTTTGCAGGGGGAAAACTTCGAATTTAAATGAAGATGGAATTTCGTTGGCGGGAAACTCCATTAAAATATTTGAGGAACCTTTCGAAGATGGAGTTAGGTACAGTGCATATTAAATTCCTCTGCGTGTGTTTCGTTTCGAATATTTTATTCACTACTTTCTAGGCTGAAAGGATGAGAGCAGGATTCAAATTACCTTTTTGGGACACGAAAAGTTTTTTTTTTTATTTTTCATCCCTTCAGATGAAATTGACAGCTGCATAGGCGTCTCTTCAAGAAACCATTAATCTCTTTCTTATTTAAATTCCATGGTTGTGATGTTGTTGAGATATAATATTGGAGTTCGCATATTCTAAAGTGACAACGCAAGTTAAGCTCAAATTAATAGTACCCATATTAAAAAAATAAATTCGATGTAAAAAGAGATATGGATCGTTTAGTTTTAAAGCATGCTCAATATATATTTCTGCAGAACAATTTTTTTTCTTTTTTTTTTTTTTTTTTTTTTNTTTTTTTTAATTTTTTTTTTTTTTTTTTTTTTTTTTGTTTGCAAAAATTAAGAATTTTTTTTTTCTTGGCGCTGGAAGATATCGGTGTTTTAACATCAATACGTTGTATCGTCAATATATATATCAATATCATCAATCAATATCAGTCAGGCGGGTTGTAAGGGCACTGGGCCCTTGTCCAAGAGTTCTAGTGTTCGATACCAGCCGGCTGAAGATTCCCCTTGTAGTAAATGGTGACTAATGCACCCTAAATCTGTTGAGTCGCAAAGTCCTCCATGTTCCCATAACAAATCATACCTCTGAGGGTACTGATTCAGAAGTTTCCTTGTCTTCTAGATTGGTTCAAAATTGCAGGGCTATTGAGTTGAACATTAGTAGTCGTAAACCCAAAACTTGGTCGGCTGTTCAACGACGGATATAAAATAAAATAATTATCGTCAGGTAGACTGATCATGGATAAGAGTCCCCTTGTCGTCAGGCCAACAGTGGGAGGTTTTAGTGGTTTTCCTCCCCATGTAATGCAAATGCGGGTTAGTTCCATCAAAAAGTCCTCCACGTAGGCAAATTTCTCCCAATACTTGATCCAGGAGTTCCCTTGTCTTCTGGATTGGGTTCAAAATTACAAGGCTACAGAATTGAACATTATAAGTCGTAAACCCAAAGCTGTTCAACGACGGTTATGAAAATAATCATCTTCAGAGTTGTTATGGCTCAGGAGATAGAGCGTTCGCCTTCCAAAATGGCGAACTGGGTTCGAATCCCAGCGATACGTGTTCCGCATCCGGCTTGCACTAACCACAGTGCTGACGTACATTATCCTCAGTGATAGACGGATCATGGGTTAGAGTCCCCTTGCCGTCAGACTAACCGTGGGTATAGATGTCACTTCAAGAGATTAGACGTTCTTTCTCATTTAAATTCTACGGTTGTGATGTTGAGTTATAAAAATGGAGCTTGTATATTCTATAATGACAATGCATGTTAAGCTTATATTAATAGTACCTAAATTTAAAAAAAATAAATATTCGTTATAAAAAGAGATATTCATCGTATGGTTTCAAGATAATCTCAATTTATATTTTAAACAAACTGTTTATGTTTCACTTGTTTATATTTTACAAAAACTACGATTATGTTTCATAATGCTGGGGGTAGTTTTAATATCGCAATATATCGTGACAAGTTGAAACGATATTTCATGATATATTTTCTTAAAAAAAACTCATTTACATTATTTTTCCATTAACTATATTTTCTGTTTCCCAAATGAAATTTATAAGCTTTCATATTTTTGCTTTTGATAATTATCTTTATAATATTTTATAGCTATTGTTACCTATAATGATCGTGATAGTACAGTTTTCGAAAATTACTGTTATTCTTTTATTGAAGAAACACATTTTACAAAAAAAAACAACCAAATATTACTTGCGATAATATTAGATTAGATTAGATAATTATCGTAGACAATAATTATCACGATATTATGACCTAAGGTAACTATTGTGGTCTATATTGATCGCAATACCAACGCATTGGATATTTAGATGCAATCTAAAATTATTGCGATATTATTATCTTCGATATTTTATTGCATACATTAATAATAGCACCTAATTTCAAAAATAAATTCGATATGTAAAGAAATATGAAATATTTGATTTCAAAATTAGTTATTTTTGCTGCTGTTGCAAAAACTACTATTTTTTTTAATAGCACTAAACGATATCGGAATTGAAATAGTCTGTTTGAACATGGAATTGAATTAGTCAATTTGAACATGGAATTGAGATAGTCAATTTGAACATGGAATTAAGATAGTCAATTTGAACATGGAATTGAGATAGTCAATTTGAACATGGAATTGAGATAGTCAATTTGAACATGGAATTGAGATAGTCAATTTGAACATGGAATTGAGATAGTCAATTTGAACATGGAATTGAGATAGTCAATTTGAACATGGAATTGAGATAGTCAATTTGAACATGGAATTGAGATAGTCAATTTGAACATGGAATTGAGATAGTCAATTTGAACATGGAATTGAGATAGTCAATTTGAACATGGAATTGAGATAGTCAATTTGAACATGGAATTGAGATAGTCAATTTGAACATGGAATTGAGATAGTCAATTTGAACATGGAATTGAGATAGTCAATTTGAACATGGAATTGAGATAGTCAATTTGAACATGGAATTGAGATAGTCAATTTGAACATGGAATTGAGATAGTCAATTTGAACATGGAATTGAGATAGTCAATTTGAACATGGAATTGAGATAGTCAATTTGAACATGGAATTGAGATAGTCAATTTGAACATGGAATTGAGATAGTCAATTTGAACATGGAATTGAGATAGTCAATTTGAACATGGAATTGAGATAGTCAATTTGAACATGGAATTGAGATAGTCAATTTGAACATGGAATTGAGATAGTCAATTTGAACATGGAATTGAGATAGTCAATTTGAACATGGAATTGAGATAGTCAATTTGAACATGGAATTGAGATAGTCAATTTGAACANACCAAACTATGGGGACCACATTTCCCAGATTGCGGCTACCCCCTATATTTTGAAGGTTAGGAATCCAAATATGTAAAAAAAAATACATGTTTATTCAGAGAAAGTACGTTTTTGTGTCAGATTTCGTAACTTAATTAATAGTTAGCACTAATTAATTAGCATATTTGAGGTCACCCCCGGAAACAATTAAGATTGACACTTAGATCGTGAAAATCCGATCATTATAACAAAAGTTATTCAGGGTGATATCTTTTTTTTTTTTGCTGACTGTACATTATCCTCACTGATAGACGGATCATGGGTTAGAGTCCCCTTGCCGTCAGACTAACCGTGGGTATAGACGTCACTTCAAGAGATTAGACGTTCTCTTTCTCATTTAAATTCTATGGTTGTGATGTTGAGTTATAATAATGGAGCTTGTATATTCTATAATGACAACGCGTGTTAAGCTTATATTAATAGTACCTAAATTTTAAAAAAAATCATTCGTTATAAAAAGAGATATTAATCGTATGGTTTCAAGATAATCTCAATTTATATTTTAAGCAAACTGTTTATGTTTCACTTGTTTATATTTTACAAAAACTACGATTATGTTTTATAATGCTGGGGGTAGTTTTAATATCGCAATATATCGTGCCAAGTTGAAACGATATTTCATGATATATTTTCTTAAAAAAAACTCATTTACAATTTTTTTCCATTAACTATTTTTTCTGTTACCCAAATGAAATTAATAAACACTCATAGTTTCGCTTTCGATAATTATCTTTATGATATTCTATAGTTATTGTTACCTATAATGACCGTGATAATATCGTTTTCGAAATTTATTGTTATTCATTTATTGAAGAAACACACTTTGCAAAAAGAAAATCCAGACATTACTTGCGATATTATTAGATTAGATAATTATCGTAGACTATAATTATCACGATATTATGGCCTAAGGTAACTAATGTAGTCTATATTGATCGCAATACTATCGCATTGGATATTTAGATGCAATGTAAAGTTATTGCGGTATTATTATCTTCGATATTTCATAGCATACTTTAATAATAGCATCTAATTTCAAAAATAAATTCGATATATAAAGAAATATGAATTGTTTGATTTCAAAACTAATTTTTTGTTGTTGTTGTTGTTGCAAAAACTACGATTTTTTTAAATAGCACTAAATGATATCGGAATTGAAATAGTCAATTTGAAAATAGAATTGAAATAGTCAATTTGAACAGGTAATTGAAATAGTCAATTTGAACAGGTAATTGAAATAGTCAACTTGAACATGATATAATCTGATTATCGATATTATTTCCCCGCATTGCTGAGTATTTTCCTAATTTAACTACACTGGTGTGCAAAACTTAAGCAACAACTGGTTTTTCGGCCACAGCTCCCCAGTATAATATGCACGTAATTCAGTAGAAGGATTATTTGTATGCAAATTTTAGAAATAAAACGTCGTAGGTGATGTAAGTGTACGTAAACCTTGTGGGTCGGCGCGCGCAGGTCAAAGCTGTGATAAAAGGATGAAGAGCACCGTAGTTAAAGACATTCGCTGCAAGTGCAAGTGATTTGTTTTGTGAAACATGTCTTCAAGAAATCATTTAGCCGACTTTACTCGAGGGAGAATGATTGGGAAGCTTGAGGAGGGGCGTAGTGTGACCAGTGTCGCCGAAGAGTTCGAGATCAACAAAAGTGTTGTTTCTCGTGCTTGGAATGCCTTTAAAACTACTGGTACAGCTGTTCGGAAGGTTAATGGTGGCCGTCCAAGGAAAACAACACCAAGAGATGACCGTTATATTGTCCTCCAGGCGAAAAGAAACCGTTTTCAGTCAGCGAGCGCCATATCTCAGCATCTGTGCACAGCCACAGGACGACAAGTATCATACTGTGGCCAGACGCCTCCACAAAGGTGGCTTATTTGCTAGATGTCCTGAATGCTGCATGCCTTTAAAAGTTAGCCATCGGCGGCACCGTTTAGAGTGGTGCAGAGAACACGAAACCTGGACACCTCATCAATGGAGTCACGTCCTCTTCACAGTTTAGAGTCGTTTTAGTGCTACAAGCGATTCTCAACGTCAGTTGATCTGGAGAGAGGTTGGAGCTCGATTTCATCTCAATAACATCGCAGAAAGAGATCGTTACGGTGGTCCTGGAGTTGTCGTCTGGGGTGGCATTATGTTGAACAGGCGTACTGAGCTTCAGATCTTCGACCGAGGTTCTTTAACTGGAGACCGCTACTACAATGAGGTAATCCTACCCCATGTGCGTCTGTTCCGAGGGGCCATTGAACCAGACTTCATTTTTATGGATGACAATGCCCGACCACACCGTACTGCTAATGTTCAAGAGCTACTGGAAAGTGAAGATATCACACGAATGGATCGGCCAGCTTACTCTCCAGATCTAAATCCCACAGAGCATGTGTGGGATGCATTAGAGAGACGTCTTGGGACACGACAGTATCCTCCTGGTAACACCCATCAGCTGAAAGATGCGTTAAAGGAGGAATGGAGACGTTTACCCCAAGAACTCCTGGATAATCTGGTGCTTAGCATGGAGAGACGATGCCAAGCAACAATTACAGTAAGGGGAGGGCATATCCCATACTAGGGAACATCTGCCAGTTGTACTTACGCTTCTTCAGGCAATCATGTGTTACGCCACTATACGTCAAATAAAGCCTTTTTTTGTTCCATACCCTACTTTAAGCTTTATATTCATTTCTGCGCCATTATTCTTTTACTATTGTTTAAGTACAAAATAATGTACATCATATTCAAATTTCATATCACTCGTATGATTTCTTGTAGAGTTATGACAAAAAACGCACTTGTTGCTTAAGTTTTGCACACCAGTGTAGTTTACATTATTTTTATGTTAACTAATATTTTCTTCATCCAAATGAAATTTATTAACACTCACGGAGATTTTGTATCCGTATCAAAAATATTCTATACTTATCGTTACCAATGATAATATATTTTCCAAAATTTATCGTTATTTCTTTATTTAGGAAACACAAACTACTGACAAAAGATGAAATAAATATGATCATATTTGATTTTTATCATAGTCAATAATGAGGAAGATATTACAGCATTCTATAATATTCGCTATAACATAGTGTTCGGTATTTATTTATTGAAAAAAAAAACACACCTACTGTAGAGAAAAATAATACTGACCGATATTATAGTTATTGTAGATGTCGATAATGTTCATGTCTCAATAAAGATAATGATCATGCCTGACAATAAATATCTTATATCTTCGGTATCTTTATTGTAAAACATGATATTCACTATACATTGTCATCGGAATACTTATTGAAAATATTGTTATCATGATGTATAAAAAATAGCGATGTTTTACTACGAGTTGACCGAACTTCGATTCCTAAATTTTTACCTTGCATGATTCTGGATAGAAACATTAACTCAGACATTTTACTTTTCAAACAAATGTATTAAAAACAATTTAAATTCAAAAATATGTACTTTTTAAATAAAGTTTGGAAACCAAAGAATTATCGCTCAGATTTAAAATAAAGAGCATACTGTTAAAAAAATCGAAATTACAAATTAAACTGATTGCGATTCAATCTATTTCGAATCTATATTTTTTTTTATTCGCATTAAAATTTAAAGAGTTTTGATAATAAAACCTATCTAAAATTAACCCTAAAGGCAAAAAAGTGTTTTAATTTCCTCTGTAATACCCTATGGAGAGCGCAATTTCTTTATGAAGTAACAGGTAATTTTTTTTAATATTTTCTTTGATTCATTAAAATGTTTTGAATTTAGCCTAGCAACTAAATTTGAAATTTAAATAGGATTTTTAAAATCTGAACTTTGCGAAAAGTTTTTAAAAATTCTCGCTGTCTTCGAAGCTCGTTATAATCTCGATTATATTGCGCTAGTTAAAATGAAATTACTCTCTAATCCTGAAATATTTTTATGGAAGAACATTAAGAGGGAATTTAGTCTTTACTCTTCGGCTATTTCTGATCGGCAAATCTGGTCATAAAAATGAATTGCTGACACAATTTCTCTATCTCCTCTGAACAAACATCTCGTATCTCACATAAAAGAATAAAATTTTGATATAATTTTTTAAGACGAAATTGAACCCTTCTAAAAGAATGTGCTACAATACGACAGTGTGTGGTACATTCAATACATTCAATTGTACTGCTAAAGAAAGATAAATGAACCTATTTTTTGACTCATAAATTAACTTCACCGACAAATATATAAGAAAACGGAGGAAAATAGTTCCAAAAATACTCTTTAGTAATCTCTTATTACCGTATAGTTCGAATATAGGTCGGAAATTTTGGGAAAATCTTCGCAAGCTCGGGTTATAATCGGATCTGTTAACAAGGCTTAAATAAAATTACTCAAAATTGCCTTCAATTTTCTAGTTTTGTTTGCTTGAAATTACGCCTACTCGTCAAGCCTAATTCAGCCTATTACTCCTACTCATAAATATGCAATTTCTTAACTTAAATAATTTGATCGTATTTATGGAAGCTATTAGTTGATTTGGCTGAAAGTTCAGATCTTGTTGATAGGTAAAATCACAGATCATACTGCGTCAGAGAATTCTAAAAATAACTCAGTTGTCACCGGCTAATTTTTCTGTTTCCATCATACAAAAGTCCATAGCGAAAAAAAGAAAAAAGATAACCGAACATATTACTTTTGATCGAGGAATTTTTCTATGAATTTAGATTTTTGTCTTTCAAAATAATGCCTAAAACTGCTACAGATTCTTCGCAGTTTCATAACAAATTTTTCCTAGTGGTAGCAAGGGCAATATATGTATATTTTAGTATTCATTCATCCACAGGTCGTTATCATGACTTAAGCCAGAGAATGATCAATCTCCAATTCAGTACCCCCAAAAGTATGATTTGTTATGGAAGCATGGAGGTCTTTGTGACCCGACAGATTTAACGTGTACCTGTCACCATTTACTACACGGAGAGTCATCGGTCCCCGGGTATCGAACTCACGACCTCTTGGGCATTGGCCCAACACCCTACCAATCAGGCTAATCTGGGTTCTTTTTCTTACAATAAACTACGTAATAAAAAAATTATAAATATTGTCCAAACATTAAAAATGTATGAAATTATCCTTATATAAACAAGAGCTATAATTGAGCAAAAAAAAATTGGTTGAGGTTCGTTAAAATAGTGCCATAGATCAGACAAAAAATTCTTAAAAAGTAAAATTAACATTAGAAAACTCAGTTAACATTAGAATGCGAAATTTTTACGTCATATAAATTATTTAATCTCTTCCAATTCTGTATGATTTTCCGTTCGAATGGTTAATTAAGTTTAAACAAATTTTTTAAAGCCTAAAATAAAACTTAGAGTTATGAAAACATCTTTATAAGATCTGAACGAAAATTCTCTACAAATGTTGAATTCGATTTAATAAATGTAAAACTCTAAAACAAAACTTTAAAAGTTGTAAAAAGAAGTTTCTTTTCCCTCCCTACAAATGGATTAGTGTAAGGTAATTTAAAGCCTTAAAACAAAGACTGTGAAAGTTGTGACTCTTTATGTAATTAAGGGAATTTTCCTTACAAGTAGTTAATTTAAGAAACTTAAATGCCTAAAAACAAAATGGTGAAAGTTGTGGAAATATCCATGTTTATCTTCTATCTTTATTTTTGCCTTCACTACACAGTAACAAAGGGAGGAAAACAAGTTTCCCAGCGAAAACTATTTGCAAAGTAAGGAAGGAATCCATGGGGCGGTTTTTGCGTAATATCGAAGTAACGAGAAATTTATACACATTTCGGCGAAAAATAGGAAGTTTCTTTCATTTTCATAACTAAAAGATGCTCCCATAATTCCTCTGTTATTGTCTTCGGCGCCATTTTTGCCTTCAGACTTTTTTTCTTCTTTTGCGAGTAAAGGACAGAAAAATTATACATCCGTGTTAGGCCAAAAGTAACGGCCGATCGTAAAACCCTTCTGGAACATCTTAGAAAAAATTATGTCGCTACAAGAAAAAAAAACTTTTTTTTTCTCTTTTTACTTGGAGCTATGAATATGTCACATGGCTAGTTTATGCTTCACGTTTTCAAGGGGTTCATTATATGCATAAGTTGTTTATGTTTTGAACCTTTTTTCGCCAAAGAAATAGAGGGGAAAAAACTCTTTTTGAATGCCTTAAATTTGAATCAAAGTTTTCTTTTCGAATAGTAGAGGGTATTCCACAATGAGTGTCCTTAATGTAGGTTTTAAAATTCTTGTCAGCAATGAAGTGGGGGGAAAATAGACACCAAGGATCGCAAGTTATTTTGTAGGCGAAGAAAGGGCAAAAGCACTAGTAAACCAACAAGTAACCATTGAATACGGCAACAATGAAGGCAAAAAAATAGAAATCAAGCATCGCAAGTTAATTTTTAAGAGAAGAAAGGGCAGAAACACAAGGAAGCCAACAAGTAACCATTGAGTACGGCAACAATGAAGGCTAAAAAATAGACATCAAGGGTCGCAAGTTATTTTTTAGGCGAAGAAAAGGCAAAAACACTAGTAAGCTAACAAGTAACCATTGAGTACGGCAACAATGAAGGCAAAAAAATAGACATCAAGGATTGCAAGTTATTTTTTAGGCGAAGTAAGGGCAAAAACACAAGGAAGCCAACAAGTAACCATCGAGTACGGCAACAATGAAGGCAAAAAATAGACACCAAGGATCTCAAGTTAATTTTTAAGAGAGAAAAAAGGGCAAAAACACTTGTAAGCCAACAAGTAGTCATTGAGTACGGCAACAATGAAGAGAAAAAAATACATCAAATCCTGTTTGAATACCAAAGGACGTAGGAAATGACAGACGTTTATTAAAAATACCTTAAATATGAGGACCAACCGATAATCAAACAGATTTTGATGCCTTGTACAACTTGCCTTTGTCAATGATTTATTAATTTCGATAACATTTTGTGTTTTCCTCACTTAACAAAGTTTGTGACTCTAAATGTGTATAATTTTTAATACTTACTTTTGAGAAGGATTCTAAAACTATATATTAAGGGCGGTTATATTATCATTTTGAAATGTACTTTCTGGTCGAAAAAAGGACACATCCCTGAAATATTTATTAAAAATTAGCAAACTGTTTCTTTTTTGTTTAAACCCTCCAATTTGGATAGATTTTATAGATTTATGGATTCGCTGAATAAAGATTATGAAAATCGATAAACAATTCTAAATTGGAGTTGAAATAACTTTCGAAATGAAAAAAAAAGTTTAAAGAACTAAATCACAAACACTCTAATTTAGCTCAGAAAGGAAGAATTTCTTTATGTTCACATTTTTGTCATTTTCATATTTATCATGGGAATGCTACCTAAACATGAACAAAAATCGAACCTGATTCTTATACTGTGTCGCCAAAACTTAAAGTACAACTTGTTTTTTGTGTCTACTTTAAAAACGAACGAAATAGAAGCAACTAATTTGGAAGTAAAATGCAAAAAAAAAAAAAAAAAAAAAAAAAAAAAAAAAAAAAAAAAAAAAAAANAAAAGGTTTTTCCTTGATAGCCACATAGAAATTTACGAAAATTCGACACCTAAGTCTCTACTGAAAAAAATCTTAGCAGTAAGGCTTCCGGTAATATGTCCACTTCTAATTTCAATCCATTGGTAGTCTTGGTTTACCATGAGAATCCTAGCACAAACTTTCCTGCAGTTATACGACACGCACACAGACTTTACTTCTTTTGCATACATTAGCACTAAAGAGCCGCAGTAGCCGGGTATGTAGGACGTTGGACTCTTGTTCGCGAGAATGAAAGTATGAATCCCACCAGCTGAAGAAACCCCGTGTATTGTATGGTGACTGGTGCGCGTAAAATCTGGCGGGGTTCACAAAGTCCAAGTTCCCATAACAAATTAATACCTCTGGGGTTCGGAATTGGAGATTAATAGTTCTCTGGTTCAAATCAAAATTACGATCTGTGAATGAATAAATGTATGTATGAATGAGTCTGCCCTGTAAAACGGGCTGTAACTTGTATGTGTCTGAAATCGTATTCTTGGCCACGGATGGCGCCACTGAAAAACAAGAAACTCACCTCCTGCCTCAAAATTCGCTTGGTTTCATAAGCAGGCTCGCTGGCTTGACAAGTGACAACAGAAACAACAACACCGTAAGGAAACGTCGTCGTTGTTCCAACAAAGATCGTTTTTTTTTCCTTTAAGATTGTCTGGTAGATAATGTGGAGATTATCTAGGTGATTTGTAAGATGAAATTTTTTTTCCACTTTAACGGATTCCCCTAGTTAATTGGCACATTAGCTAGATAATCCGTAAAATAACTGATTTCTGCGATTTAGGGGTTAAAAATAGATAATTACTAAAATCCAGTATACTTAGCGCGTGAAAAAAATAATACTTTGAAAGATGTATTAGTATTCAAAACAAAATTAAGTCATTATAACTTCGAGATGCGAAGTTTTCGAACAAGCTTCACTCCCAGTCACGTAATCCGAACTGACAAGATTATGCAAAACAGCCCTCAAATGCTGAAACAACGTGTCTAAACATGCCGTGTTTGCAGGAATAAGCTTAAAATATCGGCCGAATTTTATAACTTTAATAAAGGAGGAAATATATGATTAAATAAAGCTCGTGCATATTTGCACCACAGATAGTTTCTGAAATAGAAGCGATTTTCCAAACTTCGTGAGTTTTGAATCTGACATCACCCATCAAACGAGAACTTTCGATGACGTCATTAAATATGCATGCACCACGTTGGCAGTGCAACCAGACGAATGCTAAATTGTTTCGTGTGAAGCTGAAGTTAAACGCATGTCAGAATTGAATGTTAAATGATTTTTAAATGAAGCTGCCAAATTTCCATTACATGCCCATTGATGACATATTCGTTGCATGACGTGAAAAATTCTTAGTCAAAGTAACAAGTAATTATATAAACTTTTAATGGGCCAAATCATATGAAAGAAAAAAAAATTTTCTTTAATAATTACTGGATTAAAACATATTTTGCCCGTAATTACTTCAAAATTTTTAAAAAGGCTGCTGCATTTTTAATTTCGAATACTTAGTTAATTCTAAAATGTACTTAAGAAATAGCTGATTGGGGTAGTGGTTTAATTTCATTACCTTACAGCAGTTAAATAATTATGGCAAGAATTTCCTAAAATGCCCAAAAGTGAAAGATATCGGAATCTAACTTCATTCTTTCTTTCTTTACAACCCGTCGAAATTACGATAAGTTTCTCTTTTTTTTTAAGTTAAGAGACACGTAACTAGACTGTAAAATATGACAACTCGATTACCGCGAGATCTTCTTCGTCTTTGACGAAACTGTTTCCTGGTATATGCTCCGAGCAAAAATTTCATCAAAGTGACGAAATAACTATCGCCACTTCTTCGAGGGAAGCAATTTTCGTCAAAATTAAAGAAATATTTCGTCGTTCTATTTTTTCCAAAAAGAACTTTGTAGTGCCTAATGTATCTAACTTTTTCAATAATCACTTTAACGTGGGCACCACATAGACGACACCACGCAACAAGAGCATACAAATAAATTGCACCAATGCCCTAAGAGGGATTCGAACCCCGGATCTACCTGGCCAACTTCTTGACCACCATACAAACCGATCAGCGTGATTTGTCAGTTTATTTTCGATTGTCTAGTCTTTATTCGTCATTCTAATTAACAATCTCCCACAATGCACTACGAAGAGGTTTTGAATTGAGGAAACATTTTCGTCATACATTTGTGAGTTCGCGTTTCGTCACAAATCACGTGATTTCGTGACGAAATGATTCTCAAAATTAACAGCTCAAGGATTGATGATAGATCGTCAAAAGTGACAGTTTTATTTCTGAGAGTGTACTCCAAAGTTGCGAAATTGTTGATTTACTTATTCAGCTCAATAACCCTTGATAGTTAAACGAAGACTACCGACTTCAGTTAGTTTCGAGACATTCCCGCTAATAATATGCAACTACTGCAACAAGTCCATTGGTGGAGCACAGACTTTTAAAATCTGCCAAGATTGTCAACCATAATTTTCACCATATTTCTGCATTTTAATTTAAACGTCATAATACTTTAAGTCACACTAATTTGATTGAAATAAATAAAGGAAATAAAAAAAAATACTAGTTTTTAATTCGTAGTCTATTGGTCGAATAATTAGTCAAAGATTAACACTGATTTAAGTTTAGTTATCCTGGATCAAACATGAAAATATAACATTATTTTTATATTTAAAGAGCTAATTAATCAATTATTCACTAAATGACGTAACTTTTTTGTAAAAAACTAATTCTGTCTCAAAATATGATTGTGTAACATTTTTTATGAACAACATAACATAGTAATTTTTAAAGCCAGGAAAAAGATTGCATACTTATCTTTGTTCATCAGAATCTCAAAATTATAACTTTCAGTTCTTTAAATGTTGAGTCAACGAGAATAATTTTGTTTCGCTTCCTTTCTCTAAATTTTGACTCGCAGTCAATCACAGATTGTTACCCGTCTATCATAACTCTCCAACTATGTTACATATAGAGATTCTACATTAAGAACGTTCAGTTATTTGAATCAGGAGCAATGTGCCATTATCTCTCCTTCAATCAATTAGTTAAAATGATTTCTTTTGCAACCGTCTCTGAACATCCGAACCAATCTTGTGTTTACGACTACTAATGTTCATATCCGTAGCCTTGTAACTATACACCCAATTCAGAAGACAAGGAAACTCCTCGATAAAGTATTGGGAGAAAGTTTTGACTTCGTGGAAGACTTTTCAATGGAACTAACCGGCATTTGTGTTCCATGGAAAAGAAGACCACGAGAACCTCCCACGGTTAGCCTGAGGGCAAGGGAACTCTGACCCATGATCCGTCTATCACTGAGGATATTTTACGTCAGCACAGTGGTTAGTGCAAGCCGGATGCGGAATTCGTATCGACCAGCCATCGCTGGGATTCGAACCCGGTTCATCTCGTTGGAAGGCGATTACTCTATCCCCTGAACCACCACGGTTTCAGTCATAATGATTTTTAGCAATCAGTAATCATCAAAATTATAATGCAGATAATTTGAACTTCAAAACCTTCCCAGTACTTGATATATATATTTTTTAACGCCTTTTTATTTTTTAAAAAAGGTGCAAGTACAAAGTGTTTTAAGGAAGCAAATATAAGAGAATCGAATGCTTTTTTAATGTAACTTTACCATAATTTTTTTTTTTTACTTTTGCTATTTATTTATTTAAATTTTTTTTGGGTGGGGGAGGGGAGGGAGACTGGAAATGATTAATTATATGTTGTTTAGGTACATGCATAAATAAAATATTTAAATTATTGTAAATAAATATTTTTACAGTTACAAAAGTTATTAAAACTAAAAAAAATTTCGAAATTTAGGCTGAGTTGACTATGTTTTACGCTTTACAAAGTTATGTTAAGAAAAATTTTTTAAGAAATTCTGGTATTATTGGTAAAAGATTACAAATTTATGTTTATGCTTAAAATCTTCGCTCACCGACAATTGTTTCGCAATTAATTGAGAATTAATAATTAAAAGAATTTTTTGTTTCGCATTAACACAAATTTAGTTCCACTTGTTTAGTTTCTGGTTATATTTGGATAAAATTTAAGCCTAAAAATTTTGCTTAGTTACCATTGAAACTTCAACAATAAATAACCTCCTTTTTTTCTAAACATCTATTTAATTTTTGATGAAGATAAAAACTGGATACATATTTTTCGCCGCAGGGGTAAATTAGCAAGTATAAAATACCTTTATCATAATTTGTAGAATAAAACAATACTATTAAACGATTTCTTTATGATTTTTAAAAGAGCAACACGTTTAGTTTTAAGCTTTTTTTCTGTTTCTTTTTTTAGAATAATAATAAAAGTTAAAAACTTAATAACAAAAAAATAATATAAATAGTCTTAAGAATAAAAATTACTAGAAAATATTTTTAATTGGGTATAATATGAGAAAAACACAACTACTTCTACTTACTAGGAATAACATTTACCTTTTAGTTTAATTAATAAGCTGAGTTCTAAATATGTTTGCGAAATTCATATTTCAGAAGGAACTAGACTAATACAATTCCAACCTGCCGAGTAGCGACTTATAACAACACACTTCATTTAATGTTTACTTGTTGCTAGAAATCAGGTTCGCAGAAAATGCTGTTTACTAGTTAAATTTAGTAGGAATAACACGACCTGTGACGTAGGCTATAGTATACCCAAAGTAGAAC
>NC_092205.1:93922529-93965473 GCF_043381705.1 Parasteatoda tepidariorum
TCGTTACTTTTTTTGTTTAGTACTTGTACTTTTACTTGTACTTTTTACTCGTTACTTTTTAAAATAAGAACTTTTTACTTTTTACTCGTTACTTTTTTTAAAAATACTTGTACTTTTACTCGTTACTTTTTAAAAGTAACGTTGCCATATATGCCTATTCCATGCTTTTACATTCGAATTTGAAACATATACCGACAAATCCCGAAGTACCAGATCGTTCGAACCTAAGAGAAATACAGGAGGAAAAAAAGTTATCTTTCGAACGTTTCTTCCAAAATGGAAAAGCCTAGCTAGGCTTAGACGGAATTGTTCCCCGTAATTGTTTTGTTTCCGCTTCGAAAGAAGCGTTATCTTTCTTGTTCCTCATTTTTCTTCGCCAAGAATCACTAAAAGAACTTAAGAACCAGCCAAGCTCTTTGACTTTTATCATTGGAGGTTCGGAAAGACTTTAAATGGCTAAAACTAAATTGGGAGATTTATTCTACCGTTGATATTTATCTACTTTTCTTGTAGATAATCTTTTTTCTTTTAAAGTTAGGAAAGCGAAAGGAAAAGTTTAATTTCTCTTTTTCACAACAAACCGTAGATAAATCACTATCGTAATTATCGTTGTAATTGTGTGTACTCTGAATTGTTTCTAGGGTATCCAAAAAGTATGCCAAAGGTCTAGCATCACATCGTACCAAATATTTAGTCACTTTTTTTTATTTTTGCTTTTCTAGAGCAGTGTTTCCCAAACTTATGACTTTTGTGTACCCTTTCTAAATTTTTTCGCAACGCTGTGTACCACGAATAAAAAAATGAATGCATTTTTTTTCCAAATATTTTATTTTTATTTTTTGTTAACAAGTTTCGTTAGTAGTTGGATAAAGAGAGTACGGCGACCGGGATTTCGGGGATTTTCGGGGATTCCGCGGGTGTACTCTTGAAGGGGGTTGGGGTGATCCATCAAATGTGACAGCTACTATAGTTGAGGGTGTTTTTTTTTNTTTTTTTTTAAATATTTTTTTTTCTTTTTTGTTAACAGGTTTTGTTAATAAGTTTATTTGCATCAGTGAGAAGGATGATTGTTTTGGCTGTAATAAAAAAATTACACAAAAATTAAAAATCACAACTGGCTGTTGACACCACTAGTTATTGAATGTTAACTCTGCAGAAAATATAGCTAATAGAAAAATACGTAATCGTACATTTTCATGGCTAGCTTTGTTTTTAAATAAAAAAATTTTGAAATTTTTGTTTGTTGCAAGATATTTCGCTTAAGAACGTGTACTAAACAGTTCCCGTACCCCTGAGGGTACGCGTACCACACATTGGGAAACACTGTTCTAGAGGATATCTGAGCATGTAAAGTACATTTTTTTGTATATAATTTTTAAATTGAATGAAAAAGTTCGAGTCTGTAGAACAAATATTTATGAAGTTGCAAAGGTTTTCTTTATTATGAGTACAATTCATAATTAGAACTATTTATAAATAAACTTTGCAACTTTAGAAATACTTTGACTCGAGTTTGGTCTCATTCCATTAAGCGAGAATAAATACACAGGAAACAATACCTCATTTATCTGTACAGCCATGTAAAATGCATATATAATTGCAAGTACAAAATTGTCAAGTTCCGCAGTGGACTGTTTGTAAAGACACGATTCCCAGGAGAACAAAGAAGTCAAGCATCACTGACTGCGGTCAGTAAGCGGGTGGGTGCCTACTTTGATCAGCTTACGTAGGGACTGATGGTGCGCTGTATCGGTCCTCTTTAAACTGTTCTACTGTAAAGTACTGTTCTTCGAGCTCAGGCTGTCGGGATACCAAAGCGAAGGAGCCATCCCCTCTGCAGAGGATCAAAATTGTGATGGCATGACTTCGAATCATCCTCGGGGATGCTTCCCAAACCGTCGCCAATAGCCCATTGTGCAGCTCTAGTGCGATGTAATTAAAGTACCGACCTACTTACCTACAAAATTTTAATTTTTTCTGCAACAATACCCTTGTAACTTTCTTGTCGATTCTCGTTTTGCCTTATTCATTAAAAAATATGCATTAAAAATTGCATTAGCATTGAAAATTATATCGGAAAATATATCTTACATGTTCAGTGTGAAAAGTGTACAAATGTATATGCCAAAATTAGTATTTTTTTTTTTAATACATAAAAATTCTTGCAACTGTGAACTATTCGTTTTATTGATTCGAGTACGATTCATCGATTCACGTTCGATCATTCGATTAATCGTGAAACAATTCCTTATTTAAATAAATAGCTATGTCAGATGCGCAAATAGGTACGAGTACAAAATTCCTCTTTTTGTATATAAAAACCTTATGACTTTTTAACTATTATATTTTATATTATATTTTATAACCGTCGTTGAACAGCCGACCCAATTTTTGGGTTGGCGACTACTCATGTTCAATGTCCGTAGCCTTGTCATTTTGAACCCAATCCAGAAGACAAGGGAACTTCTGAATCAAGTATTGAGAGAAATTTGCCTTCGTGGAGGACTTTTTGATGGAACTAATCCGCATTTGCGTTGCGTAGAGAGGAAGACCACGAGAACCCCCACGGTTAACCTGACGGCAGCGACTCTAACCCATGATTCGTCTACCACTGCGGATATTTCACGTCAGCACTGTGGTCGGTGCAAGCCGGATGCAGAATTCCTATCGACCAGCCACCGCCGGGATCGAACCCCGGCGGTGGCTGGTCGATAGTGGTGGTGACTGGTGCATTCACCTCATTGCATTCGAAGGCAAAAGCTCTATCCCCTGAAGATTAACATTCATTTAAACCAGTGTTTCTTAACCTTTTTGATATAATGGACCCCTTTTAAAAAATTTTAAGAAGTCACGGACCACCCCCCTGTGAAAAAAAAAATAATTGCAAAAAACATCAATTTTTAGAAAACATTTAATTTTATTATTTTAATAGTATACAAAATTTTGAAAATTAAAATTTTTAATGTGAAGGTTGCTGCTGCTTTTCCTTAATTAATAAATTTAATTGGGGGATGGTTTTCGACAAAACAACGTGTATATCATGTTCGACATTCAATCGATGTTATATTTTTATTGTCACAAGTGTGGAAAATTCATCTTCACAAATATACACTGTAGCAAACCGAAATATAGCTGCCATAGTTCTATTTACAAGCAATGGGTAGGCTTCCAAACGTTTTAAAAATTAGGAGTAGTCAGCGGACCCCCAAAATATAACTCATGGACCCCTTTAGGGGTTCATGAACCACAGGTTAGGAAACCCTGATTTAAACGGACAGGTAGATTCATATGAACTATAAATAAATAACTTAAATGAATTTCCTATTCAAATCTTGAAATTTAAGTATTGACAGTAAAATATTTCTGTGTATTGTGTTGTTATCTTGTTGAATTCTTGAAAATTATAAAATACCTACCTGGAAGCAACACTATGGAACAATTTAATATAAAAGGTCACTATTGGAATAAATGTGACTTACCGTTACATTGTTTATCTTTATCGCCTCATCGCTATTACTATAAACCACAAATGAAATTTCAAAGCGTAAGTTCTGTTTCTATAGTATAGCTATCTAAATTTTATAAGAAATAAACGCCAAAAAATTACTTTATGTAAAACAAATAGTTCCTGATACTGCACGCGTCATTTTTAGAACCGTCCTTAAAACAGGACTATGGGCACTAATGGTTATTTAGTAATCGCTTTTTTTCCCGTAGTAGAATGCATTATAACTGTCAGTAGATATTTTTTATCTACTTTTTTTCTGAGTGGAATATTCTCTTGTTCTGAACACGTGAAGGTACATTTAACAACTACCTCAATTTCCGCTATAGCCTATATATTACCGTCCCTCAATCTTATTATACAACCTAGATGGCCCACTAAAGTCAGAATCGATAATTCACTTGATGCTACACCATCGCCATTTCTTTTACGGAGTACTAAAAGAAAACGATACCCCTTTGATAAATGTTCTATTTCGCCAGAATTGTTCTTTCTTTATTGTTAATGCCCAGAGCGGCAGTGGAAGCTAAGGACAAACTACTTCGGTCTGGCATTACAATAGAATAAAAATTATTCTAAGGAAAGGAGTAGAACTAAAAATCTGACAACATCAGGAATAACGTCATCTGGAAAATCGCTTGGATCACTTCGGTCACAGTGATTGACGTTAAGATTAGCTTATTCGGCTTTTGTAACGAGAAGTAATTTGTTATACAGACGATAAGAAGCAAACTCAAATGGCGTGGAACAAAAAATATATATATATTGAGCTTTTATTTAACTTTTATCAGTTGTCCCGTTTTAGTTGTTCGAAATGCAATACAATGTGTATGGGTTTTCCACTCAATTGATTTTTCCGAATTTAAATTAAATGCATGTCTTTCAGATTAAGATAATCCAATTCAAACTATCTTCATTGCTATTTTGTTAGAACTTTTGCCGAAAGCAATTGATTTCACGTTTTTCAAGCCTTAAACGGAACTTTTTTTTCCTGTGTTTTGATAAGGAATTTTGTAAATACGGTAAAGGTTAGTCCTTTTCAAAATATATAATAAAAATTAAAGTTCTAATTTTAGGCCTTATTGTGATTGGCGTTAAGATTAGATTATTCAGCTTTCGTAACAAGATGTCGTTTGTTATGTTAAGATGCAAACTCAAACGACGTGGAACAAAAAAATATATTTAGCTTTTAACGTTTCTTTGATACTTTGTTCTGTTTTATGACATTTTGTTCTAAATGCTATAAAATGTGTATGGATATTCCACTCAATTTATTATCTGAATTTAAATTCAATGTTTTCAGTTTAAGATAATCCAGTTATTTGTTAGAGCATTTTCAAAATCAAGTGGTTTTACATTTTTCAAGCTTTGAACAGCACTTTTTACAAGTCTTTCTTTAAAACTTGATAAAGCATTTTAGTAAAGAAAAAAAAAACAATACGAGTTACATATATTAAAATTTTTTAATTGAAACTAGTACTAATTCTGATATAAGACCTAATATTTCAAAATACAGATATTTGGCTATTTTGTTAAGCTATTATGTAAAGTTCCTAAAGCTATTTTGTTCAATAGTGTTTCGTACCTAAATTCCTGACTGAATATAGTTGACTGAATATAGTATAGTTCAACTGAATATAGCTGATTAATTTTTGAAAAAACTCGGGATCAAACCGAAAACCGAAAATTTAATTGTTCTTTTTTTCTTTCAACATTGTTATGGAAACTGCAATCAAATCTAAAAATTTTTGGCGAATAAAGTTATTGTAAAATGTGCTAGATTTGATATAAAAAAATTAAATTAACCTATGCTTTCATGAATCTTCACTTTAATCAAAATCATATAACAACGGGCACAGGAAAGTTATTAGTTATTTCAAATTAAAAATAGTTTTTAAAAATAGTTAATAGTTCTGTTATCTCTAACATTTAGGTTTATGTTATCTAGTGATCAATATTGTAACTTTGGCAGCAGAGTTACCCAGGTTCGAAAAAAAATCAATCGATGAATTATTTGCAACATTAAACCTTTACAAACAATTTTATTGATACTAAATATTTCGAAACAAAAACAAACTCAAATCATTTCCAAATGATATTACGTAGGTATCACACATGTACATATTATTAGTTACTTCAGGTTTAAAATTTAGCAAAACGACCTTACATTTTAAATAAGAAGCAATTAAAATCATAAGGCTCAATAATCTCTAAATCCAGTAAAAACAATTAAAAATAAATGGCACACTCATCTTTAAATCTACTAAAAGCAATTAAAAATAAAAATACTCAATATTCTCTAAATCCAGTAAAACAATTAAAAATAAATGGCACACTTATCTTAAAATCTACTAAAAGCAATTAAAAATAAAAAGCTCAATATTCTCTAAATCCAGTAAAACAATTAAAAGTAAAAGGCGCACTTATCTTAAAATCTACTGAAAGTAATTAAAAATAAAAGGCACAATATCTCTAAATCCAGTAAAAACAATTAAAAATAAAAGGCACACTTATCTTAAAATCTACTAAAAGCAATTAAAAATAAATCTAAATTATTCTTTTAAAACTATTCTAAAATCGAACTTCTAGATTTTAAATTCAAACCAAATTACGTACCAAATCCCTTAAACGCCCACCGGTATTGCCGCCAGAACTCGTGGATCAGGTCAACATTCCAGTTTCTGATAGACAGCCGTGAGAGAGCACCCCACGCCATTATGGAGCCACCACCAGATTGGCAACTTTGGTTCATCGATTGATGGGGTTTGCTTTACACTCAAACTCTCCTGTCAGCTCTGACCAGCTGAATTCGTAACTCATCTGACCAGGCTACAGTTTTCCATTCGTCTTGGGTCCAACCAATACCGTCACGACTCCAGGAAAGCAGCTGATCTTAATGCCGTGCTGTTAGTAAAGACACTCCAGTCCTGCTACCTTATCCCGTTACAATCAAGTTTCGTTTCATTTTCCAAACGGACATGTCCATTTCAAGTCCAGCATTGATACTTGTGGTTAATTCATGCAATGTTTACTTGTCTGTTAACACTGACAGTCAGCGTTCTCGGTCATTAAGTGCCGGCGGACGGGTACTAGGTTGTCCATAGTGGGAGGTTATGCCTAAAATTAGGTATTCTCGGAACACTCTTTACACTGTAGACCTAGAAATGTTGGATTTTCTCATAATTTTCGGTCCAAAGTCTGTTAATTGTCTTCTTGTCTGTTAATTATCTGCATTATTGCATCTGAAACTTTCTCAGATGAATAACTTGAACACAAATACATTTTATTTTATAACCGTCGTTGAACAGCCGACCCAATTCTGGGTTTACGAGTACCAATGTTCAAATCCTTGTAATTTTGAACCCAATCCAGAAGACAAGGGAACTCCTGGATCAAGTATTGGGAAAAATTTGCCTTCGTGGAAGACTTTTAGATGGAACTAACCCTCATTTGCGTTACATAGAGAGGAAGACAGCGAGAACCTCCCATGGTTAGCCTGACGGCAAGGGGACTTTAACCCATGATCTGTCTACCACTGAGGATATTTCAGGTCAGCACTGTGGTTGGTGCAAGCTGGATGCGGAATTCGTATCGATCAGCCATCACTGGGATTTGAACCGGGTTCACTTCATGGGAAGGCGAATGCTCTATCCCCTGAGCCATCGTGGCTCGAACAACAATATAAATCCGGCAACTGCATTACCCATACATACATTTTGTACGCGATTATGCCATCTGTATATTTGTATATTGCTATCCTATGACTTTCACCATCTTAACGTACTTTACTTTTCATTTCATTTTATTTTTTATTTATTTATTTGTAATTCTTGATCAACTTAGGAATGCCGAATGTCCCTTTTGAAAAAAATAGCACTATCTTAATTGATATCGAAATATTCTGATCTAACTGAACATCCCTTATATCTCATTTTTATTAAGTATGGAACGAAAATCTTTTTCAACTAGATGTCTAATTATTCACAAAGACGCCGCCAAGCGTGATTTCAACTTTTAAAATTTCTCACTGAATCATTTGAAATATGAAATCGGAGTATTGCAGTGAAAATTAAACTTTCATTTCCCTAATAAATAAAAAAAAGTCACAGCACAGTTAAAAATTTAAAAATTATTTTCGAGAATTGTTGTTCCCATTGGAAAAAAAGTAACGCAACCTTAATCAATATCGAAATATTCTTATCTAACCGAACATCTCTTACGTACCATTTTATTAAATTTGAAACGAACATTTTTCAACAAGATATTTGAATATTCATGAAGATATACGCCAAGTAAGCTTACAACTTTTAAAGTTTCACGTGGGTAAATAAAGAGCATTTACAATTTTTAGAAAATTTATTTGACACAAACAACCCTTAACTTCACTCGAACATTTTAATCCTAATGTACGCTCTTATTCCACTTCCGAATGCAATTTGAATAATAAACTAAGATTCCTTCCACCGAGCTTAAATAATTCAACATTTCCTTAGTCTAAGCGCAAAAAAAGAACATTTTAGCCATAATAAATACGTTTTGCATTAATTATTTAGATTTTTGCATATGAATGTGTTTTGGGGGCGAAGCAGTGTAAACTAAATAGGCAAACAATGGCGCCTTATCTTCTACAGTTAGCTGGACTACCTTTTTTTTTTAATCCATTGAATGAATTACAGAATTTCCGTCAAAAAAGTCTTGCAAATTAGTTAGATTGTTGTTCTGTTCCATTATTTAAATTAAAAAATAAAACACTTGAGATTTATTTATTAATGACTGAAAGCAGAATAATTTTTTTTAATTCTTCTTTTTAATCTTAATTTTCTAATTTCTTTAAAGCAAGCTAATTTGAAACTGGACGTAACGTTATTTGTTTATTTAACCTAATAATACGTGACCACAAAAAATGTAAAATGTCTTAAAACTAAATTAAAGCAGAACATAATGTTATTTGCTTATTAAACCTATTAATAAGTGTCCACAAAAATGTCTTTGAAACGAAATTAAAGCTAAACATTATGTTATTTGCTTATTTAACCTATTAATACGTGGCTCAAAAGAATGTAAAATGTCTTTAAAACTAAATTAAAGCAGAACATCATGTTATTTGCTTATTAAACCTATTAATAAGTGTCCACAAAAATGTCTTTGAAACGAAATTAAAGCTAAACATCATGTTATTTGCTTATTAAACCTATTAATACGTGGCCCAAAAAAATGTAAAATGTCTTTAAAACTAAATTAAAGCAGAACATCATTTTATTTGCTTATTAAACCTATTAATAAGTGTCCACAAAAATGTCTTTGAAACGAAATTAAAGCTAAACAGTATGTTATTTGCTTATTCGACCTATTAATACGTTGCCCAAAAAAATGTAAAATGTCTTCGAAACTAAATTAAAGCAGAACATCATGTTATTTGCTTTTTAAACCTATTAATAAGTGTCCACAAAAATGTCTTTGAAACGAAATTAAAGCTAAACATTATGTTATTTGCTTATTCAACCTATTAATGCGTGGCCCAAAAAATGTAAAATGTCTTTGAAATTAAATTAAAGCAGAACATCATGTTATTTGCTTCTTAAACCTATTAATAAGTGTCCACAAAAATGTCTTTGAAACGAAATTAAAGCTAAACATTATGTTATTTGCTTATTTAACCTAATAATACGTGGCCCAAAAAATGTAAAATGTCTTTGAAACTAAATTAAAGCAGAACATCATGTAATTTGCTTATTAAACCTATTAATAAGTGTCCACAAAAATGTCTTTGAAACGAAATTAAAGCTAAACATTATGTTATTTGCTTATTCAACCTATTAATGCGTGGCCCAAAAAATTTAAAATGTCTGAAACTAAATTAAAGCAGAACATCATGTTATTTGCTTATTAAACCTATTAATAAGTGTCCACAAAAATGTCTTTGAAACGAAACTAAAGCTAAACATTATGTTATTTGCTTATTCAACCTATTTATGTGTGGCCCAAAAAAATTTAAAATGTCTGAAACTAAATTAAAGCAGAACATCATGTTATTTGCTTATTAAACCTATTAATAAGTGTCCACAAAAATGTCTTTGAAACGAAATTAAAGCTAAACGTTATGTTATTTGCTTATTTAACCTATTAATACGTGGCCCAAATAATGAAAAATGTCTTTGAAACTAAATTAAAGCAGAACATCATGTTATTTGCTTATTAAACCTATTAATAAGTGTCCACAAAAATGTCTTTGAAACGAAATTAAAGCTAAACGTTATGTTATTTGCTTATTTAACCTATTAATACGTGGCCCAAATAATGAAAAATGTCTTTGAAACTAAATTAAAGCAGAACATCATGTTATTTGCTTATTAAACCTATTAATAAGTGTCCACAAAAATGTCTTTGAAACGAAATTAAAGCTAAACGTTATGTTATTTGCTTATTTAACCTATTAATACGTGGCCCAAATAATGAAAAATGTCTTTGAAACTAAATTAAAGCAGAACATCATGTTATTTGCTTATTAAACCTATTAATAAGTGTCCACAAAAATGTCTTTGAAACGAAATTAAAGCTAAACGTTATGTTATTTGCTTATTTAACCTATTAATACGTGGCCCAAATAATGAAAAATGTCTTTGAAACTAAATTAAAGCAGAACATCATGTTATTTGCTTATTAAACCTATTAATAAGTGTCCACAAAAATGTCTTTGAAACGAAATTAAAGCTAAACATTATGTTATTTGCTTATTTAACCTATTAATACGTGGCCACAAAAAAGTAAAATGTCTTTAAAACTAAATTAAGCTAAACATCATGTTATTTGTTTATTCAACCTATTAATACATGGCCAAAAAAAAGTAAAATGTCTTTAAAACTAAATTAAATCTAAACATTATGTTATTTGCTTATTTAACCTATTAATACGTGGCCACAAAAAAGTAAAATGTCTTTAAAACGAAATTAAATCTAAACATTATGTTATTTGTTTATTTTATCTATTAATATGTGGCCACAAAAATGTAAATTGTTTTTAAAACTAAAGCTTTTACATTAACATTTTAAATTAAAGCTAAACATTATGTTATTTGTTTATTTTATCTATTAATAAGTAGCCACAAAAATGCAACATTTCTTTAAAACTAAATTGAAACTGGATATAATGCTGTTTGTTTATGTAACGCATGCCTGGCCTAGAAAGTGGTCTATATATATAAAAAAAAAATGCATGACAAACTGGCAGTGCATATACCAAGGGGGTATTTTTTCTGTTACTTATTACTTTAGCTTTAAAAAAGCTTTGTGTTTTCACTTCGGGTGTAAATTTTAACATTTATATTACTAATGTACAGGAATTGGACAAAAATATAGAAATACTTTATACAAACTTTATGTAAACAGTCTTTCTATTCGCAAAAAACCGTTTCGGAAGATTTTGCAATACAAAACTGTTGGCACAACTTGTAAAATCAAGCTTGAAGCTTTCAGAAGTAGTGTCCTTCTTTCCCAGGCAAAATTTTAATATGGCAAAATCAGTGAAGAAAGTTAGCAGCTGCTTTCCTTTTTTAATACCACTATAATTATAAAAGCATTTTAATATAAATATTGCTACCCTATAGAATCACAAATAATGTGTTAGGACCGGTGATACATAATGTATTTTGTTTTATATTATAACCGTCGTTGAACAGCTGACCCAACTTTATGGCTTTACGACTACTAATGTTCAACTCCGTAGCCTTGTCATTTTGAACCCAAATCAGAAGACAAGGCAACTCCTGGATCGAGTATTGGGAGAAATTTGCCTTCGTGGAGGACTTTTTAGATAGAGCTAACCCTCATTTGCGTTACATGGAGAGGAAAACCACGAAAACCTCTCAAGGTTATCCTGGCGGCTAAGAGATTCTAATCTATGATCCGTCTACCACGAGGATATTTTACGTCTGCACTGTGGTCGGTGAGAGCCGGGTGCGTATCAACCAGACATCGCTGGTATTCGAACCCGTTTCACCTCATTGGGAGGTGAACGCTCTATCCCATTAGCCAACACGGCGCCAAACAATGTATTGGAATAACTTTTTTAGATATTAAAAGGTAAAACAAACGCTTTTCATTTCCACAAAACTGTGGCTTTACTGACATAAGAACTTACCTAAACTGACATAAGAACTTACCTAAACTGACATAAGAACTTACCTAATAAAACATCTACCGAAAGATGTAAATGAAAACTATCTTCCATAACTACTCTATATTTTCAACTATTTCCACCGCATTATGATTTAAGGGTACAAGGGACGTTTAAAAATTTTTTTTTCAATTTTTGAGCTACAATTTTATAATTTACAGCATTTAGTTGTTGCATCTTAAACAGACTAAACATGAAGTTTGGTGATGATTGTTCAATTAGTTTAAAAATAAATTAAATTTTAATTTTTTTAAATACCCAAAAAAGGAAATATTTGAAATGCTACATTTGTTCAGAAAAGCAAAGTAGGAAGTTAATTTTTTTTTACAAGATTTTTATTATATTTCTAAACAAAAGTTGCGATAATTCATAACTTTTAAACAAATTTATTTTTAAAACAATAATGAAATATTAAAAAACACATAATTTTAACTAAAATAGTTACATAAGAATTTTCATTTGTGACTAAATAATTTTTTTTACTCGAGTTAAACCTATAATGCATCGCAACTTTCATTTAGACATGTATAACGAGCAATTTGATGAAATATAATTAAAAACAGATAAAAATTAAAATGTATGGAGCATTTCGAAAACACAAAATTTACCAGAATATTGATTTTGAGAAAAAGCCAGTTTTAAAATTTGCACACAATAATACACTATTTTTTGCTTGAATAATAAATTTTTAANATGACAACTATCTTCTACAACTACTCTATATTTTCAACTATTTCCACCTCATTATGATTTAATATTTATTTAAATATTTATCAAGATATCATAAATATTTATCAAGAATATATGATTATAATTATAAGAACTTATCTAATAAAACATCTACCGTAGACATAAATGACAACTATCTTCTACAACTACTCTATATTTTCAACTATTTCCACCTCATTATGATTTAATATTTATTTAAATATTTATCAAGATATCATAAATATTTATCAAGAATATATGATTATAATCATAAGAACTTATCTAATAAAACATCTACCGTAGACATAAATGACAACTATCTTCTACAACTACTCTATATTTTCAACTATTTCCACCTCATTATGATTTAATATTTATTTAAATATTTATCAAGATATCATAAATATTTATCAAGAATATATGATTATAATCATAAGAACTTATCTAATAAAACATCTACCGTAGACATAAATGACAACTATCCTCTATAACTACTCTATATTTTCAACTATTTCCACCTCATTATGATTTAATATTTATTTAAATATTTATCAAGATATCATAAATATTTATCACGAATATATGGTCAAAACTTTTTTTCATCAAATGATTCTCAATTCTCTATTTCATTCCTCAACTCCATTATATTTTCACCATCAATGCTCCAATAGAGAATTGTAAAACAAAAACTGTTGAACTACAAATGATATCGTTATTTTTATCGCTACACAAAAAAAAAAAAAACTTTTTAAAATTTCTAGATTCGTACTTAAGTATTAGATTCAAAGAAATATAAAACATCTCAGTTTTCTACAAAATGTTCCCCCAAAAGAACAGATAAAAAAGGCTTAATGCTCAAGTTCTTTTTTCTTTTAGATATATTTTCTAATGAACAAAATAAGCTACATTGCTAGCGTATTAGACAACAAAAAAAAGAATAAATAGATTCAGGCTACTCTTTTGTTTTAATGCATTTGAGTTTTATTTTTGAAGGAGTAAATAAATCCACAATTTTTATTTGTGTATTTATATTAGTTTTTTATCATTCAGAGAACAAATAATGCGGTTACAATTATTAATAGTTTTGATAGAAACATCATTCTTTCTTTGTGTTAGGGAAATATAAAAAGCTTGAGTTATAAAATCGAAAGAATAGAAATGTATGATTATCTAGCCAAACATAACAATTTTTTTTCTTCAATATCAAGTTAGAAACTACTTTAGTTAAGAAATAATATTTTTTGAAATCAAAAATGATTTTTTAGAGATTCATATATCAATGCGCAAAAAAAAAACGAGAACACTTGAATAACTTTTGATCTAATAATCGGATTTTCACGTACTAGGACTCATTCTTAACGATTCGATAGCCTGACCTTCAATATCGTAATTAATAAGTTCAAACGATATTTTAAGTTACGAAATGAGGCACAAAATTCTAAATTTACGTGTCTTTTTTTTTTCGATGGATTCGAATTCCAAATCTTCAAATTAACTGCAATGTGGAAAATAAAATCCCAATAATAATTAAATAAGGGTTTTTCCGTTTTCCAATAATTTAACCGTATTTAGTTGACTAGCGTTCGAAAATAAGTTGCTGTGACGTCATTATAGAATGTCTTTAAGTGCTGCTCATAGTTTCATTAACACATTCAAGGACAGTTTTAAAATGTGGGTACATGGTGCATAACGTTTTTGAAAAGTGCTTAAAGGTGCTTATTTTCGATTTTCGTATTTTAAAAGCCCTTAAAGGTGCTTTTTTTATTGGATGTTTTTAAAAAGTGCTTTTTCCTTTTCGAAAACGAGAATTTTTCCTTTACCATGTCGATTTTCGCCGCGTATTATGCAAAAGCTTGGTTTTCATATTGTTCTATTCAACGTTTTCACAATTCATTCAAAGGCAATGCATTTCGGCGTACCGTCAGTCCGTAGCGTATGAAAGCGCCAATCATTTTACATGTTTGATAAAACACTCGCGAGTTCACATGTGCGTCGACTGAGATTCTTGTACTTTCATGTGCAACTCTGCTGCACTTTGCAAGATATTCTCAATTTCAGGCTTCATTTTCCATCCTCTGAAATCGAACTGAATAATCTCTCAATATTTTTATGGTGGCTAATATAATCAAGAAAAGAGTTTTTTTTTTTTTTTTTTAATCAGAAACTATAGTTATTTTATCATAATCATGTAAAGTCTTTGAAAACTATTTTGCATTTCGTTAATGTATATAGTGCTCAAAAATATTCTTTTAAGCGCTTAAAAAGTACTTAAAAGGTGCTTATTTTTTGTTGAAAGATTTGTCTACGCACCCTGAAGCATAACGAGCAATGTTATATTTGACTTCTAAAACCGTACTGTTTATGAATGTATTAAAACAAAAAAAATAATAAATAAAAAAATAACTTTTTCCAAATACAATCATATAGCATCTTCACCTAGTATTTAATAACAAAAGCTTAAATTTTTTCACAAGTAAAAAAAAAAAAAACTGTTACAGAAAAATACTACCCACGTCTGAAAAATACTCTTTTGCCAATATAAATCTTTAAAAAAAATATATTGCTTTATTAAGTTATAAAATTGAACGTTGTTATTTCTTCAAATACAAAATAGCAAAAACTAATCTACGAGTGAAGGAACAGTTAATTTTTTTTCCTATCAACCACTAAATGTTTATATCTATTGTCATAACCATCTGGTTTGTAATCTTTTTTTGCTGACGTTACAGAAAAAGAAACAAATCCTTTTTCTGGGACAGCTGCGTTTTTTTTCTTTTTTTTTTCTTTCTACTATTGGTCGGTGAATATATCTTAAGTGTAATCTTGTTACTTATCAAATGAGATTATCGAATTTTCTCTGTACTCTGTGCTTGTTTTTATCTTCATCCCTTTCAAGAACAGAGAGGATGAAAAAAAGCTTCTTTTTTTCATTTCTAAAAGTGGACATCTAATCATATTATCTTATAATTTGATAGTAAAAGATAATATTTTCTCTTTAATATATAATTAACTTTATTTTTTTTAACAGAAAACTGTACTTTAAAAAGTTTTATGAGTAGTTTTCGAAGTTAATTTTTAGTATGCTTTAAATTAGACAATTAATTGAAATACTTATAGATTTAGTTTTTAAATGAAAATTTTCGTACTCTGTTTCAAAGATTAATGAGTAGTTTTTGAAGTTAATTTTTAGTATGCAGAAATTAGAGAATTAATGTCATTTTGGATTTGGTTTTTAAAGGAAAACTTTTGTACTGTGCTTCAAAAATTAATGAGTAGCTTTCGAAGTTAGTTTTTAGTATGCAGAAATTGGAAAATTAATTAAAATTCTTTTAGATATAGTTTTTGAAGTTAATTTTTAGTATGCAGAAATTATAGAATTAATGTCATTTTGGATTTAGTTTTTAAATGAAATTTTTCGTACTGTACTACAAAAATTCATGAGAGTTTTTGAAGATTATTTTTAGTATGCTTAAATTAGACAATTAATTGAAATACTTATAGATTTAGTTTTTAAATGAAAGTTTTCGTACTCTGCTTCAAAGATTAATGAGTAGTTTTTTAAGTAAATTTTTAGTATGCTTGAATTAGAAAACTAATCAAAATTCTTTTAGATATATTTTTTGAAGTCAATTTTTAGTATGCCCAAATTAGTGAATTAATGTCATTTTGGATTTAATTTTTAAAAGAAAATTTTCGTACTGTACTACAAAAATTCATGAAAAGTAGTTTTTGAAGTTATTTTTTAGTACTCTTTAATTAGACAATTAAAATCATTGTAGGTTTAGTTTTTAAATGAAAATTTTTGTACTGTGCTTCAAAGATTAATGAGTAGTTTATGAAGTTAATTTTTAGTATGCCTAAATTTGACATTTTATTGAAATCATTTTAGATTTAGCTTGTAAGTAAAAGTTTTCGTACCGTGCTTCAAAGATTAATGAGAAGTAGTTTTTTAAGGTTATTTGTAGTATGCAGAAATTAGGGGATGTCATTTTGGATTTAGTTTTTAAAGGAAAGCTTTCGTACTGTACTACAAAAATTCATGAGAGTTTTTGAAGTTAATTTTCAGTATGCTTTAAATTAGACAATTAATTGAAATACTTATAGATTTAGTTTTTAAATGAAAATTTTCGTACTATGTAATAAAGATTAATGAGTAGTTTTTGAAGTTAATTTTTAGTATGCAGAAATTAGAGAATTAATGTCATTTTAGATTTAGTTCTTAAAGGAAAATTTTTGTACTACGAAGATTCATGAAAAGTAGTTTATAGATTTTTAGAATACTTCAATTAGACAATTAAAATCATTTTATTTCACGAATTTAGTAGCTGTCTGCCAATAAAGTATCAACAATGAAGAACTAAGTATTTTGAAATTTTTGTGTCACATTATTTCTGTAATGAAGTAGGAGATTAATAAAATGTTAAAAAGCTTGTAGCACTTATTATGCCTAATTCTTAACTATATTATGTAGAAATGTGCGATTGCATGGTTCCAATATTAATTTTTTTAGAGAAATTTTAATGATAATCAAAATTTAGAAGAAGTAGAAACACTCCTTAACAAAATTGAGAATTAGAAATTGAAATAACTCTTGATTCTTATCCACATAGTTGCCAATTTTTACGCCTTTGTTCTACATTTTTGAAATTTAAACGGCAGTAGAAAATAACATGCAGTAATGTTTAATAATCTTGATTTAAATCCGTCTTGACTACAATGACCTATGAAAAACGTTTAAACATATATCTATAGCAGAGCTGCGGTAGTTCAGGGGATAGAGCTTTCGCCTTCCAATGAGGTAAACCGGGTTAGAATCCCGGCAATGGCTGGTCGATACGAATTCCGCATCCGGCTTGCACCGACCACAGTGCTGATGTGAAATATCCTCAGTGGTAGACGGATCATGGGTTGGAGTCCTCCTAGCGTCAAGCTAACCGTGGGAGGTTCTCGTGGTCTTTCTCTCCGTGTAACGCAAATGCGGATTAGTTCCGTCAAAAAGTCCTCCAAAAAAAAAAAAGGCAAATTTCTCCCAATACTTGATCCAGGAGTTCTCTTGTCTTCTGGATTGGATTCAATATGACAAGGCTACGTAGCTGAGCATTAGTAGTCGTAAACCCAAAAATTGGGTTGGCGGTTCAACGACGGGTATAAAATAAAATAAAAAATATGCATAGCAACTTAGTCGTGAGTTGTTTTAATAACGCTGACAAATTTAATACAGTTTATCTTTGCTTTAAGTGAAAAACTGAATTATTTTGTCTCACTGCGCTGCCATCGATTGTATCAATACTTCTACGAAGTCAAGTATCATTAGCTCCGGTCAATTCTGGTGGGTGACAACTTTGATAAGCCTGCGATGGGGCCGAAGGTGTGTGGTATTGGTCCTCGTTAAACTCTTCTACTGTAAAGTGCTCGAGTTTGCTCTCCGATCGTCGGGCTACTGAAGCGGGGGTGCCATCCCCTTTGCAGAGGATCGAAATTGTGATGGCATGTCTTCGGATCATCCTCAGGGATGTTTTCCACACCGTCGCCAATAGCCCATTGTGCCGCTATAGTGCGACGTAAATGAACAACAACATTGATATGATCATGATCATTGTTGTAACAAATGAATTTCACATCGTTTTCCAAAGGAACAAAATTGTGATGGAATGTATCATCCGTATGGATGCTTCCCAGAACGTCGCCAATAGCTCATTGTGCAGCTCTAGTGTGACGTAAATAAATACAACAACAAAAGACACCATTGCTTATATTTGTTAAAAAATAAAATTGAATATTATAGTAACAATGAGTAACGATAAATAATAAAGTAATTTTGAAATCCTAAAGGTTTGTTCGCTTCTAAAATGTATTAAACGAAAAAGAATGATGTTTTGCCAAACAGCTGTCATTTAAACATCTGACTGTCATCTCGCAAAAATAATAGTAATTTAGAACGGAATTTTTATTTACCTAAAAAGGAATTTTTTTTCTCCTTCTTTTAGTCTAATGAAAAATGAAAGAGACATTTTCCCTATTTTTTTAGCAATCGAATTTCCCATTTGTATGTCCACTCACTGCATAGCAAGTTCGGAAGTATAATTTTGGCACTTTCACAGCAAACTCCCATTTGTTCTTGAAAGCAAGAGAATTTACAAGTGCCATTAAGCCCTGGCTTACCTCCCAAGCACCCCCGTACGTCATTTTAATATACTCCGTTGTTCGAGGATGAGAACTCTGCTTAATTTGCTGTAAGAGCCCGAATTTCTTGACGTAAATTATGCGAGTAAATATTAATCAACTCCTTTGCATCAAATCTTAAACAAAGATGTTTACGAACCCAATCTGAGTTACTCGTATTCATTTTCAAAACGAGACTATAGTTGTCCTCTAAATCATATTCCGTTAATAATGACTTAGGTATATCACTGTCACAGATTTGCATTTCGTGTTAAGAGGTAGATGGCCACTTTAATTAGTTCAGATAGTCAATCGTGTAGAGGTATATCCATTTATTAATTTGCATATAACTAAATTGTAGAAGCATTAATTCAACACCAAAATAATTCACTGGAGCGACAATCTATCTCCTATTTTCATTATATAGAACACTAATCCGTATGTAGATCGTTAAAAAACCGATGAAATTGCATTTTCGCGTTGGCAACAAGGAACTGAAATATCAAGCGAGTGAGCAGCTATAGGGATAAATGCGTAAGGGACTAGTTTGTAATCGTCTGCATACGGGCTTGCTTATTACCTAAGTTTTATCAATTTTAGCACCTCAGCTCTAGCAATCAAGAAAACGTCACCAAATTATTAAAAAAAAACTAATTGTTACCGTTACACATAACATTTTAACTTTATGAAACTAGTTGCCATGCCAACAAAAGAATAAAAGAAATCACATTTAGGATTTTAACTTAATTCATATTGTAGCGTCTTGAAGAGCGTTGTTTTTACAATACGCTTTGAATGTTTACTAGTCTAATTTCGTTTCTTCGTTTTCTTTTCTCTCTTCGTTTGCTTGTTTCGTTTCGTTTCTTTGTTTTCTAGTTTCGTTTCGTTTCTTCGTTTTGTCTCGTCTTCAAACCTAATAAAACCGTAATATCTGTGATCCAGGGGGAGCTTCAAACCTTAAAAAACCGTAATATCTGTGATCGAGGGGGAACTTCAAACCTAAAAAAACTGCAATATCTGTGATCCAGGAGGAGCTTCAAACCTAAAAAAACCGTAATATCCGTAATATCTGTGATTCAGGGGGAGCTTCAAACCTAAAAAAACTGCAATATCTGTGATCCAGGGGGAGCTTCAAACCTAAAAAAACCGTAATATCTGTGATCCAGGGGAAAGTTCAAACCTAAAAAAAAAAAAAAAAAATTATCGTTAACGTTGCATAACAAATTAAATTTTATCATTAAGAAACATGTTTCAGTTGCCTTGATAACAAAAGAATAAGAGAAATCATTTTTCATATTATATAATGTCGAGAGGAGAGTTGTTTTTTATTGTATGCTTGTAATGTATTTTTTGAAGAAAGAAAAAAAAATATGTTTTTTTTGTACATGTACTGTGCTCTACCGTATTAAAATGAGATATTAAGCATCATTTCTTGAAGAAAGGAGCAAAGGCTTATTTTAGCAAATATAAAACAATAAGTGGGCTGGTGTATAAAATAAGTTCGATAGATTTGAATTTTACTCTGTGAATCAGTACAAAAAAAATACATTGGATAATTGTCAGTGTAGCCTACCTTCTACGCCGTTAGCATCTTTCCTCCTTCATGAAGTCACGCAACTTTTTACCACTTACTAAGTGGAAGGTACTTAACAGTTCGTCACTGGATAGAACTTTCTTTTAGAATGTTCGGGTTTTGACCCTTTTTGAGTTATCTTTACTGTAAGCCTACATCATTTGTACTATTTTTGGATACTATTTCGCCAAAACTTGGAAAATTAAAATTACTTAAAATAGTGTTCTAATGTTGTTCTTTTATACTCTAAAATATTTTAATAAAATGCTTCTTTTATTATATTAAGAAAAATAAAAGTAAATATGCTTTTCATTTGCCCTTTAAAACCCATGTAACCTCTTAAATTGTATGTAGGCGTTTAGATTGAAGGAATTCGTGCGCAGGCATTTATGTATACAATTACCTACGCATTGAAAAAAAATACAAAGAGGTTTTAGCCCCAAAACCCAAGACTAAATTGAAATTTTAAAGAGGATTATTAAAATAAAAATGTTTTTAAATAATACCGTGTTTTTAAACAAAGAGCACTTATTTAAAAGCGAAGGAAAGGAAATTTTTATGAATTTCAAAACCTTAATTCCCTTAATAACTCGGAAAAGTTTTATAAAATAAACGGCATCAAAACGGAGAGAAAAAAAAAACAAGAGTTTTTAAGTAGAAAATACCAGTGTCTTTATTTTAAAGAGAGGCGAAAAAACTTGATACTTTAAGTACACTTAAGCTATTTACGCCAATCGTATTGATAAAAAGTTATAAAGAATTTTTCTACGGAATTTTATGCTTTTTTTTTCCCGTAAGAAATATGAAAATACATAATGAAAGATAAGTATCAGTAGAAAAAACCCGAGGGAGTTTTTTCCTTTCAGTTCTTTTTTTAAATAATTTTAAAATGAATAAAAGAAAACAGGTACTTATGTCGGTACGAAATGCGTTTTAAGTTTATTAAAATTATTTGTACTCTGTATTATTCGCTCCGTTAGCAAACTTTAAATTTATTAATTTGATGTTTGCATTCAGTTAGGGAAAAAAATTAATTTAATTAAGTTTGGATGCTTAAAACGTCTAACGTACAATCATAATTTACCTAACTCGTCGATGAAGAAAAAAAATTTAAAGCAAAAGCTGAAAAAATTATAATCTTTGCCGTTTTAATTTACGAATTTCCTTTCATGAAAACTTATTAAAAATGCAATCTTTGTATTGTAGCTACTACTTAAAAAAAACCATTTAGTAAAGTTATTGAGCTTTTTTTCTCACGATTACACTCAATTATAATTTTTTATCTCTCAAATATTAAATTACTTATTTCGACAATATTCTTTAACAATTCTATTTCCCTATTCTGCTTCTACCATTATAATAGAATGGAATTAATTCTATTAGTTCTATTCTTTTCATTACGTTTTTTTAAAATTTATAATATGATTAATACTTAAAGTTTATTAAAAAAAAATAAAGGAGTCTATGGAAAACAAATACAGCGATATAATATGAAAGATAACGGACATAATGAAAAGTAAAGTCATCGATAGAATATGAAAAGATGTGATTAAAAATAAATTCATAGATATAACACGAAAAGCATTGAATGTATTGGAAAGTAAATTCATTGATATAACATGAAAACATGGAATGTAATGAAAAGTTAATTCATTTGCGTAAATTTCCAGAGTTGAACATCGCAAGCAAACAACAAACTTATTAGTTAAAAGTTTGTTTTATTGGCCCTAACTAAAATGTCCGTTTTTTATATGTATTTTAAGATTTTAGTCAAGTGGTGCCTCATAATTAATATTTTTAATTTTAAAAACTAATCAGAATTCAATTTCTTCCTTTTCGAAAAAAATTCTTAAGAAGAGTGTTTCGTAGTTATTTGAAAATTTAGAATATCAGTCACAATTAGAAAACATTGTGATACGAAAAAAAATGTAAGGAGGTAATAGAAAGGCACTTTACCAATGTAATAGGAAAAACAAAGGGTGTAATTAGCAGCAAATTTATGGATATGATTTCTCGTGTTTATGACAAACTAAGGGTATACATGGTTGTATCCTTCTCCGTACAGGCTTGCTGATTGCCTAAATTTGTCCAGCTGTTACATCTGTGGTCCAGGAGCAGCTACAAACCTAAAGAAAACAAGTTAACATGACATGCTTAACATTTTAAATTTTAACATTAAGAAACATGCTTCCGTTGCCTTGGTAACAAAAGAATAAGAGAAATCATTTTTCATAATCATAATGTCGATAAGAGCGTTGTTTTTATTGTGTGCTTGCAATATATTTTTATGAAGAAAAAAAAGAGCTTTTTTGTTTTGTTTTTGTTCATGCAATGTGCTATACCTTATTAAAATGAGATATTACGCATCATTAACAGTCTTGGAATGGAAAATATAGTTTTGATGTAGTAAAAACGGCATTGTGTCCTTGAAATTATTTAATACTATATCAGTCGGACTTCTATTTAACGAACTTTCATTTTACGAATTTCTCTATTTTGCGATTTTTTATCGACGTACCGAGAACATTTTTTAAATTTCTTCGGAAAGTAACTTCCAAATAGCGAAATGAACTTTCTATTTAACGAACTTTTTTTTGAGATCCACTTTCCCTATTTCTCAAAATATTTCAGAACATTTCAAACGTGTTAGCGCATGTTATGAGAGACCTTGAATTGGTTTTCGAGGACACTTACAGAGAAAGCAGTAAAATCCCTTCCCCTTTTCGTTTGCATTTCAAACAAAAAACTCATACAAAATTAACGGATTTTATCAGTAGCAATTAAACTTAAGAACTCATGTAATGTATGTTTAGAATTATTTTTATAATAAGTGCGGCTATAACTTTATTCATAAATGTAAGTTTAATGTTTTGCTCTGTTCTTGCTTTCCATGCAGATTTCTTTTATGGTTAAGATTTATAAAATAAATATTAGATACTAATTTACAAGATAATTGTGTATTAATTGCTATTTTAATTATGTCTAGTGTTCATGAATTTAAAACCTGTTTTGTGTTGTTAAAGTATTTCAAAAGGTGATTTTCTATTTAACGAATTTTCCATATAACGAACTTATAATCGGGATTTAGCTACTTCTTTAAATAGAGGTTCGACTGCAATAATTTTTTAAATAAAATATTTTCTTTTCAAATTCTCCTTGTTACTTTAATTGTTTTCATTAATTTTATCATTATAATAGAAAAATAAAGACAACTGATTATCAAGATAATTTTTAAGTTATGAAAATATTTATAGTCTAGGTATTAAGTTAACCCGGAATTTTAAAGCTAAATTGAAAATCACTAATATTTTTTTAAGATGATAAATCATGTTTTATACTTTAAAGCAAGTTTCTCGATTCATAAATATATTTCTTTGGATACAAGCAGAAGTATTGAATAAAAGTAGCAAACAGGTTCAACTATTGTTTACATAGAGGGCGTTGCCAAAATAACAGAAGCAAAATTGCTTTTGTGACACTTCATTTTAGCATAATGAGAAAGCCTGATCGAGTCCAGCCTTGGTTAAACAAAGGAAGTAAAATCCTGAATCCTTATTTTTGGGGGGTGATTTAGCAGGTTTCATACAAATTTTAGGTTTTTATTATTAGGATTGATATTGTGCAAAAATAATTAATTTATTATTTGTATTTTCTTGCTTTCAACTAATTCACAACAGTAAAATTCTGAATAACCATAGAAAAATTATTAATATTTATTATTATTAGCAAAGTTAATTTTTGCATTTGTAGCAACAGTTAATAAAAAATTTAAAAAAAATTTAAGTGCACATAAAAAATAACAATACATTTTAAAATCAGGAGATATTTCAAATATTTTTACAACTTATGAATGAAAATTTATTTATATTTTTTTAACTTATGTAAATCATAATTTATTCCAGTTATAGGAAATCCAGATTTTATTTCTTTCAATCAAATGTTAAATATTCAAAAAAATGTACTACCAATGAACTGTTCATTTATTGTTTTAAAATAAAGCATCTTGGCTTTTTTCAGAAAATCTAAGCTAATTAAATTAAAAGAAACGCCATTGTTTTAATATTTAAGACATTCTCGATGAAAATTTATTTCTAAAGAATGTTTCAGTTTATCTTTAAACAAATCTCTATTAAATATTTTTATTTTAGAAAAAAAGAAAAATTTTATTAAAGAATTGAGGAAAAAGATTTGTAACAAACGAGGGAGATCTCAAACTTAGATTTGTTTGATTTTTTTTTCAAAAAAATTTTTTTTGTTTATTAAAAAGAAATAATGTAATGTTATAAAATACAAGTAAAATATTGCCTTTGGGGAAATCAAAATTTATAAGCCTAAAATCAAAATTTATAAGTCAAAATAACAGTTATTTCTCTCCAACTTTAATTGAAGTTAAAGCTATATTTTGCAAACTGAATGGGAAATTTAAAACATAAACACACAAACAAATAATTTTCTGAAATTTAGAAATGAAAAGCATTTAATTTAGTTTTAAAAATTTGATAAGGAAATAAACAATTTTTTCTTTTATACATTACTCGACGAAATAATGAACATGTTTTAGCAAAATATGTTCCTTAAATTCTGTTTAGAAATATTTTATAAGCTTAAATATTTATTTTAGAGCAAAGCTTCTTAAATTGTACAATAGAATTTATTGATTCTATTGAGATACCGGAAACTGTCACGATTTATAGAATTTGTAAATAATCTTCAATGTAATCTATATTGTATAACCTTTATATCCAAATCCTGTTCAAATATAATCTCAACAAATTTAATACTTTATGTTTTAACATATTTTCAAAAATTAATAGTATATGCTTATAACATTGCACTTAAGCGTGTCCCAATTTAAAATAAATCAAGAATTTCTTCAGAAAGGATTATTTTTGTAAGAGTTTCTTCAAAAATCTTGAGATATTTTGAAGATTTAACTTTTTCTTTAAAATATCTGTAAATTTTTCGTAGACATTTCACAGACCAAAATGAAAGTGTGGAATTTGTCTTCATATATTCATTAAACATTTGAAAAAAATATGTTTTTCATGGGCATATATATTAATTTTCTTTTATTTTACTTCCCAAAGCAAAAATATAGATTGAATTAACAGCTGAAAAGATTCAACTTTCTATATTAGACTATAATTAAGCTGATGATATTTAAATTATACTATTTTTTGTGGAACGAAAAAAGTTCACGTATTTCATGTTTTAAATGTAACAAAAAAATTTACATAGCTAACAGAATTTAATATCTTAATGCAAAATGCAATATATCTTTGCATCTGTATATTTACTCTCAGGTTTAAAAAAAGAGTGTGAAAATTTGTATGTACGGTTATATATCAAGCTTTCTAAAGAAAATAAATTTTGAAAGTATTTATCTTTTATTTAAACCTATAAACTTAAAACTGCTTTTTAAACCTTTTACAAAAAATTTAAAAATTCATTCTGAATATTTTTGGTAGAAGATAAAATCTGAAGAAACTCTGAAAGGTATTTAACCTGCTGTTAAAACCTGATCTTGCAGAGAATTAGAGGATTCGAAGATTTTGAATCTTAATTTAATTCTAATTAACTTTCCTAATTTTGAATCTGCAGATTTCTATTGTAATAATCTTATTATAAATCGTCAGATAAAATTTAATCCGAATAAGCTTGTGGTGAACAACTTAGGAAAGTCTCGTCGTTCCATGCAGCTGGGTACAAACTTTAGACGAGAAGGTTAATCTGCCACTCTCAAGAACGGGGGTTCGAATCCCAGCATTGACACCACAATATTTCCATTCCTTGACACATGAGGAGTATCCAGTGTCCTACACTGCTTAAATGGTGACCCCGGACAATTAGAATATGGAACGCACAAATAGATGGCAGCACTATAGAGCTTTTCTAATCTCTCACGATAGATGGCAGTCTTTCTAAAATCTTTTAAGAATTTTTACGAATTTTGCAGAAAATTTAGAGAATTCAGTCTGAATTTTTTTCTGTAAGAAATAAAATCTTTGGATAATTTGAATTCTGATTTTCATCAGGATTTTTTTTTAAAATATCTTTAAAAATATTTTTAGTGTCATTGGATCGGGTAAAAGTTCTCTACGTGAAAATGGGTTAGGAATTAAAATCACTTTTCCTTTTGATATTTATGTTACCGTTAAAGTGAATGAATCAGTTATTCAGCAGGTTATCTAGGTATTTTGTAGATTAACTAAAGTAATCCGTTAAAGTCCTGAAAATTAATTCACTTCCCAAGTCTGCACATTACTTACTGGGCATTCGTTAAAGTGAAAATGAGATCTTTCCCCGAACAATGCGTGCAGTTACCAGTTTTTGTCCGCTTGAATTAATATGTTATTTGTTCTTCTCTTTTTTACTACATCAAACAATCTAGTTAGTACTATCAAGTTACTACAGTCAAACAATCAGCACATTAGTTGATGGAATCAATCATCAAGCACTTAAAGAAAACTAAATACCCAGAATGAAATGGCTTAAAGTATTATTACAATTAAGGTAATTACCGTAATGTTTATCTTTTATTTTTTAATATCTAAAGAAATACAATCAAACAATCGGCAAATTAGTTATAGAATCAATCATCAATTACAAACATTTAAAATAATGATAGATATTGCCTAGGTAAAAGGCGAGAAACTCTGGGTTCTTCATTTTAACGGAGTCAAAATAGCAGATTAGCTACATAATCAGAATAGACAAATAAGCAGATTAGCTACGGTATCAGCATGGATAAATAAGCAGATTAGCTACGTAATCAGCATAGATAAATTAGCCTATTAGCTAAGTAATCAACATAGATAAATAAGCAGATTGGCTACGTAATCAGCATAGATAAATCAGCAAATTGGCTACGTAATCGGCATAGATAAATAAGCAGATAGGCTACGTAATCAGCATAGATAAATCATCAGATTGGCTACGTAATCAGCATCGATAAATAAGCAGATTAGCTACGTAATCAGCATAGATAAATAAGCAGATTAGCTACGTAATGTGCACATTAACGGTATTTGAGCTTTAGCAATTACATTTATTTAAAAATCGAGTTTCTTTTCTTTCTTTTAACCCCTATAGTAGCCTTTTTTTTTAAATTCTGATCTCTAACTAATTCGAAATCAGAAATGTGTTTGTATTTTTCGATAACATTATCAGAGATTGTCACATGATAAAGGCTTAGATCTAGTATAGCCATGTATAAACGATTAAGAAATAAAATTTAAATCGGATGAACCACCAAGTTCGTTTTGAATAGAATTTAGAACTTAATGCAGAACTGACGGAATTTTTTAAAAGGAATAGTAAGTACCCTATATAGTGAAAACATTATAGTGTCCATGACTTAAAGAATTGTTGGTAATTTTAATATCAAGTACAAAAATATAGCAATTATGTTATTCTCTTTAAATCATCAATCATGTTACAATAAATAATTGTCAGGAAAAATAAATAATTTTTCTTCATAATATTCATTAGTGGTATAACAAATGAAAAAGAAACTCATTTAAATGAAATTAGTGAAGTACACTATACTTTCCCTTTAATCATTTTCATCAAATATCGCCAAAAACACCAGAAGTTACACATTTTTATTCTTTCCCATTCTTTTCCGCCAACCATAAAAATTAAAGATGGTGGAATATTTTCATTAGCAATTACTCACAAAAGATGGAAGAAGAAAAAAACTAATTCTATGCCTTACGATTTTAGATCGCCTTTTTCTTCCCCATTGGCGAAGATAAATTGAAACTTTGGGGTTAATCATTTATCTCTCTCTTAATGCTTTTCGTGAAATATTAGCAACCATTCTAATTTCACAAGACAGGCCATCGAAAGAACAATTATCATAGAACTCTCGCCCGTTACTTTTCAGAACAAAAAAAAAATTATTCCAATGGTCTGATACTACGGTACTAAAATATCGAAATGGAATAAATTTCGTAAAATTAGGTAAAATGATTAGTTTTGTAAATTATTGTAATGAGTTTTGCCATGGAATTGGATTTATTTTATGAGCTTCTGCTTGTTTTCCTGAGAAGGAGAAATTATTTTATGATTCATAATAGCGTTTTTGAATAATTATGTGTGGTACAAATAATTTTACAAAACATATTGAAAATGATAATACCTTTTCAAATTGCTAAATGGAATGCCGTGACGTTTGAAAATTTTGCCCAAAAAATTCTTTTTGATTTGAAGATTTCGTTTCCGCAATAACGAAATTTCATTAGAACACTTGCAAAGAGGTTTCATTAAAATTTTCTCGAGCTTTTAGGTATTAATTATAAGCAATTAACCTCTTTTTATTCATCAATTTAAATTATTGATGCGTTTGTTAAATTTTATAATACGGTGGGACTTAAATTCTTTTATCTTTCTGGGTAAATTTGGATTGTAGGATCTGGTAAAGTTTGTACTACATTCTGTATTCTAAACAACATTCTTTCATTCATTCAACATGATGCAGATCAGCTTGCTATGCAAATATGGGTACTTTGGGATTATCTTTGGTAGACCTGTCAACGCGCTTGAAAATGCGCAAATCCTTTGGCGCCATCGTAATAAAAAGCAATTTCCGAAATAAATATTCTAAACACATTAAATTTACCGAATAATAATAATAACAAAAAAATGTAAGTGTAAAAATACGCAATAAAAAAAGTGTAAATAAAAAGAATCAAAACAATGTAAAAACCTCTATTTTTTCTTTATTTACGCTTTGAATTATTCTTCAATCTAACCATATATATTATTATAAATCATTTCTTCTAAAATATTCATATATTATCACTCTCTTTGGCGCTAAGCTAATTCCAAATTCGAATAATTTTGAAGTTGAGTAAAAATATATTTCACGCTTAAGAACTCGCGATACTCAATTACACAGTAAATATAATATTTGCCTTTATTGGCGCAGAAGCTACCTTTTGGCGATAATATCGGGTTTGACGAAAATTGTCGACGGGATTATCCCAAAGTACAAAAATGGTCGACGGTTAAATCCGAAAGTACCCAAATATGTTATGCTTTAAAAAGTACTTTGAGTGCTAAAAATTGCTGTTTTAAATTTCATGGTGGCAGTGGTGGTAGTACGATAAACACTCACGTGTGCTTGATATATAAGCTTCAATTTTAATACTATTCTAAATTACATCGTTAATTCAGAATATAAATAATGGACAATTTCATGTTTGAAAACACTATTTTTTTTTAATTCAATGTGATTTATATCGTATGCAGATACAAACTAATGACGCAACCTGGTTTGGAAAAGTTTGAAAATTGAAATCATCATGATAAATTTTAAATTTTGAGTCTCATGCACAGATAAAGCCATCCGACCATGACCTGGCACTAAAACTGGTTTGCAGGACTCTATCTTTTAACGGCAATGGTAGGAATACCACGTAATTTAACGCTAGTCTGACGACGTGGACAACGCCTAAGCTAACTCTCTCAGCAAATTTTCCACCCCACAGTTTATGGCAAAGGGACTCTAACACAATATCCATCTACCACTAAGGATATTTTATGTCAGCACGGTGATCGGTGCGAGCTGGGTTCGGAATTTGTATCGACCAACCATCACTGGGATTCGAACCCGGTTCACCTAACTGGGAGGTGAGAGCGCTATCCCCTGAGCCACCGCGACTCTGCTGTCAGAACCTTTATTTACTTTTTTTTTTTAATTTTTATAACCGTCGTTGAACAGCCGACCCAATTTCGGGTTTACGACTACTAATGTTCAACTCCGTAGCCTTTTAATTTTGAACCAATCCAGAAGACAGGAAAACTCCTGGATCAGTACCCCCAGAGGTATGATTTGCTATGGGAACATGGAGGACTTTGTGACTCGATAGATTTAACATGCATCAGTCACCTTTTACTGCACGGAGAGTCTTCGGCCGGCGGGGATCGAACCCACGAACTCTTTGCCATGGGCCCAGTGCCCTACCAACCAGGCTATTCCGGCCCTGCTGTTGTCAGAACTTGTAAAAGTAAGACTCAACGAGGCTGGTCAAAGCTAGATAAATAATATATTTTGCATTGCTAATATCACAAACGGCACTTGTGAAGTTTTTATTATTATTATATATTATTTTGGAACAATGAAGTGACTTTTTATTTTGAAGGATGAAAATATTTATTTTGAATACATTTTAAATGTTGATTAATAAACAAATCATTTTTTTTGTCCTTTGTCTTCTCCAAATGCATTAAATCTCATATTTTTAATTAAATCATTGGTGATTCTACTGTTTTAGACCAAGATAAATAAAAATGGCCAAAACAAAAATGAATATTAATGCGAAGCAAGCTCTTCAAACAAGAATAATATATTTATCTTTAATGCGAAGAAGATTGCGAATTTTTTTTTTTTTTTTTTTTTTTTTTTTTTTTTTTTTTTTTTTTTTTTTTNTTCTAATTTAATTAAAAGATTTATCACTATAAATAAATGTTACAAAAAAAATGAAACGATAAATCCACCAGCAATATTACTTTCAGGTAGATCTAAACTATTTATGCTCTGATAAAAATTTTATTTTAGCTAAGCTTCTCTCAAAAACATTTCTTTATTGTTATGCTTGAAAAGGTTTTATAATTTAAATATTTAGCATAAGTAAAGCCTTCTTTTAAGTCCGAACAAACAACTAATTATGTAAAATAAAGATTTTTGGAAGAATAAGCTCTTAAAGCCAAAAGCAAAGCACATAAAACATAAAAATATGTGGAAATATAAAGATTTCAGCCCTTGTTTACTGTACAGAAACAACATAAAATTTTATTTACGCGCATAAAGTTTGCATTATTAACTTAAGAAGAATTCTCTTGCTTAATTAACTGCTTAAATTTATGTGCCATTCTATGACAGACTTTTTATTTTTTTGTTTAAAAACAATTTGTAGTCGTTCCATTTTTAAAAAAAAAGTTTTAAGTATTTGAAATAACAAGCATCTTATGTTTTTAAAAAATTCATATTAATGTCCGAAATTATTATTTATTTTGGAAAATTCTATTCTATCTATTAAAGCAATTTTCAGACTTAAAAGTAGTGTTTCCTATACAAAAGGCTGATTAATTGTGATTTCCAAAAGTATATAATTTGCATGATTGTTATTCATATAAATAAAGACAGACGAATGTTTTAATGTATTTGTATATGTGTGCACCGTATACAAATCAACAGCAATATTCCAAACCGATTTCAACCAAACTTGGAGTAAATACGTTCTAAGATATGGCGGGCCTAACCGTATACTTTTAATAAATTATTTCTACAACCACTGGTTCGCGCATTACATCCCACAGAATTTTTTTTTTATTGAGTTTGAAAATATTTTATTTACGAGATTTGCTAGCTTTCAGCTTTAATCAATCAAAAATTAGTTTCATCGCATGCTTTTTTTAATTATCTTTGGGCTCCTATGTTAGGTGATCAGAAGTTGGTTGGTTCTAATGCCACTTGCCACACGGGCTTGGTGAAACCGAGTAAATTTAAGGCAGAGTGTGCGTTTCTTGTTTCTCAGTGGCGCCATCTATGGTCAGGAATTCGACTTTTGCCCCACCATACGTCGCACCCGTTTATAGGACGGACCCATTTATACATCCATCCATTCATTCATCCACAGATCGTAATTTTGACCTGAATCAGAGAATGATCGATCTCCAATCCAGTACCCTCAGAAGTATTGATTTGTTATGGGAACGGTGAGGACTTTTGCGACTCGACAGATTTAACGTGCATCAGTCACTTTACTGCAAGAGGAGTCTTCGGCCGGCGGGGTTCGACCCCACGAACTCTCGGACATGGGCCCAGCGCCCTACCGACCAGCCTATCCCGACCTTTTGATCACAAGTAAAATTAAAGTTAATAATTTTGCAAAGTATAGGGATGACGTCACAGAATTCGTAAAAGGAAACCACGAGTTTCTTTTGAGGAGTAACTACCACTGCGATTATTAAACAACAATTCACTGGTATTAACACACCTTCATTAGAGAGCTGAATTGTCCGCCATTATGGAGCAAACTAGCTCGCTAGTTACATAGTATTAACATTAACGTGGGAGTTTGAAGCCCATTTAGATATTTATAAATAATTGTGCAGTCATGAATTGGGCGAACAGTTTTTTTTTTTTTTTTTTTAAAAAGTTTTTAATGGAAATATTTCTATCAGATCTCTAAAGAAAGAAATCTCTAAAGAAAGAAGAAATGGGCAATAAATTGGAGAAGATATAATTGGCAGGCATGGAAGTGGAGCTCGCTTATATGAGTTAAATACTCATTTATTTACAACTTATTGAATTTATTTACTTATATATGTAGTATATAAACAACCTTAAGTTAAAATTTGTTTCTGAATGCTTGTTTACTTAATTACTTGATTTGTTTCGGTTACTTGAATTGTTCAGAGTTCTAACTAAATATCAAATATAAGATGTTTCATTGAAAATTGCATTTACTAAGTAAATAATTAAGTGTATTAAGTAAATTGTTTAACTGAACCGTTCATAAGTTCGTATCTAGTGGTTATGCAGATTTTAAAATTTTTATTTCTAATTGTCCAGACGCTCTAGATAGAAGTTTTGTAATGTGTGATACTTTTCGAAGAACCCCTAACTGTAGTAATACAAAGTTATGTTAAAAAATATCTACTTTGTTAAAATTTTGGACCCTTTTGAAATATATTATCATTCAAATTTCATACCATCTTAATACCCAGTTTGAACCATGTTAGGTGTCGAAGTTATTCTTCTTGAACTCAAACTAAACTTCTTAAAGCGAAAATATAGTTCAATTTCACACCTTTTCAATATTGCAGCAATACTAGTACAATATTAGTGTTCAAGGTACCGATATAATAGTTAAACATCTGAGATTAGGATTCCAGACACAGATATAATAATATTCATATTAGGATTCATGAATTAATCCTAATATCGATTTATTTGTAAACTGATAAAATGGTTTAAGAATCATTTGATATTAGGATTCAGGGTATTGATATAATATACTAATATAATGTGTTGATATAATAACATACATCACGTTTTAACATTAAATTAATTTTTCTGAAAGTATCGAAGAAGTTAGGATTATGCATAATGCATCTTTACTTCTATGGCATGCTCACTGTTTGTGCTGGTACATTCAAAATGTGTAAAAATATGCTTTTAAATTACTTTTAAAATTAAAATGGCAGCTAAAACGAGATTCATTACCTCTTATAATAAATTTTCCATATTTTTTCAAGTATCGACTTTTGTTTTTCATCAATTTTCAAATTAAAGAACTATCTGTTGTAATAAAAATAAACAAAACATAAGGTTGCTGTGTGTGTGTTTGAAATTAAATCGTTAAAAGATTGAATTTCCATACAATTCTACAAATTATTTCTGAAAACTTTTAAAAATATTTTTTCTCGAGTAACATTTGTTGCAACAACAAGCATTTAAAAAAAGAAGCGTACATGGTAATTCATATTTTTTAAAAAAAGACTTAGACTTGCTTTTGAATATACATTTGTAAAAAAAAAATTATCTGAAAAAAAAATGGAATAGAAGTTTCTGAATTTTAACGTATGCTATTCAGTTAACGAGAAATGTGCGTGATGAAAGGCATCTATGAATGGTGAGCTTCTAGCTCTCTATATCCCTGAAGAGCCATGAACAGCCATTTGCTTCCAGACTGAAGCATTCAAAGTAATCTCATCTTCCTAGAAAGCAAGGAAAATTTCTTTGATGAAAAACGTTAGTTCAAAGAAGAGCCAAGTGCGGCCATGTGGGAACTATATAAATAGGCACAACGGAACTATAAAGAGAAAAACTGGCTATACCAGAAGAATATCACAGCCAAGTAATGGCATCCTTATAATTCATAGAAATAGCCTTTTTTTTAAAAAAAAGAGGAAAATATTGCATGATCTTTAGAACGGTATAAATTATTTCTACTTCTGAGTAGCGTCGTAAACTACTACTTTTCCCCAAAAAATGCTCTATCCGTCGTTATAAAATAGTCCGGAAATGAAAATAAAATGCATAAATCGCAAGTGCAATAACTTAAAATCGTGGAATGATTCAATGTGCTCTTCTTAAAATATTGAACTAGTTTCATGTGTTAGTACTTTCTGCTCGAACAATTATAAAAATTATATTCTATATTAACTTATTGAATCAATACTACATACATAGCAAGTTATAGTTTCAAGTAAAAAAAAAAGCGTCAATAAAGCACAAATTAAAATACAGAAATGGACGTATATTAAAGTTTTGGAACTATGATTAAAAACCTTTCTCAGTGTCTAAACTGTACTTATTTAAAAGTTAATTTTATTTAGACATTAATGAAAGTTCTTGTTTTTAGAAACTATATTTTGCCCATGTCTGCATTTTGTTTGTAATTTATTTGAGCTATTTTTTACATTAGTCTACGTAGCACAAAGCATGCCTTGTCTTCCTTTTTGAAGTTATAGTTTATTTATACTCGTATCTAACCTAACCCTTAATCATTATGTATGTGGCGAAACTAAGGAATACTTCGTATTAATATTGCTTATAATCTTGTTAAAATATGAGGAAGCAAGCAAATGCAAATTCTATTGATAAGAATGATATTAATTTTAAGAAAATTTAATCAGAAAGAAAAAAAACTCCCTTTCTTCATATTTATGGTTTATTTGTCTAGAGATTATCAAAAACACAGAAAAAATTCTATTAAAAACACGCACATTCCATCAAAAACAAAAGAAAATATTCCATTAAAGACACACGTTCCATTAAAGACACAGTAAAAATTTCATTAAAGACAAACACATTCCACTAAAGACAAACACATTCCACTAAAGACAAACACATTCCATTGAAGACAAACACATCACCTTAAAGACAAACACATTCCATTATAGACAAACACATTCCATTAAAGACAAGACACACATTCCATTAAAGACAGTCTCGTAGTGGACTGATCGTTAAGACACGGTTCCCAGCAGATNACATTCCGTTAAAGACAAGACACACATTCCGTTAAAGACAAGACACACATTCCGTTAAAGACAAGACACACATTCCGTTAAAGACAAGACACACATTCCGTTAAAGACAAGACACACATTCCGTTAAAGACAAGACACACATTCCGTTAAAGACAAGACACACATTCCGTTAAAGACAAGACACACATTCCGTTAAAGACAAGACACACATTCCGTTAAAGACAAGACACACATTCCGTTAAAGACAAGACACACATTCCGTTAAAGACAAGACACACATTCCGTTAAAGACAAGACACACATTCCGTTAAAGACAAGACACACATTCCGTTAAAGACAAGACACACATTCCGTTAAAGACAAGACACACATTCCGTTAAAGACAAGACACACATTCCGTTAAAGACAAGACACACATTCCGTTAAAGACAAGACACACATTCCGTTAAAGACAAGACACACATTCAGTTAAAGACAAGACACACATTCCGTTAAAGACAAACACATTCCGTTAAAGACAAACACATTCCGTTTGAGACACACATTCCATTAAAGACAAACACATTCAGTTAAAGACACACATTTCATTAAAGACAAACACATTCCATTAAAGACAAACACATTCCACTAAAGACAAACACATTCCACTAAAGACACACACTCCATTAGAGACAAACACATTCCATTAAAGACACAGTAAAAATTCAATTAAAGACACACACATTCCATTGAAGACACAATAAAAATATTTCTGGATTTGTAAACTATGAAAAATTTCATCACAGTTTGCGACCTTACTCACAGTACGAAAATTATTTTTACGAATTTAAGTATTTCAAATTTTGTTTTCTTCTATTAATATCTCGTATTAACAAATAATGATTTATATTATTATTATTTTATACATTATATGTGTTGGCGTGACGTTTGAGTGATTGAGTATGAAACACTTCTCTAAATTCAACCATAAAAAGCGTTATTCATTAAAACTATTAGAAAATGATGTAAACAGTCTGTCATAGCCTTGGTTAATGCTTAAAGTTAGCTTTACTACGAGTATAGTTTCTATTCCATTTTGCACTTCGAATCAGAATTAGTTAATGATGTCAGTGTTCCTGATAATTCCATAAACAACTTACAACACACAAAATGATTTATTATACAGTTCTATTTACAAAAATATAAAGTACTAGCTTCATCAATAAAACTCGAAACACTCTAAAAGATATAGAATGGCTTAAATATAAATATATTAAGGCTCAGAAATAAATAAATATCAACTCAAAGCCAACTGTTACCATAGCAACTTAGTTTTATGAACTAGATCAAAGTTAAGATTAAGCAGACGATAATTCTCAACAGTTTCCCTTCAACCTAGAATCTTGTCAAGTACTCAATAGTAAAGTGATTATAAAATGACTTGGCCGACGTATGATCCTCCGTTTGAAGAAACGGGATGAAATTTTGTACACTGTGTACCGAGGAGTTCGTTTTGAATGGAAATGAATGAAGCAGTCCTCAAGAGTCCAAATTTCATGGAAAGATACTTTCAGAAAATATAGATATCCATAGTACTCAATTACAGCTCAAATAGCAGCGTAGAAAAGCAAAACACAGGCCTTACTACCTCAGACGGATAAATGATCTAATTCAGGTCAGAACATTATTACAGTTACAAGCAGACTTCTAAGTGAGGGCTGAGGCACACTCTTATTTATGTAGGTTGGCGACGAAACCCTGGAACTTTTAATACAATTCTCGTATAACTCCGTAAATATCGGTCCTATCGCTTTGAAACTAAAAGTTTCTAGAACAATCGTTTTGCTACCAAATTGGTCGCCAAGTCACCAAGATTATCGCTGAATCGTCAAAAATGTCGCCAAACCGAGTCTTCCATAAGAAATAAGCTAGATCCCATACAGCAAATTTCGTCCTAAAGACATCCCAAAACATTCCGAACACTCCTGGAACAGTCATATCCGTAAAGTGTCAGAAGAAAGAATTTCGTAGGATGTCACAAATAGACAGCAATATGACAGGCCTTTCAAAGGAGTGTTTTAGGAGTCTTGTAGGATCATCGTTCAGCGCATGCGTGTTAACTTCAACTTTGCCGTTAATGTTATTTCTTTTATCCAGTGACAAGAGCAATTCTGCTAGTGAAATCTAAACAATAAGGTATTTATAAGCTCAAATATCTTATTAGTTTCTTTTTTGTTTATCTTTCTTTTTTTTATAATCTATTTANTCAAAGAAAAGAAATAAACTGATTGAATATTTGCAGCAAGCAAGACCCTCTAACTCTAAAATATCGTTGGCGCGACTTATAGTACACAATTATAATTAATGAACCTCAATATAGTTGATTAATGCGAAACGAATATCGAAATTTACGGAAACGACAGTTTTTCAGTCCTTCCCTAGTCTTATTAACTATTCCCTAGTTTATATTAACTTAAAGATAGTCTTTTTTTATTTAAATAAAAATTTATATTTGCTAATTCAAAATAAATATTTGTTAATTTATTTAAATAAAAAAAAAGATAAAAGTGGTAGAAATCATATTATTACGGAATAAAATCTAATTCGAATGTTACAAAGCTCCTTCAATAGTGAATATTTAAAATACCCAGAAGCTAAACCAGAAATCAAAATTATCTGTTTGCACATAAAATGGAGCTTAGATTTATGTTAATTTTAGAACTATAAAAATTTCTTTTGAAATTTTTTTTCGGAAACTTTATTTTATAAATAAATTACCTTGTTCGACAAATTTAATAAGCTTTATAACTTATTTCAGAAAATAAATTTTAAAAAAAATGCATTCATATACAAGAAACCCCTATAAATCCAATAAACAACAAATTATATTTTGTTTTTAAATATAATTTTTTTTTATTTTAAAATATTTCATAATGGTAATTTTTGGATTTGTAATAACGATGTGCAATACTAAATCCACTCTTAATCAAAAATTATGAACAAAAGTTTTATTTTAAAATTTTATGATATGAATAACTAATACGTTTACGGAATAGTATATATGTTACGCTTAATATAATAAAAAAAAAATATTTTGTTGCAAAATAAAAAAAAATAAAAAACATTTTAGATTTTTTTTAATGCATACCACATTTCCTACATTATTTAAATAAAGCATTGTTTTTATAATTTAATACTTTAACGCTAAAAAATGTAAAACTTGTGCCAAAATTTTTTGTAATAGTAATATGAAAATAGTTATTTAAATTACTTAAAAAAGCATCTAATGCGCACATATTGTTAACAAAATTTTTAATTAACATATTTAAATGAATGAGAAATGTTTCAAATAAATATAAAATGTTATTTTATAAATAGAAAATAATTAGATATTAAAATTTATATGAAATATAAAATTTTTATGAATAATTAGATATTAAAATTTTTTAGAAAGCTCACCGAGTTTTAGAAAAAAGTAACGATTTCATTTGACATTTCCGTTACAAATACTTGTACTTTCTCCCTAAAAAAGTAACGTAAGTACAAGTAAAACTACTAAATTTAAAAAGTAACGAAGTACAAGTAAAAGTACGTACTTTTTACTTGTACCGGCGGTACAAGTAACGAAAGTAAAAGTACTGCCATATATGGTGAGGACTGAGTCACACTCTTATTTATGTAGGTTGGCGACGAAACCCCGGAACTTTTAATACGATTCTCGTATAACTCCGTACATATCGGTCCTATCGCTTTGAAACTCAAAGTTTCTAGAACAATCGTTTTGCTACCAAATTGGTCGCCAAGTCACCAAGATTATCGCTGAATCGGCAAAAATGTCGCCAAACCGAGTCTTCCATAAGAAATACGCTAGACGTTAATTTTTCTCTGTAGTAAGTTAGAATTCCGTGACTTTCTTGAAAATTTTCTAATTAAACTGCTTATTTACTGCCCGACAGAGATATTTAGCTTTATAACAAAATAATAAGCACAAAATTATACAGATATTTACAAATTCGTATCAATCGGTATTATATTTGCGCTTAAAAATGGTGTTATAAACGATTATGTAGCACTCACGGTTACAGTTATCTCGAAATTTTCATTCGCTAACACCCACTTTTCTGATCGAAGCATAACCCTTACAGTAAAAAATTTAAAATAAAATTAGATCGATATTCTTAGCACAAGAAATTTCGACGCTAGACCTTTGCCAAGCGTCGCTGCTTTTTGTAAGAGACAAGGACAAGAGAGTGTGATAAAAACCATTAAACTGATTTAAAAAGAACATTTACTAGAACTCAACCAATGTGGTCACTATGTGGTCAAATTTTTGAAACATAAAATTCTTCTCTTTACTGTTGACTTCTACCTATATTTAGTTGTTTATTTATTTATTTATTTTCCTTTAAAAAAACAATCACCCTTTCCCTTATTTTTGCTCCGCGCAGCCTTTTCTTGAGCTAAAATTGTCGTTCCGATACCAATTTAAGTTTTTCAATGTGATATCAGTAAAAACCTAAGTGTTGTCATTTGAAAATTCCAAACTTTTATCTCTAGCTGTAACCGTGAGAGCTACCCAATAACCTTTAACATCATTCTTGAGCGTATAGATTGTAATACATGTGTACAAAATTTTATTCCATTCCCAGAAAATCGTGTGTCGGCAATATTGTTTTATAATCTGTACTAATTGAATCAGCACTACTTAACTGTAAGTTATAATTTAGCTTCCCTTTAAACTACAATCTTATCCATTGCTCAATGGTAAAAATTATATTCTGATGTGCTCACTTATTGAGTCTGAACAGTTAATTTATACGAACTGTTCACTTTTAGACCTTTTCTTTTTACCCAACTTGTAGCTCAGTTTGTTTCAACTTTTTGTTGCCAACTCGAGAAAAGAAATTTGACCAGTTTTATGACATTATACGCATTAGTGTATAATGCCATACAGATGCATGTTAATTAAATATCTATTAACTTTTTTCTGGTAACTTAATGAAATTTCATGACATTTTGAAAATGAATTCAAAATTAAAAGGATTACTTTCTTTCATATACCATTTCATGAGATAAAGTTTTTGTTTATTTTATAAACATTAATTAAATGAGCTAATTTCTTTCCAATTAAAATACATTTTCATTAGCGCAAATAAGACGAGATTAGAATTTTTTTTTTAATTTTTTTTTTAAAAAAAAAATATTCTACTCACTGAAGAACTATTTTCTAAATTAAAGATACAACTATAATAAAAACCTCTAATTAAATTTTTCCTCGCTATGCTAATGCTTTGATCTTAATTGAAATTAATAAATTATTTTTAAGATAATTAAGATAATTTTGTGTCCCCTGAAATATTGTGATCCTGTATAATATTACTAATTAGTTAATAGAGTTTAATCCTTCGACATTTTCGGTTACACTCAATTAGATAAACATTTTAATTAAATTTATAATTCTTTTAGAAAATTTAATCTATAGATTTTAATGATGATTTGTCACAAAGATAGAATTAAATTTTAAAAACATATATTGCAAAAAATAATTGCCTGAAGTTTTTCAACAAATGGTAATTTTATATATTTAATTACTCGAAACAATAAAATATTAATTTAATTTGGGAAAATTAAATATATTCTTAGAACAAATTGAAAATTTGTTTTAATATTAAGTCTTTATTTAGGAGTGGCAATTTAACTTCGATGCTCTTAGAGCTAAAAGCTTCGAAGCGGAGCAAATATAAGAGGATTAAAATGAAGTTCTTATTTAGAGCTGGCTAATTGGGCAACGCTCTTGAAATTGTATTTGATATTTTATTTAAATTTGTTATTTGCCCGCATTGTTGATTATATAGGACATAACAGAACGAGAATTAACTTCATTTTGTTTCTCATTAAATTTATATTTATTTATAATTCTAAAGATGAAGTTAAACTAGAAACTAATATTTTTTAAGTCATGAAAAACATACGTTGTTTTAAACTAATAGAGATATTTTCCATACTGCGTTTTTCCGTTAACTCTATTCCACAGCGCATGCGCAAAAAACAATCTAAATTGAAACATCACCAAAGGTTAAAAACTAATGTTATTGCTTAGGTAAATGTAAAACAAATACTATCTATTAAATTGCTATTAAAAGGGGGTTTGCATACATTATTATACACGGCGTATAAGACATTTTTAGAATCTTTTTTAGAGTTTTTAGAATTTTATTTTAACTTTTTGTATATTTAGCCCTATCTCGAGAACTTTTTTAATGAATATTTTTAAAAAAATTTGTACTCGTTTAAAATTCATTTATCCAGGGATAATTCCGTGTAAGGAATAATTTTTAATAATTGTTTATTATTTTTTAATTCAGTAATAGTAGAAAAATTTTGAATTCTAAGGCATACAAATTTTTACATCATTTTAAAGACTAAAATTATAAATTATAAAATTTGAACGAAAGCGGTCAAAAGCTTTCTGGGCTATTCAATTTTAAAACTTCTTATATAAAAAAAATTTAAAAACTTAACTCCTATTACTATAGAACCTTCCAAATATAGCCTTAACTTTCCTAGAAAAGAGAAATAACTGGTATTGAAATGATTTAATTTGTAATTTGTTTTCGAAAGAAGTGAGGAGAATTTTAATCGATTGTGTCAACCATCATCTATCAAAAGATACCTCAAGATAGAATCAAGTTACTAGTATATACAACATGTTAAATGTCTTATATACTAGTGAATTGTTATTTAATATTTATAGTGGTAGTTACGCCACAGAAGTATAAAATATTCATGATTTACCACGACTAATTCGCTATTAACGTGTCTGTATATTAAAAATAAAAAGGCATTATATTCACTTTTATACAAAATTAAGGTAATAGTGAAAACATTTCAAAATCCTTGGATGCACAAAGGTATACAAGGTTCGTTTAAATTTTTTTAAGAATGGATAGGTATTTGAAAAGAAACTTGATTTTAAAAAAAGGTCTGCCGTGGGAGTGACTTATGATCGAAAAAAATTTTGACAAATTAGTCTATTACAAGTTGTTGAATGGCGCATGCGCGAAAAATCACGTCAAGTTGAAATAGAGAAAAGGATAAACATGAATCTTGTTTAAATAGAAATGCGTGGTTTACATAGAACCTATTTAGTAGAAACTTTTTTTAACGTAGCAGAATTAATCATTAGCATTAATATTTTCTCAATCTGGATTCATCATTAAAAGAAGCTGCTTTCTACTACTAAACAGGAAAAGATATTTTCTTCTTGATGCGCGAACAAATCGAACTCGTTACAAAATAAAATAAGTTAAACCTCTTTTTTGATCAGGAGGAATTTATTTTTTATTTTATAACAGGGCTCGAAAAAACTCAAAAATTTTACCCGTCCCCGAGGACGGCATGTCCAACAATGTACCCGTCGTCCTCTGAAACTAACCCATTGCTTCTAAATAAATAAAAATATAATTTTCTCTTATTTATTACAAACCTTTATATAAATTGCACAATGAATTAGTAGTTACTAGGATTACAAATACTAGGATAACATTATACAGTAATAAAAGAAATACTAGGTTACTAATAGTAAAACCTAGTATTCCTAGTATGAAATAATTTATTTCTTTGATGAAATAATTTAAATAACAAAGGTTAAGTTATCTGGAATGTCAATTTATCCGAGGGTACTGCGTTTTTTAAATGAATCAAATATGACGTTTGCCAGTTCCACAATCAAGCCAATGATTTACAGAGGTTTCTGCACAGAAATCTGAAAGGGGTTTTCCATTTAGGTAGATGTTCATAATTGCTTTTAAAGCTTCTTGTTTAAGTGAATCGGAG
>NC_092205.1:93966039-94023275 GCF_043381705.1 Parasteatoda tepidariorum
AGAAATATATATATATATATATTCATTTTTTTCTTTATTAATCGCATAAATAAAATAAGAAAAAATTTCGTAGTAATTTACTTCTTCATAAAGCATTTCTTATCCGCAATGTATATATGACAAACATACCTATAAATAGCAATTTAGAAGAAAACGCAAAGTACAACTCAACTCTACTCCATCTCTTTCAACTCTGAAACTTGCCTCGGTAGAATATTTAGTGTGCGGCCCATTTAAAAGCTGTTCCTTCCCAGGGGTGAGCAGAGCCTATAAACACGCGTTAAGTAGGCGATCTAAATACATGGAATCTATTTAGTGGAAACCCTCTTGTTCGAAAATTAGCTCAGACGGCAGGAGAGAGGCCAATTAACATACACATTTTCATGGACTAGTCCGGCAGTCCGGGAGAGTGTGAAGAGGGGTGTTGCAGCTTTTCCAATCTTGGCCGGATTAATTACTTGGGAAGGTTCTGGTCGTTTGAGGGTGTTTAAGACCCTTTTTGGTTATTTGTTTCTTTTGACAGGAAGTTTTCTCTAATACTTTTAGAGCATCGAAAGGATTATTGCCTTCATGGAATAAAATCCTTTAATGAGCTTTCAGAGAAATCGTCGAGTGTGGAAATGAAATTAAAAATCGGTATTTTTAATATACCATTTCATTTAAGTTTATAATTCCCAGGATGCCCCGGTAATGAATGTATTTAGAATCTTTGTTATAAGAAAATATCGTCTGACATGCAAATAGTTCTATAATATGCAACACCCCTAAAGAATGGAAGACAACAAAACAAAAAAAACAATTTACTCAAGCATAAACAACAATAAACAAATGTGAAGATTGTGTAAATACAATAATAAGAAAACAGAAGTCTTCTACGGGCTGCAATACGAGCATGGTGTTAGAAAAAAAATTCTTTTGAGATTTAACTACATCATTTATTATATTATTTTTAGTCCAATTGCAAAAGAACAATTTCTATGTCTTACGCATTGTCACAAAATAGTCTGTTTATAAACATGGTTAAAGTTTATAACAGTTAGATCTCGTGTATTTAACATGTTTAGGTAATACCTTGGTAGTATGCCATATGAGGGCGCCTTTTTTGGTGGGTCATTTTCAAATTAGATAGGCATTTAGAACATTTTGAAATTATTCATATATATAGTTTTGAAAATCCATGTGTTCCATCAGTTTCTTAAAAATCAATCTGAAATAACTGTTTAGGCCACGACATATTTTAGTGCAGAATTTTAGTTCAAGGAGACTTTGTTAATTTCTTATGATCGTTGAATGAATACAAAATTAAAAATAAGGAATTGAATTGATATTTTTTTAAAGCTAATGACAATGAAAAAATTCAAAGATAACTGTAGAAAAATGCGATATATGTGTGTATTACTCCTATACAAAAAAAAATTTCGGTGAATTATTAGGTTCAATAATGTGTTTTTATCGTCCGGATTTTTAGGCTTAGCAATTTGTCGAAGTATAATAGAAAACAGAATATGAATGTTTTCTTACAAGTAAAGCATTAATTATTCTAAAGGCATTATCAATTTAAATACCATAGAAGATAAATTTAATAGAAAATAAAAGCACATGTTAAAACCAAGAAAATTGTTTAAGCAAAAATTTATGTATAAAAAAAGTTTCAATATGGCTTTTATTTTAGAACCAAAAAAGTACATATTTATTTTTAACTCGACAAAAAAACTCATTTGGAAAAATTATCATATTATCAATATTACTTGTTTTACATTTAATATTAAAAAGAAAAATGTTTTATTCAAACTGGCCATCGGTAACTGTAAACTAAATTTTACTAGAAAACTTGTTTCTTACTCTTTATAGCTAAATAAAATTCCATCTCAAACTACTTTAATAAAAGTTCTTTTGCAGCCCTGTTAATCATATGATTTTTTTCCCCCTCCGTATAACACAACCGCGTGTTAGTTTGATAGATAATGTTTTTCTTTAAATCTAATTTGCACTTAGTTTGCTATTTAATATATTAGTTACTTCATTTTTCGGGGATTCAAATTAATCAGGATATGAATATTGAATTGTTAGATTTAAGAAAGCGAAACCGCTACATTTTCTTCTGTTAAAAAGATAAAATTTCTCACCCAGTGTCGAAAATCATCAGAAATTGTACTGATGTAGATCATCAGATGTAAGTACATTTATAGTTAGCGGATGATTAAAAATGAAACCCTGATAGGTAAAATATTTTACATTTACTATACCGTCATTTTGTTTAAAAAAGAAAAAAACTTTAAAATATCCTATGTTTAACAGTATAGCTACACTAACAAATACTATTGAAGATTTAGTTAATTATAATGCCCACTATCAGCAGGTGTCTCCACTTCATAGCGAAATTTTACGTTTATTACTTTACGTCTGAACAGCCAACCGAAATTTTTTGTAATGATTACTTTAACAAAATCGGAAGGCCGGGATAGCCTGGTCGGAAAGGCGCTGGGCCCATGTCCGAGAGTTCGTGGGTTCGAACCCCGCTGGCCGAAGACCCCGTGTAGTAAAATGGTGACTGATGCACGTTAAATCTGTCGAGTTGCAAAGTCCTCCATGTTCCCATAACAAATCAATACCTCTAGGGGTACTTAATTGGAGATAGATCGTTCTCTGATTCAGGTCCAAATTACGATCTGTGGATGAATAAATGAATGGATGAATGAACGGGTCCGCCCTATAAACGGGTGTGACGTATGGGTGTTGCAGAAGTCGAATTCTTGGCCATAGATGGCGCCACTGGAAAACAAGAACAATCGCACCCCTCTGCCTTAACAGGCATACGTCAACAACAACAAAATCGGAAAATGAAAACAAGTGCTTATATTGGTGCACACTAAATTTCTTTGAACTGTATCTTGTAAAATATTTGTTCGATGGAAAAATGTGAAAAATTTTTACATTGTTATGCATGAATGTTGCAATACTCGACAGTATGGGCGGGCAATAAATCCCAAGTTTCACCGGATACTCGGAGAATTTTAGAACCCGGTACATCTCTAGTTCTGAGCTTAATTTGATGAAGAGTGTCTCAGATTATGAACACTAAGCATTAGAAGACGCTAAATAATATTTAGGCGAAGAAATAAGCGTTCTTAAAACTTCATAGATCATTCATGAGGATTGATGGATTAACCCCTTCCTTCTCGCTCCCTTGAAAATGACGGGGTAAGGTTTCGCCCTCTATTTCTCGCTCTCGTGAAATTTCCGGACTGGAGTGTTCAGTATTAACGCGCCAATAAGAATTAAATTAATTCATTTTTTTTTGCCCGAAAAACATTTTATTTCTCATTTTATGCACCAGATGGTAGTACCAGGATATTTTTAAGGTAATTGTAGATGGTTAATTTATTTTAAACTAGATGTCAGCACTAATCAAATACGTGTATTTGGCAAAACAGGCACTTTTATGACAGTTTTCTTGAAAATTAACCGATTGTTAAGGGGTTAAAGACATGAAAACCTGCTTGTTTGCTTGAAGAAACCGAGAAAAGGTGAACGGCAAAGCAACCTATCGGCGTTTCCTCCAGCATTCGGGTTTCCAACCCCACCTTTCACAACTACCAGATTTTAGTAACGTTTTTGTTAGTTTTGTTAGTTGTGAATTCGCGACTTGCAATATGTATACTTTCTTTTTTACTTCGATTTTTAACATTAATTCTAACCACATATATTAAGGTTGGTGGTTATGAAACACTATTATTTCTTTTATTGATATGAGTTATTTGATGTATTTAAAATCACGGGCAAAAATTTAGTATCAAAATTTTACTAAATATTGTTTAAAAAATAGTTATGGGAACTCCAAAGAATGAAGTAATGAATTATTAATGAATTATAAGAAAGAATTAGTAAGTCTATAAAAAGTTAAAACACTATGCTAAAAAAGTTTCGAAAATCCTTTTTCTTTTTAACTACTACTATTTAAAATTTTAAGTATAAAGTTTGAAAAATCTAATGAGTAAAATATAATTTATTAATTTTTTTCTTTATTATATTTCTTATTATATTCTTATTATATTTTTTATTATGTTTCTTTCTTATAATTTTTTTTGTTTTATAAATTAATTTTTTTCAGATATTAGTTATTTGCAGCATTTATCCTCTAATAATGGCTTTTTAGCTTAATAAAATTGATTTGAAATTAATATAACTGTCACTACTTATATATAATTAAAATAAATTTATGAAAGTGTTTCTAATTATTCGGTCAAGAATATAAGTGTTCATAACGCAACTAAAATAATTCTACGTAGAGTTATGAATTCAATCGTTATTTTGCTTCTTCTACAAAAACGTTAAGTGAGAAAGTTGGTCCCCGTGGATTGATTGCGAATTCATGTTAATACTTTTTTATCTTTTTTTTTTTTTATTATTATTATTTTTAACTTTAATTTAAATAAACATATGAAAGTGTTTATAATTATTCGGGGAAGAGTTTAAATGTTTATAACGTAATAAAAATAATTAGAATTATGAATCAATTAGAATTATCTAATGATTCATAATTATCTACTTAGAATTATAAATTCAATCGTTATTTTGTTTTTACTATAAAAACTCTTCATCGTAAAGCATAAAATATAGTTTCTGTATAATTTTCTGTTTAATGTTGAATCATCATCTATCGAAGTTGAATCACCAGCTATCATACAGACTTTGAAGTCTCACTCTTCTCTAAAGAGTTTTTTTCCCCCGCTTTTATAATCTGCGACCTCTGAAGTTCAATAAAGTTAAATGAATTTTAACAATGATATCAAAATATGTAATAATAGCGTTGATTGCAGAACGTCTTTGCAAGTCGAATTTATTAGAAAATTTAAAAAAGTACTTTCTGCAACAGTTATATTCTTGCTTACGCAGGGTGCGTAGCCAAATCTTTCAACAAAAAATAAGTACCTTTTAAGCACTCAAAAAATATTTTTAAGCACTATATACATTAACAAAATGCAAAATAATTTCAAAGACTTCACATGATCGTGATAAATTAACTAGTTTCTGACAAAGAACTCTTTTCTTGATTATATTAACCATTATAAAATGATCAAAAGATTTTTCGGTTCAATATCAGAGGGCAAAAAATGAAGCCTGAAATAGAGAATATCTTGCAAAATGCAGCAGAGTTGCTCATGAGAATGCCATAATCTCCCCTAACCCAGCTCAGTATGGCTCAGTCGAAGCAAATGCGGACCCACAAGTATTTCATCAAACATGTAAAATGATTGACGCTTTCATACGCTATGGACCGAAGGTTCGCCGAAAAAAAATGGTATTTGATTGAATTGTGAAAACGTTGCAGAAGAACAATGTGAAAAGCACGCTTTTGCATAATACGTGGCGAAAATCGACATGGTAAAGAAAAAAAATCTCATTTCGGTAAAGGGAAAAATTAAGCACTTTTTAAAAACATCCAATGAAAAAAGCAACTTTAAGGATTTTCGAAAAACGATAATCGAAAATAAGCACCTTTAAGCACTTTTTAAAAACGCTTTGCACCATGCGCCCACATTTAAAAACTGTCCTTGATTGTGTTAATGAAACTATGAGCAGCACTTAAAGGCAATCTACAATGACGTCACAGCAACTTATTTTCGAACGTTTCTTTTCTCTCGAACTAAAATCGAAAATAAGCACCTTTAAGCACTTTTTGAAAACGCTACGCACCATGACTTAAGGCTTGCGAATGAAAATATTTAAAAAGTTGTAGTCATAATGAGATGAACAAATTGTATTTTATTTATAACTGCAAAAATATTTTATTACTCTAAATAAATGGTAAATTTAACTTATTATTTATACTACGCCACTGGAGAATAGTTTGCATTAATATTGCTTTTAATATCATTGGCAATGAAAAATATTATTGATAGTAGTAATTGTGAAAAAGAAAACTCTAAAGCGCTGGTACAAATAGACAGACACAGTATTTAAGTGATTGTCAATATACGTTCTTCTCTAAAACATTTTATTCTTTTATCAGAAGCTATTTTTCGTCTATTTCAGTCTTAGTGCTTTTCAGTTCTGAGAATTTCTGAATGATAATACTATACTTTCATTATTTTTATGCTGAATTGTTATACTACAGATAGTGATTGTAAAACACACATAAATTAACCCCACATCTGTCTGAAATCCTCTAAAAAACGAACTCCTGTAATGTAATTAGTGAATATTGATTAACTAACTAATATTGATTGTACATTCGAATATCGATATATATGTACTAATATCGATTGTACTAGTGAATATTGATTGTATATTCTAATTAAGCACATTCAACATGATTTTTTTCTTCTTAAACTTGCCAAATTTAGCGATAAAAAACGTTGCTTAGAATTAGCAGGGTGTAAACAAAATAGTTTTTAGCTTTATAAAACTTCATAATATTTTGTTGGAAATAAAATATTGTTAAAATAATTTAAACATTCGTTTTCTTAAAAATTAGTCTAAACGTAGATTCAAATAAATATGCAAGCCTCCATTATAATTAATTATTGCTGATAAATAATTTTTTTAATTATCCCCAATTATTACTTCAATTAAAAAGGAATGTTTTATGCATAAAATGTATGTTAAATCGTCCGCCAAAAGAATAGAAAAATCATAAGGCGTAAAACTGAAAAACTCATTTAAGGATTATATTATTTTTTAGTAAGTCGATTTGATGTAATCGAGTTTTAGCTGTATTTATTTATTTATTTATTTATTTATTTTTTTTTTTTTTTTTTTTTTTTTTTTTTTTTTTTTTTTTTTTGTGGGCCGAAATAACTGACATACATAAAATTATTAAGGAAACTTGAACGCGCCCAATGGAGTCAAAGCCTCTAACATCATTTCCCCACTGAAAATACTTTTTTAAAATCATCATAGATAGCAGCACCATATATTCTCTCGAAATTTTAGCTTTATGTAATAGCAGGAAATACGATTTTCGCTTAGAAAAACATTAAAAAGATTAAATATTCAAAAAAAATACAATAATTAAATTTCTGTTACATTTTTTAGCTATTTTTATTAATGCATTAAAAAATGATGAAGTTCAATTTCTAGCATTTTTTGCATATTGCAAGATATTTTTATAGTATGTTTTTTTCACATTTTAGAGATAAAATTTTAAAATGTTTCAAGGGGAAAAATTGCACTTAATGTTGTTCCATAAGATTTCACAAATCGCGTGAAATCTTACTGAAGTTTTCCGGACAATCCAGTTTTCCAGAAAATAAAAGCATTCCTAAAAATTATCAAACGTATGTACCAATGCAAACTAATTTATATAGATAATTACAACTGTAACGGATATATTGGACAGGTAGCAGAATTCTTAAAATATTGCCTTTTGTTTTATTTATTTATTTATTGCAACCAAAGATAGCTAGTTTCTATAAAAAATATAAATATGAAAGTATAAATAATTCTTAAAGTGGCTTTATTTCTTTGAAATCGCTCATGGCTCATAGTGCATAAGATTGCTAGATGGCAGCACCATAGCAAAATATCTAAGTCAAAAAATATATAATTCTTTTTTATTTTTATTTTTTTTTCCATAGAAAATTTCTCTTTACAGTACTCAAAGTCTGTAATTCTAAAGAAAGATAGATTGCAGCACTATACAGATATATTTGACTGTAAAAATATATCATAAAAATACGTAGATAATTTTGTAATTTTTAAAATTTGCTTCTGTGTTTTATTGTTTAAATATATAGTAATTATCATTATCTATTGTGCCGAAATTCGTGACTTTACTCTGAAGTAAATATTAGCTCTTACAAAAGTTCAAAAAAAGCTTTTTTTAATATATAGCTATTTATTATATAACGATATAAATGAAATTTGAACTCTTAACTCATTTCCCTCATGAATACTAGATGACAGCACTATAGAATAATAAGTGCGGATCCAGAAACATAATTTTGCTATTTAAAAATCATTACCGTGTGAATCATTCATTAATAGCTAAAATAAAAAACTCCTAAAATCATCTTAAGGTGATGGTAGAAAATATTAAATTATATTAAGATGTTTTTTTCTTTTTTTATGAAATTAAAATCACTGCATATTTATTTATTATTTATTGGAAAAAGTAACAGTTACTTCCAACTGCTTTAACACTCGATCGGCTGCTATTTGGGTACTCTATAAAACCTACCTAACAAAGTAATGATAATGATAAAACGCAAATTCCATTTATAAATATTGGATATTTTCATCATGGCATATTATTTTCATGACAAATGTTCTTCATCCCCATTAATTCATTTGCTTAATTAAATACTTCTACTTAAAGCTGTTGTAATTCATCGTAATTTGAGAAAAAAAAGTACGGCCAAATTTAATTTACTAAGCATTTAGTCACATGAAAAAATAACAGAAACAAGTATTTATCCTTTTGTTTCATTGAAGAAATTTGAAAGTTTTGTTTAAAAGGCTTAAGAGCAATACAATGACATCAATTTTTTTAAAATCTGATTATAGGTTATTGTTTTTCTTTAATTCGAATATTCAGGGTTATGTGATAACCCTGAATATTCGACTTTTTTTATGTGATAACCAAAAGTCATCTCATTTTATCGCTGTGCTTCAGTAGCGTAGTTTTGGGGGACAAAACCCCCTCCGAAATTATGCAGTACTTGATTAATGTACATTACTTGATTACGCCACTACTACGTTCAATAATAAAACATTATACAGTAAAGAGTAAGTAATGGATCAAGTAACAAAAGTAAGTAACTGTTGCATTGAAGTAAAAAAAAACTCATGCATCGGGAGGCGTTTTCCGAAACATTTTTATTGTTCTTATATATTCTACCTTCTTGTTATTTTAAAGCTTTATAATTGCAATAAGTTACCCCATTTTTTAAAATTTTTTTATATATTTTTTTTAAATAGCTTCTAACAGATTAAAGAAATAACTAACGAGTCTGACAAGATCATCTCATACGTTGGATAAAACATATACATGGGTGGAGGATATTTTCTGAACCTCATCATTAGAACACACTTTTTCCCTTTTCTTTTTTTGTTCTGATGTTGCATGTTAGCGTAACGGAATAACTCATTACAATCGCATGGTAATCACAAGGTATCTCAATTTACCATTACGCTTAAATTAAAAAAAAAAATCTGAGTCTGGTAAAATTGCTTGTTACATTGGGAAAACATGCATCGGCAAAAGGCATTTACCTAAGCGTTTTTATCATCAAAATATATTGCCTTTTTTTTTTTTTTGCATGTCATAATAACTCATTATAAATTCACATTATCCCATTTTATCACTGTATTAATAAAAAATAACCCAAAATAAATTAAAAAATAACAATTGAGTCGGAATAAGCTCACCTGCAACTTTAAATAAAGCATCTATCGGAGGAAGATATTATCAAAACTTTTTTATTATCATTTTTTTTTTTACTTTTTTTAATTAGTAACAATTTATTGTAAATTATTATCTTTAAAAGTATCAAAGAATTAAATTATTTTTCACCTACCTCATACCAATTAATATTTAACTTAAGAAAAGTTTTTCCTGCCCTGCATATTAATAAACAAAAAAAAAAATTAATGCATCTCACGTGGAGGGGGAAGGAAGCAGAAATGGGAAAAAAAAAAAAAAAAGAAGAACTTATAATGGATTACTAATCCTCCCACACATTTTCAGGTGGTGAGTGAGGAATACCAGATGACGTCACGTGACGGCGCCACTGAGGTCAGCGGCCTCTTTCCCTTCCCCAAGTTAAGATAAAACCTCACCCAATCTGAACTAGATCACCAAAAGTAAATAAGAAAGATTCGTTAGCGGATATTGAATCGTTTATCAGCCTGCAGAGATATATGGAAGATTCTTATCAAGATGTGGAGGAGACGATATGAATCAAATATGGGATCTGAGCCACCCACTATGATTTAGACGTCTGCGGGAAAGATTGATCGTGATTCTTAGAATAAAAATTTATTTTGTTACAGACGGAGTAGCAAACTTATGCAAATTAAGAATTTTTTTTTTTTTTTAAATTTTAATTTTGGTATTTGAGGCCTTTGGAAGGAGATGGCAAATCACTTTTATTTCATACATCGACTAGAAACTGCTAACACTCTGGTTCAAATTTAAATTGGATTTAGGTAGAGTTTTACGTAATTTTTTTCTTTAAATGTATATCAATACAACGAAGAAGAAAAAAAGCTTTTAATTTCCTTTACTCCTTATGGTCTACATAAATTTTGCATAAGGTAAAAAAATAACACCATTTCTAAAAGCTTTCAGCATCATCTAATGTACTAGTAGGGGAGAGTGGGGTCAATTGTAACAGAGCAAAAATTTCGAGTGTCGCGTTCTAGATTTGGTTCCTAGGTAGCGCACAAGGTGTATTTAATAAATCTACATGTACACCCTTGATGGCAACCATTTTTATGTACTTTTGAAAGAGTTACGTCACAAAAGATATTTTCACGCCACGCAAGTACTTTTTTTGGTATTAGAATATTATATTGTAACAAAGTAATTTTGTTTAAACAAATAAAAATTATTAACCGAATATGTAAGTGGACACTTTAATTAACATTTCAATAAAAAAAAGATTAGTTTAGCTAATTAACTAGCATTGTCTGTAACAAATGAAGCTGAAATGGCGTCTTGGGGACAATTGTAACAATAAGTAAAGGGACGATTGTAACAGCTGAAAATAAATAATCTTATGTTTACAAATCATTACTTAACTCTTTAAGAACCACCAATAGCACTTATATTATGTTGCATGTGCATTATTTTATTTGTCACCTTTCACAGCATAAATTAAAATTTTTAACCCCTTAAAGTTAAAAGTTTAACCCTTTAGGTCTCTGCTCATTATTATTTTTACTCCTAAAATATCACTACTATTTTGATCAATAAAAAAATATATCACAACTATGATAATATGTATAATTAACTATGTTTTAGTTGAATTTATGAACTGTTACAATTGACCCCGTAAGTGGGGACAATTGTAACAAGTGCACGACTGTCAAAAATTGTTAATAACTAATATAATAACATTTAAAATAAGGTATTTATTTTTTTTTCTAGTAGAGGATAGTCTACTTTACTGGTCTGTCAATTAATACTAATAATATATTGGATTTTTTGTTAGTTAAAAATAGTTAAGTAAAAAATGTTACAATTGACCCCACTCTCCCCTACTGACAGTTTTGCTATGTTAAAAAAATTCCGAAACGTTTGCAAATAAAATAATGGCCGTTTCTATAGGGGAAAACTGCTCATATAGAAGTGTTACCATGCTTTCGTCTTACTATCTCTATATCTATCTCGACTTGCTGAAACATTTTTTTTAAATTAAGCTTTCGATATCGTAAAAACTATCCGATGTATTTAACAGAGATTTTGGTAATACCTAATTTGGGATTGCTGAAACATGGGGTGACTTTTTAATTAAGAATAACCCACAAATGCTCAATCCCAAATTTCTCTATAAGGCAAAAAGTTCTTTTACGAAAAAAGAAGTAGAAAGATAAGTGACTCAAATATGGACACCTATTGTAAAAGCAAAAATAATATGTAATTCATAATTTTGTATGTAGATGGCAATAGATGCGTTTAAATCATGCTAAATGAGTTGAAGGGGTAATAAATGTCTTTCACTTTTAAAATTCAATACAACGTAGCAAAGCAACGGAGCGAAATAACACGTAGCAAAAATTGCTCTCATAAATTTGATTCACTTCACATCAGGAGGCCCTTTTTATTCAACCTAACTATTTACAAAGGATGGCTCTAGGATTTATTAGTTATCCTTTTTATTTATGAACCTATTATGTACATTGAAGGCGGTCCTAATATGGCCATTGAAGGAAACCAAATACCAAATCCAGCAATCTAAAAGTAATAACTGCTGCTGATGATGATCAACCATTTTGCAGTAGACGTATGGATGTGCAATGACCTTAGAAGAAGCTGCCATCTTCGCCATCATTTTTATGCGTTAATTTATGATTATTTTCAATTAGAAAAATTTACAATTATGATTTTAAATGATGAAATAAAATTGGCGAAATAAAACGGGGACATCATTATGTAACTTATACTTTCCCTTCAGTGAAAAAATGGTAAAAATGTGGCTTAAATCGAACCGCTAAACAAGAAAATCCCCTTTACTTAAAACTTGGTAATTGATTTGAATATTGTAGGGTAGCATGTTGCTTAAATTCATACTAGCACTTGAATATTGGTAAATAGTATATATAAGTAAGGGTAGGGTAAACTTATTATTGCGAAAGTAGTTCTGTTTTCTAGCGAGCAAACTCAGAACTACACCTTACTCGTCAAGAAGGACTTAACATACTGGCATGTTGCTGTCAGTCAATTCACCGCGTCTGTGTAGATAAGTTCGTTTTAAGTCAACTCTCTAATGTGCTCTTGTTTTTAAACCATCCTCATTTAGTGGTTCATTGGAGTTATTTTTAGTCCAGTTTCTTATGCGTTCACTAAAGATTTATACCCTAACAAACAATAAAGATTTAACCCGATAAGTATTACTGTTCTGTTTCGTTTCGATAACCTCTGCTCGTGGGACATAACCGGGTACTAACCCGATTCAGACCTCCCTCCCCTTTCTTTATGCGTATCTATGCTGGCCCCAGAAACTGCTGTGCTGTAGAGAAAGAAATTAATTACATCCAAAAATGAGCAAAAATTTTACAGGCTATAGGACAAAATTTACTGCGGGCCCCATCCTCAAAAATACAAAAACCTTATTTTCATATTTTGTAAAATGTTTGAAGATCATTTATACAAAATTGTAGAAGTTCTCTGTCATTTTCTTTTGGAAAAACATTAATTTGTCGGGCATTGTTCTGGCTCTCAACAGTTCCAGGCCCAGGGACAGTTGTCCTCTTTTTCTCCCCCCTTCCTGAGTGTAAAATGGCTACATCGCCTGTAAAATTACATGCATCATTTTTTTATATTGTCACATAAAATATAAATATCTGCTACATTTCACTGTAACTCTAATATTTCTAAATTTTCCATAGATGTGTACCCGATACCCTGTACCGGCTCTGGCTCGGGTCGTACCCAACATGTGTACCTGGTTTTACCCCTCCAGTGGTTGTCGGAATGGGGTAATAATGAAAATGATTGCATCAATTGTTTTATGCTAAATTAGTTCACCAAGTATGTAAAGAAGACTTAAAATAATTTTTAGGAATGATTCGGATTAAGTGAGCAGAATTTGACTAAGAGGCTAAAGATTAAGGATGGGTTCCTACTAGGATACTCTTTCCCTCATTTGTCCAGAAGCTAGCCACATTGACCATTTCCCTTCTAGAAGAGTTGCCTTCATGTGAATTGTCAATGATCAAAGAATAGCAATGTTGTTCAGGGATTGCCAAACGCTCCAGTGTTAAATTTCATAGCCTACCCTGTGAAACACAGAAGGCAGTCAAAGGAGTGATGTACGGCGAAGATGATTCTAAAGATAGTCATGTCCAAACCATTCTGGAATTTGCAATGAAAGTCTATCCCCAGGAAAGGAAGGAAGGAACCACCATGGGAAAGGGATCAAGAGGAAGAGACAAAGGAAAAGCTAGACAACATTTTTCCTGTAGCAGTTTGGTTACTTTTAGCAAATTTGTTAGTCGCCCTGACAATGGTAGAATTAATTTGATTATAAAGGGGGAAAGGATACTGTGGAAGCGAGCATCCTTTCGTGGCCAGCCTCTAATTTACAGACAAATCGCAATGGCTGGGAAATTGGGAATCCAATGGAAGAAAACCGCTCAATTATATTTGATGAGTTGATCGATATTTTTGTTTTGTTTCCTCTACACGTTACGACTCGCTACTTTGAAAAGAGAAGAGGATGGCTGATTGTAAGTCAACAAGGAAAATAGCGTGATTTAGAGATGTATTACAGGTGGATGGCTTGATTGCATCTATCACAGCTTCAAAGTTTGTGCCAATTATACAAACAGGGCATGAGCCTTCACCTTAGAAGTTTGCTACAAGTAAATAATCCTCCCGGTTGGAGACATCAGGTATAGATAAAGAGCCAAAAATCATTTGGGTATCTATTCACAATGGCTTCAAGGGTGCAAGGCCGCGAAGAATAGAAGGGATAGCATCATGTTTTCTTTGCTGAGTATTAATAGAGAGATTTATAATTGGGATACTAAAAGTCAGTGGGAATCTCCGTTGATGGCAAACATGCCTGTAAGGAGATTTATTATTATATATATTTGGACATAAAGTCCTCTGCTTTTCTGTGTATCTTTAGTCTTTTTTTTCAGCCGGAGCAGGTCTCTGTCAGTGTTGCAAATAAGTAAGTCCCCTTTACTTTTCGAACTGTTTTAACAATTGTCTCGACAAACTCCAGTGGCTCGAGGCTAGTCTGAATTTCTAATGCAGTGATAGGCAGGGATTACCCATCAGGAAAGACTAGGCCATGGCCCGAGGCCCCCAGTGATTAGGAGCCCCCTTAAAATGGATTTTTTTGAAAAATAAATTTTAAAAAATTAAGAAAAACAATGACTTTTCAAAATGTTATGATTATTTTTTAGTTCCAATTTAATAAAATAAAGTTAAATTTAATTTATTATTATTTATTTTAATTTTAAATATGCTTTCTTAAATGAAAAGATATATAAATACTTTGATATTTAAATAAATAAAAAATACACGAGAAAAAATTTTAATCTAAGGGGTATAGTAAGACGATAAGTCTCAGTGCTTTATTTTGAACCTTGTTAATTTTGTCGCAACAACAAACCAGTGCCGTGGCCATTAATTCAACATTATAGTCTACAAAAGGTCTCTATGGGATTATACTTAGACAGTAGTTGTAGTTCTTTTGGAACGTATGTGTTGTGGTAGTAAGAACACAGTGGGGGGACTCCTCTGCTAATACTGTTATAAACGATGCTGCTTACATCAATACATCGTGAAACAACGATATCACTTTAACATGGTAATAACGATATTTTAAACGTTATCCTCTCAATACATCGTAATCCCCATACTCTATGATAAATATCGATTGCACGAAACATCATTGATAACGATATCGCGATACAATATCAAGATTATTATAGATAAAATATTGAATTTTATAATGTCACGAGTATTATTGTTAAGGTTAGCAATTAAATAGAATAATGTTGTAAACATTATCGACTACGATAATATCGCCAATAAGGTGATACTGATAATTATCGAATACTCTATAACCTTTAATGTTAAAAAAATTCCATTTCGATTGCAAAAAAAATCGACTATTGTAAAAAATAATGCAAAGTATATATTTAAATTTTTAAAAATATATATGTATATCGTGATATGCCGCCGAAGAATCAATATTTTAGACGATATATATCGTGATATTAAATTTCGATGTCTAGCAGATTTAGTAATCGTTAGACTTTCACATAAGTAGCGCTTACACATGAAAAGCTAGAAAAAGAATAAAATTCTGATCGCTTTGTCTTTAAAAGGAAGAAAGGGAAACTAAATTTTTTCTAGAAGAGGAAGAAATTAGCTACTCGAAGGATGTTAACAAAGAACGTAGGCGTTTTCTCTTTCTTTGGCTAATCGACAGGTGAAAATATTTTCTCGCTTTCCACAAACCACCTACCTGAATTTCCAGGTTTCTGTCTCATTAAAAAGAGGACAAGGTTTTCAATAAAAATCATCTAGTATTTTTTTTCTTCTTTGCGTTCTCAACCACCCCCTTGTCTTGGAAAAACTTCTGTGACTCATTTTTATTTATTTATTTGTTTTTTTTTTTTTTTTTTACATTGGTTACGTCAGCATGTCAATGGCCTGCCCACTTGTTATGAATGAATTTGTATTTTGAATGAATGGAATATTCACTCCGTAAAAGGAGATAAGGCGTAGCAATGGCCAAATATAGATGAAGGATGTTTTTAATTTGAAAATTTGGTGTAAACAAACTTCGATTGCCGGTCTTGAAAAGGAAAGAAACGTCCTACCTATTCACATTTTAGCATATTTATTATACGTCATATATAGTTAAAGTCATTAATTAAGATATTTCATGTAAATCATAATTTATTTAACAAAATTTACTTTTACTTTCATAAACAGGCGACATTCTTAAAGAATTAACGTCTGAACACTTTCTGCAACTAAAATAAAACAAAAAAAAAACAAACGATTACCGCTAACTTAATATATTGAATTAAAAATGATTAAAGAAAACGATAAACTAAACCATCAAACTAGGAGTTAAGCTTTTTATAGCAGTGTGATATTGAAATCGTTTGAACGAACGGGTTGCCATATTGCCGCGTTTAAAAAAAAACAAAAGATGTGATCCTTTTTTATATGCTCTAGCATTAGAACGGATATTTTTTTTTATATTTCTCTGTGGAAGTGGTATCACCAAAAACGTGACTTACACGGGCAAGGACATGGTCAACAATAAAAGACGTTTTTCTTTTGTGTAACACTCGATTTTAATAACCCCGAATTGTCAGCTGTCTGGATTTTATTCGTTACGATAGCAACTTTTTATTGCACTAATGGCTCAGACACTCCGGAGGATAAAGTGTCACTCACACCACCAGTAAAGAACTGGAGGTCGTGAGTTCGATCCTAGCTGTCGACTAAAGTGTCGTGTATACGCAGCATGGTGAGCGTAAATTTTAATAACCATTCGTAAACTTTACGTAGAACTGAGTAAGTTAATTTTTACATAAAATTTACGTCAACAATACGTCAAAATTTATATAAGAAGAAACGTCAAATTATGAAAAAAAGTGGTTATTAAAAAAAAAAAAAAAAAAAAAAAAAAAAAAAAAAAAAAAAANAAAAAAAAAAAAAAAAAAAAAAAAAACGGGAAATTTGTGTAAGCTGAAATTTAAATGGTAAATTTGCTTTGTCAATAATACTTAAAATACGCATCATTTTTACTAAATCTTAATGGTAAATATTCTTTCATCAATCTTTCGTAAAGTAATACCAAAGCTTTTCTACCAAATAACTCAATGGCAATATCATTCCATCAATATTACGTAAAATTAACGTATAAAGCGTATTGACTTTAACAATTTCCCAAAAATGTACGTTTTATTCACGTATCAGGCTACATGGGCGAGAGTTGATAAAACTTAATGAAAGATTATACAGTACGAATAATACAGTACGGAACATAACAAAATGAGACTTTTAAAGTTTTGCATTTTCGGGGATTCTTGTCAGCATTTTATTAATATAAAAGATGTTTTAAGGACGACGCAACTTTCACCACTCTCAAGTCTCTTGTTGAATTCGTCCCGAAAAAGCTTCAAATGGTTATTAAATGGTAAATGCTGAAGGATAATGAATTTATTACTGTATAATGTTGCATAAACGATAAGACATCTTGAAATGTAACGTTAGATCAAAGTTTAGCAATATAATTTTTCTTAAATTTTAAACCAAGTAGTAGAGAATTAAATTAATCAAACTATTACAGGGTGCGTAGCCAAATTATTCAACAAAAAATAAGCACCTTTTAAGCATTTTTCAAGCACTCTAATAATATTTTAAGCACTTAAAGAGAATATCATAATTAGGCAGGGTTGCAAAAGTTTTTGACAATTGATGGAATTATTTGGTTTTAACAGCCATGTCAAAAAAAATAAATTCTTTTTGCATTGTTTTTGACAATTGTCAAAATTTCTGAATCTTGTAAATCGAATGGCGTTTTCATAAGTTACGGTCTGACGATGCGCCGAAATAGATTGGGGTTGAATTAATTGTGAAAACGTTGAATAGAACAATGTGAACAGTGTCTTTCTGCATAATTCGTAGCGAAAATAAACATGGTAAAGGAAAAATCTCAACTTGGAAAAGGGAAAATTAAGCGCTTTTTTAAAACATCCAATGAAAAAAGCACCTATAAGGGCTTTTAAAAAACGAAAATCGAAAATAAACACCTATAAGCACTTTTTAAAAACGCTACGCACCCTGTATTATAACCTCACCCAAAGATTAACTGTTTAAAAGTTAATTTGGTTACTAGTTTTGTCTTTTTACCCTGATTGATAATGTTTCATACTGACTCGTACGTTGCGAAAGGGTTAATGAAAGCAATATCCAAAAATTCAGGATATGATCTTTTTTTGAAACCGTGAATTTATCAAAGTTACTGAAGTTATTACCATATAATCCCATCATCGTTCAACTTACTTCTACTTTGCAATCAAATTCCTTTGAGCAATAAATTTTTCTCGACTAAATTTTAAATGTCACTACTGCAATTATTAATAATCAGGAGCTCTTTTTTCTTCATATTTCAGGAAGCGATTTCTTTAAATTACCCATAATTGGCAAAAAGCAAGGTCTAGTTCCACAAACTCTTAACATGTAAATCCAATAAATCTAAAAACCTGATAGCCATTTATAACCTTTCCTACAACAAATAATAAAAAAAAGTTCCTTTATTTTGGCATACGATGCATAATGAATAACAATAAAGATTAAGCGATAAAAAATTATCAGTATGTCGNTGGGTGGTATAATACAACTACTGGTAACTACTTTTAACATTAGTTTCGCAAGGAAAAAAAAGATTTAAGGTTTAAACGCAACCAATTTATCAAATCTGATTTATCAAATATGATCCTATGTAATTCCAAAGGGAAACATATTTTGCTCCATAACTCTCGATGCATAGTACTTTTTATTTTATGTCATAACCGCCATTGAACAGTCTACCCAATTTTGGGTTTACGGCTACTTATGTTCAACTCCATTGCGTAGTAATTTTGAACCCAATCCAGAAGACAAGGGAGCTCTTGGATAATTCTTATATAATTATTCTTCAATTTTAACGGCTTAGGTTTTTCTAAAATCCCGGATTGAGCTATTTTCTTTTCCTCTGCTTAGTGCGTTTAGTTAATTTCCTTGGTGCCTTAACACGTTGAATGCCACGCTAATTCTACATGGCTTGCCCATCTGGCAAACGGTAAATAACTATAAACTAAATTTGCAAATATTAGACAGATTTTGGTAGCTTTTTAAAAGGTTTAGCATGACATATCTGAAAAAAGTGGTGAATTATATAAGCCTTACTCCTCTCACATTTTAAAATGTATTCTAGGTTATTAATTAAACTTAATCTACGTATTTTGATGCGTTTCTTTCGCATACTTTCAGTGAGGAAGTTGTTAGTAATTTAACGAAATTGTATAATTCAATAATCTGGCTTATCCTCGTAAGGTCATTTAATGGTTAAACATTCCTTCTATCTTGAGAATGTGCCAGTTTCAGTAAGGCAATTTTTGATTGCATATTACGCCCAAAACCTGCTAATTGAGTCTGTTTCACAGATTCTAGCAGGATTGTACAGTGGGAAAATTTTGCAGTAGCGGGGAGTCAAGACTCCATGTCACCCTTGCATGACTCCAAATCCGGTCATTTAAAGTTGGGTCCCAAAGCTTAAATTAAAATAAAAAGATTTTTATCTTATAAAAATTATTTAAATATGAATTTATAATCAAGTGAACAAAATTTTAATCTATACTCTCATGAATATAACAATTAGTATTGAAATTTTTACTCATCACACAAAAACTTCAATATTCCCATTTAAAAGCTATTGAAGCTATATTTAACCGATCTATTTAAAAAGAATAAGGAAAATTGTTCGAACTATTGAAAAATTGCGTTTAATAAATGGATAAATTAATAAATTATCTTGCAATTAATAAATTCCAAACCTAAATTTATTTAACTAAATTGCTAATTAAAAAATACTTGAATGAATTTAATGCATCGTTTGTAAAAGTTCTCAAATTTCTGAATATTCAGCGAATTTTTTTTAATCATAAGACGTTATAAATGTGTGTTAGACATTTATAAGTAGTTAATAGTAATAACTTTCAGTTGATAGTAAGTTTATAGTAGTTAGTCAATGGTTTTTTGTTAATGGTAATATCTTTTAATGGTTTTTCACTATTTTATATAAACATATTTCTTTTTAAATTTGTTTACCTACGGCTGTTACATTATATTACAAAATGTAATAAATTGTATTTTACTTTAACTGTACATAAAAACTAGAATTATATAATTCTAGTCTGGGTTCTTTTACGGGATTTTGCAGAAACTTTAATTGACTATAAATTGGATTTGAACTCTCAGTAAAGTCGGTGCTGTAGTTAGAGTCGAACATTTCACCTACCAAATCAAAAGCTCTGAATTTTAGATTAAGTTAAGCATGGATTTCATTTAAATTTCAGTATCTCAGACATCTTTTTAATCTGCAAAGTAAAAATGGCCGAATTTTATCGAAAGTTCGAACGAACAAAATTGTGTAGTGATACAAATATACCCAAATCAAAATTTTTGATGGTTTTCTTGAACCATCATAAACAACCACCATCATTTTTATGTAGGAATTCGGACTGATTTATGATGATACAACATAAAAAAAATCACGGATCATCGTGGATTGTTGCTCCATGAGAGTCAAACATCTCTTGATGGTTAACCATCATAGAATTAAAGAACCATTTTCCATCATGGAGTGATGGAAGTTTGCTGGCATATGAAAATTCATAAGCACGTAATGGTAAATGCTGGATGATGGTAACCATCAAATGATGGTGGACCATCATGAATCGCACTGAAACCAACATAAACCATCAAACTTTTTTGATGGGACTATCAAGAATTTTTAATTGCGTAACAACTAATATTATAACCTTGAAATTTCAACGATGATCTACAAGTTGAAAAATATTATTAGCATATAGTGGCCATTTTAAAAATTGTCATTATACAAGGGTTGCTATTTATATTTCTGGCCTAATAAGGAAAAAACAAATATTGGTTTTATTGTTTTTCAAAATATTCTCCATGATGATCAATACACTTTTGCATGCGTTTGAACCAATTTTCAAAGCACTTTTTCCAGTCCGATTGAGGTATCTCCAAAATATGCTCAACCGCTTCTTCGGGGATCGAAAATCGTTGTCCACGTAATTTATTTTTGATGTGTGGGAATAAGAAGAAGTCATTGGGTGCCAAATCAGGGCTGTACGGCGGATGACCCATCAGTTCGATCTTTCGCTCCGTCAGAAATGCCTTTGTTTGAGTCGATGTGTGAGAGCTCGCATTGTCATGATGAAGAATGATTCGCCTGTTCTTCTGCTTTTTTCGAATTTCTCCGATGACTTCTGGCAAACAAATGGTCGTGTACCATTCAGAATTGACCGTCCTGCGTTGCTCTAACGCCACTGTTGCCACATGACCGTTAATGCCGAAGAAACAGGCAATCATTTGTTTCGATGTGCTTCTTCCTCGAACAACTTTTGTTGGTTTTGCCTCGTCTTGGAAGACCCATACAGTTGATTGCTGTTTTGTTTCCGGCTCATATGCATAGATCCATGATTCGTCACCTGTGTAGATGTTATACACAGCCTTTAATGTACCTTGAGCGTATTTTTCCAACATTTCCTTGCACCAATCGACACGAGCCTTTTTTTGAACGTTTGTCAGATTATGCGGGATCCAACGCGAACAAAATTTTTGTACGCTCTAATGTTCATGCAATATTTCATTGATGCTAGTCATATTAATGTCCAAAGACGCCTCTATCTCACGGTATGTCACATGACGATTTTGCTTTATCAGTTCACGCACAGCATCGATCTTTTCTGGCACAACAACGGATTTTGGACGACCTGCACGGGATTCGTCCTGGATCGAACATCGACCACGATTAAATTCGTTATACCAATTTTTTACAGTGCTGTAGGATGGCGCTTTATCGCTGAATAAAGAATTAAGTTCATCGAAGCACTCTTGTCTTGACAATCCACGTCGAAAGTTATGAAAAATAATGGCACGAAAATGTTCACGATTCAATTCCATTTTTTGAAAGAGAAGAACTTTTCAATTTACTGTCAACAACACAAATAAAGCTATAATGTTAAATCGTCTGCTGAATGTATGTTTAAAAATATCAAACTTCCGATTAAAATCGTCTGCGGTCGCCTAGCAACACTTACTGTTGCCAAGACCAGGAATATAAATAGCAACCCTCGTATTTTCTGTATTCTAAAAAAAAAATAAAGCTTTGACAAGATAAGGATTTATTATTTATTTTTTTCTTTCTGTTACTAGTATATTTGATTTAAATTTATTGTTTCAATGTACATTTGATTTTTTTTCTGGTTTAATCAAATTACGTTTTTACATATAAACATTTCTGTTCTTCCATGGAAACTGTCCAAGTAAATTGATTTGTAATTTTGTAACTCTGGTACCCTCTTAATTTATTGACTACATTTATTTAGTGTATACATTTATATAGTACATTTATTTAGTGTATTAATTTAGTATATTTATTTAGTGTAGTAATTTAGTATTTTAATTTAGTATTTTAATTTAGTATAAGTTTATTAAAAGAAAAATAGGTAGGTATCAATATTTCTATGACAGTAATTTGCGATGCTAGAACATTTAAAATTTAGCTCTTCTGTCCCCTGTGTTACCACTCTGTTACCTACTACAATTAAACCCCGCTGTAGTGAATACGCTTTATAGTGAACTCTCGGATATAGTGAACGAAATGTCCGGTCCCGTGCCTTGCTATACACTTATAATGTTATTTTTTGTGGATATAGTGAACTAAAAAAGTGAAGAAGTTGGATATAATGAACTTTTTCTGTCTTCGACTGATTTTTCTTCATTTTTTTTTTCAATAATTTTGAAATGTCTACTTCAAAATAAATACTTATACTGATTTTTAAAGCCGCATCTATAGAGAGTGGAATGTAGCTATAAACATATTCTCTTATTTGCTTCTTTTATCTCACTTTTCCCTCCCTAAACAAAGGCCTACCCAGACAGATATATGGACAAATTTTTCCCTGCATCAGCTAAAGATTACTATTTTTTTTTTTTTTTTGTGCACAAAACGAAGAGTAATAAAAAAATAAAAGCAAGTTAACACATTTTTTGTCATTACATATTATTTTTCAGTCATTTTTGTATTTCATTTTATGGGTCATTTATTTAAATAATGTATAATAAAAAGAAGGAATTCGGAACCATTAGTTAAAATTGTTTGCGGAATGGATATAGTGAACTCCCGGTTATAGTGAACAGAAATTTCAGTCCCTTCAAGGTTCGCTATAGCGGGGTTTGACTTTTTTTATTAAGCTTTATTTCCCTGCATAATTTAACAAAATTTACAGTGTAATTTAATTAGACAGTGTAAATTTAATGAGAATGTAAATTAAACACTGTTTCAGGTGACATATTTTTTTTACTTAAACACTTATGAACATTGGTAACAGAAGGGAACAGAGGAGAATTCGGCTTCTGTCACACCCATACGTCGCACCCATTTATAGGGCGGACCCATTCATACATTCGTTCATTCATCCGCAGATCGTAATTTTGACCTGAAACAGAGAACGATCGATCTGTAATTCAGTACTCCCAGAAGTATAATTTGTAATGGGAACATGGAGGACTTTATGACCCAACAAATTTAACGTGCATCAGTCACCATTTTACAACACATGGAGTCTTCGGCAGGCTGGGTTCGAACAAACCATTGTCACGAACGTCAGTTCAGCACTCTGCCAACCGGGCTATTCCAGCCCTAGCATCTGTTATTATATGGGATTAAAAATTATAAAATATACATATATCTATAATTTTAATTATGTGTATAGAGCCGCGATGGCTCAGGGGACAGAGCGTTCGCCTTCCAATGAGGCGAACAGGGTTCGAATCCCAGTCGATACGAATTCCGCATCCGGCTTGCACTGACTACAGTGCTGACGTGATATATCCTCAGTGGTAGACGGATCATGGGTTAGAGACCCCTTGCCGTCAGGCTAACCGTGGAAGGTTCTCGTGGTCTTCCTCTCTACGTAACGCAAATGCGGGATAGCTCCATCAAAATGTCCTCCACGAAGGCAAATTTCGCCCAATACTTGATCCAGGAGTTCCCTTGTCTTCCGGATTGGGTTCAAAATTACAAGGCTACGGAGTTGACCATTAGTAGTCGTAAACCCAAAAATTGGGTTGGCTATTCAACGGCGGTTATAAAATATAAAAAACTATGTACATATAGAATTACTTTAAAACTGTATGACTTTGGCACAATCTCATTTGTTAAATAAAATGTTACAAGAATTGTTTTTAAAGTTTCGAATTGTCTGGAATTCTATTGATAAGATAAACATAAATGTTCTGCGACTAAGGAAGAAAAAGAAAAAACAGCTTGATTGGTTGTTCTGAGAGGCGACAGAATCCTTGACGGAATCTTAACCAAGATTTATCCACCAAAGAGACACGTCACGTCACACACTTCCTTAGATTCTTAAAACAATCAATCATTCTTAGTTGCCTTTATGCGCCAAGTGGCCCTTCTTTCTTTTTTATCTCAGATAATTCAACTTATTACTCATTATTGCCATCCTGTTTCTTAAGTATAGTTTGCTTTGTAGAGTCGAAACAATGTCTACCTGAACGAATTAAAAATATTTTTGTTGCTAAGATTATGGAAAAGTTCGTATCTAATGTATCTTGTCTAGATTTATGGATTCGAATCATTTTAGCATCGAGCCCCCTTTAAGATCCAGTCTTTTGGATTAGTTGAATCAAATTAAAGCAGTGATTTTGATAGAGTGTTCACATGATTTAATACTCATTAGTTTTGGAATTAAATATCACTAGGGAACAAGTTTATTGCTGTATTTGGACAAATACTTGATCTTGCCTGATTCGAGTGTGAACATTTTAAATCTGAAATTAGATTTACTCCTAAAGCTGCAGATTTTTTTAAAGGACATTTTTAGGCCATTTTTTTTCGAAATATACAGTGCGCTAGGGAAAAAAATGGATCATCTTGAATAACTTTTGATTTAATGATCTTATCTTCAAGTTTAAGGACTCATTCTTAATGGTTTGTAGGGGTGACTTCAAGTTACGAAATCAGATATAAAAACGTAATAATAAGGGGTTCAAACTTTGGATCTTTCTCCTGACCAAACTATGGGGACCATATTTCTTAGATTTTGGCAACATATTTTAGGGGTCAGAAATCCGAAAAACTTAAAATATCGTCTGCACTTATTAATTAGCATATTTGAGGTTACCCTCAAAACATTAAGTTAGTACATGAAAAATCATATTATTAAATCAAGGCAATTATTTTTTTGCGCACAGTATATTACTTTTTTTTATTATGTTTAAATGCTTAAATTTCCGCATAAGTAATACAACTAGAATAAAAACTTCATTCACTTCAAAAATATACAAATTGGAAATAGCAGTCAACATGTTTCAAGCGCTCAAAATGGGGATCCATTTTCAAAACTCTCAAGAAACAACGTTTGTTTCTTCTTATTTACGTCTCATTACTTCTTCTCATTTACGCAAGAAGTTGCGGATCTACGTTATTTAGCTAAAATTTTACGATTACTTCAATCGGTACAATATTTTTCTTAATTTCTACAATCCATATGCGCTTGGCGCCCTTAACTTCTGACTTAAATCTAACCATTTTGAAAAATTATTGATTTCGGTTCACCTATGTAAAATTTGCCTAAACGCTATTGCCAGAAAAATTACGAATTATGCATTCCATTTTATCTAAATAAAATTTACCTACATGCAATTGTCAAAACAATCGTGTAAATCATGTATTTTTATAAATAAAATATACCTCAAATGTAATTATCAGAACAATTATTAACCTTAAATTTCGTTCTTTTTTTTTCAAAAGAAAATTTATTCAAATGCAACTGCAGAACAATTATAAATCATACATTCTGTTTTTTCAAAATAAATTTTCCACAAATGCAATTGTCAGTACAATCATAAATCATACAATTCGTTTTTTTTTTTTTTTAAATTATAGTTAACCCAAATGCAATTGCCAGAAACAATCCTTAACCATAGATTTTCGCTTCACTAAATAAAATTTGACAAAAATTAAATGCCAAAATGGGAGAAAAGGTGTTTATTTATTTGTTTGTTTCTCCTTGTAAAATTTTCGGAAATGCATTGAGCTAGTGTTCAAACCACAAATCCCTCAATTTAAACAAAAAGAACAGAGTTTCCTCGAAATGCGAGAACGAACAGTTTTCCACACAAAATCAGTGATCAAAATCCGTATTACACTCCACCCTTACAATTACAGCAGGAGGAAGAAGAAGGAAGAAAAAAAAGAAAAAACGGGAGAGCGCGCTATAAATATTAACGTCTATCCTATCATATTTCGGGTAAAGAAAATTATAAAAATAACTAAAAAAAGAACAAGAAAAGGGCAATTAATAGGGTGCCCTTTTTCCTCCTCCCATTTTGAATCTCGACATTTCAAATGCTCTCGGCCATTTCCTGTGTATGCTTGTGTTGCCTAGTTGACCAGGCACCACACCCTTAGCAACCTGGACTCACAACTTTAGCTGACCATTACACACACCAAGGTACCATATTCATGCATAAATTAAACAATATGCACGTAGGCCATGCACCTACATTTATACTTTTACCTACTCAGTTTCAGTATATATATATATATATATATATATACTACTATAAATTCAATATAAATTTTATTAAATACTATAGATTTCTATATACTTATTTCACGTATGCGAACAACTGATGCCTTAGAAAATGACGCTTACAAATAAGTCGTTTATTGCTGAACGTTCTGTTCCATTNATAATTAAAATAGCAATTGATACACCTTTATCTTGTAAACTAGTATCTACTATTTATTTTATAAATTTCAACCATAAAAGAAATCTGCATGGAAAGCAAGAATAAGAGCAAAACATTATCCAGTGTTACACAATCATGCTACATACTTTTTCAACTAAAAAAAAGTAAATTTATGCATAAAATTATAGTTGCTTTTATTATAAAAGTAATTAATTTCAAACATCATTACTACACGCGCTCTTAAGTTCGTTAAATAGAAATCCAACTGTATATATATATACCATAAAAGTACTGTCTTATAATTGGCCTTAATAATTTAAATAGGAAGCGTACGATGCAAAAAAATAATTTTAAGTTTTTAAGAACTTTAATAAGAAGCTAACAGTACAAAAGAAAAAAAGATTTTAAGCTTTTGCAGTAGAAAACAAATAGAACGAAAAAATATTATTTTAAGTGTTTATAATAGTTTTATTTTGAGGCTAACAAAACAAAAAATATTTTAAGCTTTTACAATAATTTAAGAAGAAAAAAATTCTGAATACAAAAAATAATTTTGCAATAATTTTAAAAGACAGTTTACAGTACAAAAACTTGATAAAACTATTTCACCTCAACTAACCAGAGAAGATAAACTATATATTTTATTTTTAATTTTTTAAAAAAAATCGAAACTTTTTTTAATTTTTAAAAAAAAAATTATTTGATATACTGATTTAAAATCTACTTTTAATATTTTAAAAATGGTGAAGGCACAATACTAATATTAAAATTATTCTAAATCATTCTTATTAGTAACATACTCGTAGTATCGTAATAATAAAATATAAATTAAATTACAAAATGATTTATTTTTAAATATTTTTTTTTATTTTACTGCTACAAACAATAATAAAATTTTAGAAATTATCTATATTTTTTAAAAGTATTATTTTTTTTAAATTCTTTTTATATCATGCAACGTTTTTATTTATTTTATTCATGTGGGTCACAAATAATTTTAAAACTTTTTAATGAGCTGTTGACCTTTCTTTTGGTGCAATTATGAAAAGAACATTTCATTATCCATTTATTAAAAATGAACTAACTAACTTTAAACTTCTACTTTAATCACTTTTATTCAAAAAAAAAAAAATAATCCTTTAATAAAATAACTTTTAATCAGAGATGAAAACGATTTTATAATCCATCAAATAAGCACTAATTTTCATTCTTTGATAAATTCGTTTTTACTCGAAAATGAAAACGACTTTATAATACATTTAATTATTACTTTAATTATTTATTTGTTTTATTACTGTATGTTTTATTACTTTAATTATTTATTTGTTTTTTTAACTATTATAAATTAAATATATGTTACACACAAATTAAAAAATGCAAGTAAAATCGCTCTCAGTCAGAGATAAAAACGATTTTATGATCCATGCAATAATCAATTTTTATCCTTTTAATAAAATCGTTTTCACTCAAAGATAGAAACGACTTTATAATGTATCTAATTATTAATTTATTTAAAATTAAATATTAAAGCTAATTAAAAAGCAAAGAATAGCCACCCGTAATTAATTATCATTTCTCAGTTCTGAATAGATTAGTGGAACAAGCTTCTTTTTTTTATTCAGTAAGAACGTTAAAAAGTAAGACAAAGCTTCTATTGTTTTTAAAGTAAGTGACGTCATTTGTAACAAGATATATAAAAGACATTATTCAAGAGTTTTGAAATATTCCTTCTGCTTGATAAAATGTAAGAAATTTGTAACTCCTTTCTTTATAGTTTCGTTACAACTATATTGAAGTGCATTTATTAATTCTAAAGAGTTATTATAAAACCATCATATCTATGGCATTCTCGTAGTATTATGTATGTTACCATAAATGACGAGAGAATGTCGATTTTCACCGGTGAATGTCAACAATCACATAGTCGCTTTGATGAATGTCCGAAATATTTGTTATATCCGATTTCATATTAATTCATTCGTTGATATTATTATATTTATTCGATATTTTAATATCTGCTGATGATAGATTAGAAGAAACATCAGTGCTCGGAGTACCGGTTAAATGCATACTGGGCAATGGCACTGAGCCTTAAAAAATCTTGATGTAGGGCATACCGGGCAAATGTATACCTGGTAGTGGTACTTAACTAGACCTAGTATATATATTGGACATTTACCAAAGCGACTATGTGAGAGTCAACATTGTCCGGGGGAAGTCAACAACTACCAATTTCGGTCATTTACAGTAACATATATATTAATAAATTTAAATTAAATTATGAAATACTTTTTTTTTTCAATTCCTTTTTTTAATTTTAAGACTGTTACTAATAAAACTCTGTAAATTATTTATAACTCAAAGGTAATATATCTCATTAATTAGCATATTTGAAGTCACCCCCTCGAGCAATTAAGATTGAGTTCTAGAACATATCAGATCAGTTCATTAGATCAAAAGTTATTTAAGGCGGTCCGTTTTTATTTTGCGCACTGTACATCTATTTCGAGAAATTATTTTGCTGACTAGCCATAACAATAATTTAATTTTTTTAAAAAAATTGAAAATAAGAAGATTTTATTGTGTTACACCAGCACTGTTGACACTCTTCCTCCTTCTTGTAAGTAACAAAAAGATCATAAGCCCCTCCCCTTTCAGGTGTCTTATTATCCTTTAGTTAGCTTATCCTCATTATGTCTTATTATCCTTTAGTTAGCTTTTTTAGACAATGCGAGAGTTTTGTCTTCGTAAAGTGAGGAATTTCATCGAAATTGCAGAAAATTGTGCTCACTGCGAAACGTCGCTACATTCGAATTGCGTTCGCGTCGAATTGTGCCTGCAGCGAATGCGCCCACGACGAACTGTGCACGTTAGATTGTCCCACGACTAGGAGTGGGCTATAAATCGATGTATCGAGATATATCGATTTAACGCATATATCGGCAAGACGATACAGCGACTTTCATTCAAGGCGATGCATCAGAAATCTGATTTAAGCCATCGAGCAAAGACAACGAGCGCAAAACGATATAGCGATATAAGACACGCAAGGATATAAGATAACGATATAGCGATATAAGACTCTTCTCTTACGTTCCGATGTCGACTCGCGCTGTGGAAGACGATGTTCGTTTCGTTATGTTGAAATGGCCTTGATTGGTGAGCTGTAGAATCAGAATCAGAGTTTTGAGAACACATATCGTTATATCGCATGTTCCTTTTCGCACCTCTTAGCTTTTTTTTTCTTTGTCGCGACTTTTCTTGTAGATTATTTTCAGTGGGACTAACTTCGTGATCGCCGATGTTACCTTGTTCTGAAGGCAATCTATTATTGAAAAGAATATATAAAGAAGAGTTTCTTCATTAATTAGATAAGTTTTTTTTTAAAAAAAACTTCTTTTTATTTTTAAATGTGAAAATTATCGGCAATCTAATTTAGGCGCCCATAAAGAATTGAATTTGTTAGGTTATTTTTTTACTTTCTTTTAATTTATTAAAAACTTTTTGGATGAAACTTCTAATAATTTAATGAGTTTTTATTACTGATTTTAAATTTATAAATCTTGTTGTTTTTATTTTTAGAAATAAAGTTAAAACAAAATTTATTTTTGTCATTTGGATTTGGACATAAGTCAATCAACTTTGTTTATACAAAAAAATTTGAAAGGTTTGCGTATTTTATTCATTTTTTTAAATCATTTAGCACTTCGTTTTATTAGAGAGTATAATAATTTTTTTTAAAAAATATTCTTTTCATATTATTTGTTAATTAGCTAAATATATTATCGAATATCACAATTTTTTTATTTTTAAGAAATTAAATCTTACTTTGTTTTTCGTTCATAATTCGGTCATTATTTAATTTAATTTAATTATTTATCTGAAATGATAAGGTCCCGCAGTGGACTGATCGTTAAGACACGGTTCCCTGCAGATCACCGAAGTCAAGCATCACTGGCTGCGGTCAGTGTGCGGGTGAGTGACCACTTGGATCAGTCTGCGTAGGGACCGAGGGTGTGCGGTATTGGTCCTCGTTAAACTGTTCTACCGTAAAGTGCTCGACTTCGCGTGCAGGTCGTCGAGCTACCGAAGCGGGGGTGCCATCCCATCTGCAGAGGATCAAAATTGTGATGGCATGTCTTCGGATCATCCTCAGGGATGTTTCCCAGACCGTCGCCAATAGCCCATTGTGCAGCTCTAGTGTGACGTAAATGAACTATAATAGAACTATAATAACTGAAATGATAATAATAAAAAATAGTGTTTTAAAAGCGTTTTTTTTTTCTAAAATTTATTTAGCACTTTGTTTTAAACATACAAATAATTTTTAACGTTTCATTTAGAAATTGAACATTACGATCGAACTTAATAATTATGTAATTATTTATGCATAATAGTACAAGAAAATATTAATTTGTAAAAAACGCTTTAAAAAAAGTTTTTAACACTTTGTTTTACGCGTATTATGAATTTCTAAACAAACATTTCAATAAATATTTTAAGTAAGATTTGTACATTGTAGTCAATTTATTTAATATCTTTCTTAAGCAAAACATATATATCTTCAAATTTATAAATTGATTTAAATCAATCTGAGTATGAAGTTTTGATAGAAATCTGACTTTCTGTGCCTTACAAGTAAATGAAATTCAAAAATACTATATCGCGATACATCGCTATATCGCGATGCAAATCTGACGATGCATCACGATATATAATTTCTAATATCGCCCAGTCCTACTCACGACGAATTTTAAGCGACACCCTAAATAACCATTCCTGTTCTACTTGTTTCTAGCGAAGAATTTTCGCCATGACGAGTTCGGCGATTTGAGCTCGTGGCTAATTGAGCTTGCATCGAATTGTGACCGCGGCGATTATGCTCGTGATGAATATTGCCCACGACGAATTTTCGTTTCAAAGAGCCATCCCCACAATTGTCGTTGCGACAAATTGCGTCGTCTACGATATATTGTCTAAGGACAAATTGTCACCCAGGTGAATTGTGCCAACGACGAATTGCCACTGCGACATGTTGTGCACACGATGACTTGCTGCGACGAATTGTGCTCACGAATAATAAATAGTCCCTAGATAAATTAAATAGTTAATTTGTTGCCACGACAAATTGTGAGCTGCGAACTCTATAACCACGATTTACTTTATAATCTCTGTATTTCTATTTAGTATTTTAATCTTATACTAAATAAGAATGATAAAATAAATCGTGATTTTTTTTTTCAGATCCAGTTATGCCTTCAGAAGGTTGCGTGTTCAAATCTCGTCTGGGTCACCAATTACGATGACGGCATGTAACGGCGGTGGTATGAATCTTCTTGAATCACACTGCAGCACGTTCTGTCTCTCGGAAAAAGGTGATCACTCAGCTTCGAAAGGGTAAGTTGCTTTAAAAAGCTCCACTTTACACCGATTAACCCATTGGATTAGCCACTGGTTTCATCTCATTTTGAAACACAATATTTTGTCTCATTATATGAGCAATAATGAATATGTATTCCATGTTATTAGTTTTAAAATGGATCCTTTAATCGCGAGGCCGATGTAACTGTAAATTTTGGATGACAAATAAAGCACAAGAGGGAAATATGATTCAAAGAGAATAATTTTTCTGCCAGTTTTAGGTTTTTTCTGCGAATTTGAACAATTCCACCAATTGCTTAAGCTGTCGAATTAGCAGTTGAAAGCATGTACCTCAGAAGAAAAGAAATTCGAGCAGTTCTGATAATTTATATGAAACTGAGTCTTATTGTCATTTATACTTTCTCCGATTTTTAGAAACTTTTGAAATTTTAAAATTATTTTTAAAATTAACACGTCTTGCTGCAGGCTTAACGCACATTTTTTTTTTCATTTTTAAAAAAGGTTTTAACACATTTTTTTACAGTAATACGTTTTTCCTCTGCTTAGGTGAGCAATATTGCTAGAAAAGAGGCAAAATGGAAATTTTTCTTGAAAATTTCTTTCTGGCTTTAATGCAGGAAAGTGAAAAACAAGCATCATTACATATTCTTTCCTTCTAGTTACCTTAACCATCATGTTCGTAAAAAAGAAAAAGAAAAAAGAAAAACATAGTTGGGTGATCTTTAAAAATCCCTCCAAGAAAATCAAAAGAGTCGTAATGGCTCAGGGAATAGAGCTTTCGCCTTCCAATAAGGTGAACCAGGTTCGAATCCCGGCAATGTCTGGTCGACACGAATTCCGCATCAGGCTGGCACCGACCACAGTGCTGACGTAAGATATCCTCAGTGGTAGACGGATCATGGGTTAAAATCCCCTTGCCGTCAATCTAACTGTGGGAGGTTCTCGTGGTCTTCCTCTCCATGCGGATAGTTCCATCATAAGGTCCACCACGTAGGCAAATTTCTCCCAATGCCTGATCCAGGAGTTCTTTTGCCTTCTGGATTGGGTTCAAAATTACAAGGCTACGGAAATGAACATTGATAATCGTAAACTCAGAATTGGGTCGGCTGTTCAACGCCGTTTATGAAATAAAATGACTTCATCGATCAATCTTGAATGATAAATGAAGTTCAGTGCAATAGAATGTAATACCATGAAAAAATAACGGAAAGCTCAACAATTGAAAAAACAAAACAAATTTTGTTGGAATAAAAAATTTAAAAAGAAACAAACTTTAAATATCAACTTTGCTTACGAAAAAAGAAGATAAAATTAAATAAAAATTCAGATTTGACTCCTGGGAACTATTACTATTCTAATATGAAACATTATTTATTGTTTTAACATTTGCTATAACGATAATTGCACTTGCTATAGCGAAACGTCGTTATAACGAATATTTATATCATGGTCAAAAATTCTTTTAAACTAAGAATGAGATATTAAGCATATATTTTACTGTTCAATATTGGAGCACATGCAAATTTTTTCTGGAACATTTACAAATAATGTTCTGGAACATATGCACATTTTTTCTGGAACATTTGCAAAGAACGTTCTTGAGCGTATACAAATAATTTATTACTCATAGCTTGTGGTATTACATCAATAAGCATCGATTTTATGCTACATTAAAAATTGCTATGTTAGCAAAAGAATGTAAAATTTTTTTTTATCTATAGTTGCATTCTCTTAAGTAAATATAAAATGAATCTATTCCTAATATCTATCAATTGAAAAGCATTTATTATCTTGGGACTGTTTCATGAATCTAAGAATCTGTATCAATTTCCAATTATATCAAGCATGTTTTACGTAAGCAAATTCATCCCATCATCGTTGCCACTCAATCTATCAGCAAATGAAGAAGCAAATTTGTTATTTTTATCAAATGTTTACATGACAAAATGGACGAGAGATTATTATTACATACACAACATTCTAAAATAAAAATCTTTAATCGTACGATATAGTATTGAAGCTAAATTATTCTAACGAAATGTTTATACCGGCTTATAATCAACCTTAGAGAGAGGGCGAATGTTTATGAAATTCCCGGGTATCTATACTCTCAACGTATACACTGAGTGTTCACAAAACACGCACCGTTGAGATTAGATATTACCTAGTGTTTTCTTAAACAGATATCTTGTATCTGTTCCAGAAATTGCATGCTATTCCCATTCGTCAAAATATTAAATGAAAGTTTTGATTGGATTAAGTTGTCAAAAATTGTGTGTAATTTTAAGATTACAATAAGTTTTTCCTTGTGTGTATCTTTTAAGAGTTTTCCAAATATGAATAACAGCCAGTTGTGCACAACTATTCAGAAAACGCTAAGTTAAATAATTGCATAAATAAATAAAAATAAAAAAACATAACTCGTTTTTTTTTTACATGACATCTAATATTAAAATTTTTAACATGACTTCTGAATAAAGAATGCGATGATTAAATATTGATTTGTGAAAATTTTAAAATTTGGTGTGGTAAATATATGTGATAGGAGGTCATGTAACATGGCGTGGTGCAAAAGATTACTAAAAAGCAGGCGATTTTAAAAGTTCCACGGTTTGTTCTTTAAACCAAAGCTGTTTTTGACTGTAACCGTTTAATTACAGGCTTGCTCATTGCCTAAATTTAATCTTATTGTAAGATCGCAACTTTAGTGATACAGAGAGCGCTAACAACATAACTAACAGTTTATGTTACGTAGCATATTAAATTTGAGTGTAAGAAATGTGTTCCATTAGGCTTAACAACAAAAGAATAAGATCAATCCTATTTAGGAATTTAAACAACATCATTGATATTTTAAAGTTGAGAAGAGAGTTGTTTTTACTACATATTTATGATGTTTTCTAGTGAAAAAAAAAAGATCTGGCAGTTGTTTTGTACGTACTATGTACCATATTAAGATTAGATATTAAGAATCATTAGGAACCATGTATTAGCAAATTGGATTTTGTGTTGGATTTAAACAGTATTGTGCTTTTAAATTTGTCATTACATCACCATAATTGTTTTTGAAGAAAATAATTATTTGTTTCCCAGTTTAATTAGTACATAGATTTAATTAATATACTAAAAAAGTAAAGATGTGTAAATGATTCTTAAAATCTCCATCTTATGAAAATATTTAGAGTCTAGGTTTTAATTCATATGGGATTTTTTTAAAGCCAAATTGGAAAGACAATGATTATATTTAAGTGACAGTCCTTTTTAATATAATGAGTGTCCGATTCGTAACAATTGAAGTTACTGATCTAGTTCGATCTTGATTAAACAATGGAGTACTTTGCATCTGTTATCTTTTAGTGGAGAAAAGCATAAGCATTTATGATTAAAAAACAACTCAAAATATCATTTAAATTTTACATAATTTACAAGTTTTGCTATATAACTATTTTCTCCTAAAAAGAATTTGGTTAATTATATTTTATACGAAGTTAAACACTTCAAATAATAATGAAGGAACGAATGTTTCATTCTTAAAATCGTTTGCTGGAAAACAAAAAGATGTTATGTTTATTTTAAACAATTAGATGTTATAAGAATCAAATATTATACATTATAGTGTAGTAACCAGTCTAATCAATGTGTTAAGACAGAATCTATTAGATTTATCAGAATCAATTAATATTTGTTTGATTGGTATAANGTTAAATTTAGTAGGAACAACACAACCTGTGACGTAGGCTATATTATACCCAATTAAAGTTACTGATCTAGTTCGGTCTTGATTAAACGTTGCAGTACTTTGTATCTGTTATCTTTTAGTGGAGAAAAGCATAAGCATTTATGATTAAGAAAACAACTCAATATCATTTAAATTTTACATAATTTACACGTTTTGCTATATAACTATTTTCTCCTAAAAAGAATTTGGTTAATTATATTTTATACGAAGTTAAACACTTCAAATAATAATGAAGGAACGAATGTTTCATTCTTAAAATCGTTTGCTGGAAAACAAAATGATGTTATGTTTATTTTAAACAATTAGATGTTATAAGAATCAAATATTATACATTATAGTGTAGTAACCAGTCTAATCAATGTGTTAAGACAGAATCTATTAGATTTATCAGAATCAATTAATATTTGTTTGATTGGTATAATGAAAGCACCTAAGTAAATATAGATATGAATTTTTTCTCTCAATTAAGTCCATAAAGCTTATAACATTATTATTCTGCATTTAAAAAAATCGTTTTAAGTACTACGAAATGGAAGAAATAACAAATCGAGGTCGTTCTAATCTCGCTTGTAGAAGAAAAATGAAACTGATTTATAAGGCCAGCTGAAATTCAACTCCGTGACGTAAAGACTTCTCTTATTTTATCCCAGACCCAAATGTCGTTCTAAGCTAAGTTTATGGCTTAGGATATTTCGAATTACTGGAGACGTGAAGTTACTTTGTTAAGTGAAAAGAATAACTTACTAGAACTTTGATGGCCACTTCCGATTAGTAGGGTAAAGTGAAATCTACAGTTTTCTTAACCTATTATGTCGAAAGCTACCTTTTTTAAGGCGATTCTAAAGAAGAGTTGGGCAAAACGAATCATTTAAGTGATTCGAATCAATAGAATTAGTTCATTTTGGTGATTCGAATCAGTTGTTTATATCGAAATAGATTTAAATTGTAATGAATAATTGTTTCTGAAATTTCAGTTAATTTTGTTTCACAGTTATGCTATGTCATATACAGTTAAAAAACTTTTGTAAAACATAAGAGATTCTTACGCATTCACTATTAAGATTAAGATTACTAGACACTATTACTAGATTAGAAACACTATTAAGATTAAGAAGACTTAAAATTTTCGAATTCGATTAGAAGATTTATTTTTATTAAAGAATTCGATGGATTCAGATAAAAAATAAACATAAAAAAATAAAACTTTTTTTTTGCAGTTTCTTAAAATTTCTTAAAAAATCTTCGTAACAATTAGCAACACATGCAGTATAAATTACACGAAAAATTTAATAAGTACATTTATTTACTTGAAAGAATTCATTAATGAGAAAGAATAATAAATTTTTTTTCTATCGACATTAGTTGAAAGAAAAATTGTGAAAGGTAATATAATTTTTTTGTAGTTGAAGCATTTGATTCGAATCACGTGTTTTGCAATCAAGTCGTTAAGTCATGCAATTCGAATCAGTGATCCAAATTACTAGATTCGAAATGAGATCTGAATCACTCGGTTCAAATCACTGATCCGAATCACATGATTCGAATAGGTGATTTGAATCAGTTGCAAGTTGGTGGCTTGAATCACCGAATCAATTCAGTCTGATTCGAATCATTGAATCAGTACCCAACTCTATTCTAAAGACGTCTACCAACCAGCTACTAGTACATCAATGTTTAAAAAAGAAATATTTACAATTTAAATAAAACTTTTTTTTTCCTTTTCTTTTTGCAACTTTATTGACTAATGCTATATTTTCTGCAACTCTTTTTATTGCAAATATTAGCAAAATTGGCTTCAAAAATTGTAAAAAAAAACAACTTTTTTTAGTTATAATGCATAACGATAGTTTTAAATTTATAAAAATGTATAGTTAAGATATGTTTCTTTTTAAAGAATTTACTCTTAAAAACAGTAGCCACACAAAGGAATTTCGAAATGGTAATATAGTTTCACAGTAAAGTGGTCGTTAATGGTGGTTGGTAGTTCTTAGTGGTTACTTGAATTGACTTCCAACATGTTATCAAAGGTACATGATTTTTCGCAAGCGATTTTAATTTTAATCTCACTGTCATTTTCTTGGAGCGGAAATGTAAGTTCTTTTGGTGTCATGAAGATCGAGGAATAAAATTTAACGTCGATAAAAATGACCTCTACTTATGCGTGAAAAAATATATAAATTACCAATTATAAATGATAGAACTATTTCAAATAAATAAACAATTATATTTCTTATTTAAGTTTGCATTTAATTACATATTATAAAAAATTAGTTTACTTTAAAAAATGAGAGGTTTGTTTGAGATGCTTATTTTTTTAATAACTTTTTTCTCTAATTTAACTTTCAACTCGAAAGCTAAATCACTGATAGCATCGTCTTTAGCGCTCTCTGACTGCAACATGAGGTTGTCAATCTCCTTCAGTAATCTTCAAAAAGAGCTCGCTACATAAGAACCACTCACAAATATTTTGAATACATTTGAATCTACTTATTTGTTTTGTTAATATTGTTTGTTTTGATAATTTTTCGTGTTTTTTTTATTTGACCTTTTCCACATTTGGTGCGAAGGTTTTGATGGTCTCTCTTAAAGGCTTTCTTCAACACAAAGTTTATGAAAAAAATTCCACGTCTCCCAAAAGAGGTCGTAAATGGAAGAGATCGCTACACAGAGGTGTTCTTTCCTTCGCTGTATAAAAAATGTTTGAAAAATAGCTCATTGAGGCGAATAATTATTTTTATGTTCTCAAAAAAAAATCTGATTTGCCTTTCTTGAAAATCGTCTGCATGCATGACCCAATCAAGCGATAATCTTTCGTTAACACTTACACTGTTGTTGGTAAGATCACGCTGCTGACAGATTAGCTCTCTCTTCTGATACTGATTTTATACAAATGATGGCCCTTATTCGTTAGAAGGTCAAAACATGACCTCCAGTTTAAGATAGCGATCCAGAAAGGTCTGGGATCATTGCATCTTATCAACAAAACCACCTTAAACAAAAGATAATCGAAATCGTTTCGAGAATTATGACTAAAATATTTTCCTGTAAACTTCTAATGACATGATCTGAATTTTTAACTTCATAAACTTCAATTTTTTATGCTTAAATGACCTGTCATTGAATTTAGCTATTATTGTGCATTTAATAAGATCTGAATCTAAGAGAACGTCACTGTTTTTTAATCTTATTTAGAAAGCATTTACTCAAAACTATTATACTGTTGTTTAGATCTTAAGACAAATGCGAAGTTTCTAATCTTAGTGCACATAGTGTTTACTAAACATTATAATGATAAAAAAAAATCATGGGAAAATGCAAAGTTTATTTCTTTTTAATGTGCTGGTAATGTTAACTTAATTATTATGTAGATCGTAGAAAAATGTTTAGTTTTTCTTCTTTTGTGCAAGTAGTGCTTACTTAAAATCATAATGTAAATCTTGGGAAAATGCTAAGTTAATGCCCTTTTTCACGTGTAGTTAATATTTACTTAAAATTATTATGTAGATTTCAGATAAATATATAATTTCTATCTATTTCTTTTGTGCAGTGAGTGTTCACTTAAAATTATAGTGTAGATCTGGGGAAAATGCAAAATTATTTTTTTTTATAACATACAGATAATATTTTCTTAAAATTATTATGTAGATCTTAGATAAATGCATATATTTATCTTTCTTTCCATTCAGGAAATACAAATGAAAAAAACTTCGAATTAAACGAGCAACCATTATGTAAACAACGTTAACCACCAGTTTTGCAACATTATAAAATTTAAACATACAACAGAGGATAAAACGTTATATTTTGAAATGAGATGAGTTAAATTGACCATCGCCCGATGGCATTTTTCTCAGAGACTACTGAATCGATTTTTCAAAAATTTTTGATAGCAGTAGGTGTTTCTCCACACTTATATGCCTGTGCAAAATGGGGGCTTAATATTTATTCTGCTTTCTTTCAGTATACGTTTTCGCATTTGTCAATTAAAAATATCAGTAGTTACGATTTATGAGATGAAGAAGTTTCTACAGGCTCAACCCTCCATACTTCTTCTTATGGCTCAGACGATCGTTTTATTACAAATACAATTTAATAACGAATTTTAGAACTATGTAAAAGGTAGTCATTTACACCAGAAAAGTTTCTAGAACGTTAACCTGTTACTAGTACACGAGTTCATACCTAAGTCAAAATTTTTGATGGTTTTCCATTGATGAACCACCATAATCTTGATGGTAAACATCAATAATTTCATCATGAACCTTCATATTTTTTGATGGTAAACAATATAAGTAACCATCACCCCAATGTAGGAATTCGGATTGATTTATGATGGTCCGACATAAGAAAAGCAACTTGTTTTAATGGTTTGTTCATGTTGAAACATCAGAAATTTCCATCATAGTTTCCTAAAAATCGATTGTTGGATTGATTGCGAACCGCCATCACGTCAATGTAGGAATTTGGACTAATTTGATGGGTCAACATTAAAAAAAATGTTCTGATGGTATATGAATGGCTGAACCAACAAGAATTATTATTAAAACATCATGAAAATGCATTGTTGTACCATTATGAATTTCCATCATAGTATCTTAGAAATCAAATGGTTGAACGATCATGTACAACCATCATCCCAATGTAGGAATTCGGACTGTTTTATGATGGTCTAACATTAAAAAACCTAAATTGCTTTGATGGTATATTCCAGAGAACAAACAAGAATCCCCATTAAACCATTATGGAAATGTATAGATGGTACCAACATATTGATGGAACTTAAATGAAATTTTGATATTGTGAGAATAACCTATTTGGTGAGATTTTTATACATAAAGGGAATATCATTAAAGTCAATGAACAATTCTCGATTTTTGCTTTAATTTATGGGACCTAACAATACAGCTTTGAAGTAACTATTAAAAAATTAGTTTACGAATGATTTTTATGTTCACAAAAATGTGGCTTTTCTACATATAAGCAAATTTGTCCCATCAAACTTGATACAATTATAAAAATAGCATGTTATTTGATAAAAAGCGTTATTTTATTTGACGAAAGAACTTTTGAAGAACAACCTAAACAAGAAGCTTTGTGAACTGACCTCGGATGATTTTGAAACCCAAATTAGGATCAAGGACCATCGATTAGAAACTGCCTACACAGCTGTTCAAGCCAAAATTATACAAAACAACAGCTTTCAGAGAATTAGAAGTAAAGTTCCCAAAAATTGTGATTATTGTCAACAATGCTGGAAACAACAGGCTTAAAGTTAATGAGAAAAAGTGACATTATCAAATAAAGCTGATTATTCATCTAATATGCTTAAACAATATAGGAAACAACAGCCCTAAAGGAAATGAGAAGTTTTACAAGTTCTCAATATAGGAGCCTTAGTTCTCAAGAATAATAATCAATGACGTAATAAACTTAAACAGTACTAGAAACAGCAGCTTCAAAATGGATGGAAGGTAGTAAAGCTCTCAAAAATAACAATCCCGATAATAATAGTCCGATATCTAGAAATATTAGAAACAGCAGCCTTAAAGTAGATGGAAAAAAAACCCTAAAAAAAGATGATTATTGTCCTATACCTAAACAATATAGGAAACAACAGCTTTTAAAAGAGTATAAGATGAAGTAAAGTTATCAAAAATGATGATTATAATGCTATATTTAATCGTTATATACAGCAACAGCATTAACTTGAATGAATGTGTAGAAGCAAAGCTCTTAAAAAGGATGATTATTGTCCTATAGAGAGTAAGAGGGTGAACTATATCAGTTTTCTACTATCATCCAATCAATTTCCGTTGGTACTATTCCGATTGGACGATTTGAATTCCTATGCCAATAGAAACGTATTCCTATTGGTTGCATCTGTAACTGGTTGATTAATGACGGATTTTCATTGGACGGGGAAGGCAATTGACGCAAGTTTAGACATCTCTATATTTAAATAATATTGTTACAAAGGTTCCCGCGCTTATGCACAAGTATTAGTTTTAATAATTACATGAATTGTACCTAGTGAGTTATAAGCTACCCTGCTGTGTTATGATAATTGTGCTCCAAACTGTTTCTATGGAAACTAGTGGGGAAAAAAGTATACAGAGATATTCTTTTTAGACGGAGAACATATCGGATGGAAATGTGAGCGAGTAGGATAGCTGGTGGTTGTGAAAATTAGAGAATCTGAGCTTAAATTAGTGCACGTTACAATTTATCTGTTCATCATTATCGTGTAAATAAATCATCTTTGAAATTTGTTCACCAGTCTTGGTAGCTAGAAAGTAACAATACTATGGGAAACAGTAACCTCAAAATGAATGGAAAGAAATAAAAGCTTTTAAAAAATTATAATAATCTTATACTTAAAACAATACAGGAAACAGCAGCCTTAAAGTGAAAGCTCTCAAAAATGCGTGATGACAGCAACCAAAGAATATTTATTATAGAGTTTATTCTTGGCAGGTGGTTCACACAAGAAGCTGTTTTAACAGACAGCATCGCGAAGTCCGCTGAGAAATAACACAGGCATTGAATCATTACTATCACGCTATAAATTTCATTTTATTCACAGTGAAAACTTTTGATGTAATTTCTATAAATAATATTTCACGTTCTAACTAAACCAGTTTTTTATCAAGTAAACTGACTATTGGTTCTAACTAACCAGTTTTTCATCAAGTAAACCGACTATTGGTTCTGACTAACCAGTTTCTCATCAAGTAAAATGACTATTGGTTTTAACTAACCAATTTTTCCTCAAGTAAACTGACTATTGGTTCTAACTAACTAGTTTTTCATCAAGTAAACTGACTATTGGTTTTAACTAACCAGTTTTTCATCAAGTAAACTGACTATTGGTTCGAACTAACCAATTTTTCATCAAGTAAACTGACAAAAGGTTCTAACTAACCAATTTTTCATCATATTACCTTAAACAAGTGTGATTTTGATAAGATGTGTGAAATTTAGAGATCGATTTTTATTTCCGAAAAGTGTTTCTATATTTTTTAGATAATACGGTATTCCGGCAAAGACGTATTAGGATTTCTACAAAATGTTTAGTTTTAGCACCTAAGTTTGAATTAATAAACAGAAGGGTAACCAAATTATGATCCGCTATTACCATCAATAACATGGAGCTAGGAGTTAGTGGAGAAGACACTCCCATTGACCCACTCCTTTCAAGGGGAAGCAAATGCGAGAGTTCTCCGCCATCTTACTTGCTGCGTCGTTGTGCGCTCATACATCTTTCTATTTCTAGTTAATCCATGCTTTTTAACGAAGCTTGGAGGGCGGTTTTGAAGGGTTCTTAATTTGATTTAAAGTGTCGAGTTTAGTCTTTTAAGTTAAATAAGAGATCCATCCATCCAAGCTTTCTCCATTTTTTATTAGCCGTTAGAATTTTCGTATTTCTAACTTTTAGAAAAAACATTTCAACTTGACAGAATTTTTAAAACAAATGGAATTCTTGGTAAAGTTAATATTAGGTCAAGTTCATTTAACAATCACTATGCACTTTTCAAAACAATTTCAAGAAGATAAAAAAGTTTATTATCTAGAAATTTAAAATTTATATTACTCTGATAGTTTTAATTCATAGGTCCATAAAGTCAGGTAACTAATTATTTTAAGAAAAGACAGGAAAAAAAAATATTAGGTAGTTATGAATGTGTTGCATCCATGGAGCTAACTCCAAGCTGAATATAGAAATAAATTGAATACCACAATATTTTTTTATTTTATTTAAACGACTTAAAACTCCTCATGCACCACAAAGTATAGCATGAGGCTTACAGTTGTAAGTAGAAAACACCACAATACCACAATATTGAAAGATGTTTATTGTTAAAGAATGATTTCAGAAAGTGAAATACATAAATTTATACAAATTTCTCTTGCTAAAAATAAATCCATACATATGAAGATTTATACTTTGATAGTTTTATGAATACTTAAATAGGACATTTTTAATTGCATACAAAGTAAATCAATTTAAAGAAAAATATGTCAAAATGTTTATTAAAAAAAAGGAAAAATATGTTACAGATTAATAAAATATTATCACAGTATTCTAGTGATTATTTAAAAAAAAAAATTCTTAAACCAGAGCAAAGGCACATTGAAAAATCTAGAAACAGATCCTTAAATATATACATATATTTTGTTTATAAATTGAATATAGCTGTTTTCAAAATTATTAAATTTGAAAGAAAAAAAATTAGCTTAGGGATTAGAAAATTCTATGCATTAAAAAAAACAATAATAATATATATATATATACATTGAGAGAGAAACATGTTCAATGCTTTCAATGAAGCTATGTACATTTAATGTATACAACAAAAAGCAACTAACAATTTTCTTAGAGGGGTGCATTGAACTTTATAAATCCAGAAAAAGATTCTTAAATGTAGAGAAAAACACATTTAATGTTTTCAATGAAGGTATACAACAAAAACATTTAGAAAAAAAAATACTTTAACTTGGAGAGTTTTTAAAACAAAAGTAGATCTATTTCATTTTACAATCGCTATGTATTTATCAATACAACTTAAAAAATATAATTAAATTTATTAAGAATTGTAAAATTTCAACCACCCTGAGAGTTTTATAAGTTCAAACTTAAGAGTTCAAACTTACTAATTATTATACTAGTAAAGGTAGATAAACTTATTACGTTAAGAAAAATTAGAATTTAAAGAACAAGCTCTGAGCGGTTATGAATATGTCACATCCATAGAGCTAACTCATAGCTCAATATAGAAAATAAAATTGAATACCACAATATTGAAAGATGTTTCTTGTTAAAAAAAGAATTTCAGAAAGTGCAATACATAATTTATGTTCATTTCTCTTGCTAAAAATTAGTCTATACAAATCCATATTAATATACCTAAATAATTTATACTATGAAAATTTTATGAATACTTAAAATATGACATTTTTAATAGCTTACTAAGTAAATTAGTTTAAAAATTTTTTGTCAAAATATTTCTTAAAAACAAATAAAAATTAGAGATTGAGAAAATATTATCACAGTATTCTAGTGACTAACTCAAAATATCTTAGCCCTGAGAGCAATAAACAATTTCTTTAAAAAGGTTTAACTTCACAAATCCTTATGTTTCCTTATGTTTAACTTCACAAATACTTTGTTTAGGGATTAGAAAACCCTACGCTTTAATAAAAATTATTATTATTTTTTTAGGGGAAATATATTAAATGAAGGTATGGAACAGAAACTATCAATACCTTAACATTAAGCAAAAACTACATCACTATAAAGCTTAGAATAAATGTATATGTAATCATGGAGTACTTTATTATTATCTAATATTACATGCAATCACTTGTATATAATATTAGATTTTTAATAAATTTAAATTTTTTTTATCTATTTCATATTTGGAATGCAATGGGATACTTCCTGGTTTTAAAAAATATCAATTTAATCAAAAATATTAATTAAAAAATATCAATTTTCAGATGAATAACTTCGACAGAAATACATAAAACTACAGCTGAAATTTTTATGAAGTAACATAAAACCTTAAGATGCAAGAAGTCATAATTAAAATAATATAATTAAAATAATCAGGAGTCCAAGAAAAAATAATAAGACAAAGTAAGACTACTCGAATAACGAATAAAATAAAAATGATAATGACTGTCCGAACATACGACAATTCAAGCAAAAACGAGCTACAACTGCCAATGTTTTGAAGTATGTAAGATGGCCGACGGTTAATTTCGAGGTTAACATTGCCGAGCTTTCGGCTTCACGAATTTCTGCTAGTGTCTCCTCCATCTACTCCTAGCATGGGTGAAAGCCCTTATATAGCAAGACGGAAAAGAGAAAAACCTGGTACATAAAAATGCGAGATGGCCCGAATCGCAACAATTTCATTTTTATTAGATTTTAACGTTTGATACTGTACCTTCAGTGTTTTCATCATAGAAAAAAAATGAGTGAGAATTTCTCACCCTTTCCCAAAAACAGGGTGAGATTTCAAAAAGTTAAGTGCGATTTCTAAAAACGAAAAAAAACACAAAAACTCTTGAAAAAAATCTTTTCTTTAATTCTAATAAATTTTTAACGTCTTCTATTTTTTAAAGCATTGAATATTTTTGGTGCATCATCATAAAAGATTTCGACTTTACTAGGTATTTGTCCATCTTACATTAGTACATAAAAAATTTGAACGTCTTACATGAAACCTTACCTACCGTAAACACGTGGTTGCAGAGAAATATGTTCTGAAAGGGGTTCCGTGGTTGTGTTCTGTTGTTCGAAAAGGTTCTGAACAATACTGGTAAATAGGGAAGCTAGATAACTTGGGGCAGATGTTGAAGATAATGAAAGATCCAGGAAGGGAAGTGAAACGGATTTTATTCTAAATGGCGTAATTCGAAGCTTTTTCCAAAAGGCGAGAAATTCGCGAATTTCGAAATTGATTTATAGAATGCGCGAATTTCTCGCGGTAATCATTTCTTAATGCGAGAAAAGAAAAAAATATGCGAGATTCTCGCGTTCTCGCGCTGTAGTGAAAACACTGAACCCATATTGGGTTGGTAGGTACTTTATTTACGTCGCACTACACAATACGACGCGTAATTAGCGACGGTCAGGGAAACATCCCTGAGGATCATCCGAAGACATGCCATCGCAATTTTGATCCTCTGCAGAGGGGATGGATGACTCCTCATCTCTGGTAATCCGACGACCTGTATGCGAAGACGAGCACATAATGGTTGAACAGTTTAACGAGAACCCATACGGCAACACCCTCAGTCCCTACGCAGGCCGATCAAAGAGATCACCCACCCGCTTACTGACATCAGCCAGTGATGCTTGGGAACCGTGTCTTTACGATCAGTCCACTGCGGGACCTCGTGACTTGATACTTAATTTTTTTTATTTTTGCTTTCACTATCTTTCTTTGCTTTCTTACTTCCTTTCTTAAGAAATTTTTGGTAATAGAGTAGTACTTTAGAGCACAATAAAACACCTTTAAAAAAAGTTGAATACTAAGACTCCGCTGTATTGAATTTGGAAAAATAACATTTTATGAATAATAAAATTTCGACAATTTTTTTTCTTCAAAATTTTAAATCAATAAAATTACGCATTTAATTCCTTAAACACGTGCTAGTCCAGTTTAAGAATTTTTAAAAATTAATTCTCACTTTTTGTTTAAACTGTGAAAACCGATTAGGATATAATGGTGAAAATTCTTTTTTAAAGTAAACTACTAAATGCTGATTGCAGAATTGTGTTGCCTTAAATTGCTCTGATTGCAGACGACCTTGTATTTGACACATATTGAAAATTCTGTGATTTTTTTTTTACAAGAACCTGAATTTGGGTAAATAAAATTTAATTTCATTTTTTGTTGTATTTGTGCAGATAATATGCAAATCAATCTTAATGTTTCTTCAATTATAGCCTTTTAAAAAAAATCTCACTCACAAAAGATAGTTGTTATCATAGTCTTAGCCGATCGTTTTTAGCTACACATCATTCACAGATTGCGCAATTTCTGTAAAAAATCATGTATTGTAGCAGCAATTAACAACGTGATTTTTTTTTATAAAAAAAAATTACTGTCACGAGGCTTTGATATATTTATATTGCAAACAACTGTTAAGATCCAAAACATTAATGCGTGTCCTTCAATTATCAATTAACGAAACAGAATTTCCTATGCTTATCAGTGTTTTTATTTTAAATACTTCACGTTTTCTACATTTAGATTTTACAGCAATAACAGGGTTCGTAGCCATTGGCATCTTTCAGCAAAAAATAAGCACATTTTAAGTACTTTTTAAGCACTGAAAAAATATTTTTATGCACTATATACATTAACAAAATGCATTTCAAATTAACGAAACAGAATTTCTCATGATTATAATTTTTATTTTATTTTAAATACTTCACGTTTTCTACATTTAGATTTTAAAGCAATAACAGGGTTCGTAGCCAAATCTTTCAGCAAAAAATAAGCACCTTTTAAGTACTTTTTAAGCACTTAAAAGCATTTCAAAGACTTTACATGATCATAATAAAATCACTAGTTTCTGACAAAGAACTCTTTTCCTGATTATATTAACCATTATAAAATAATAGAGAGATATTTCGGTTCGATATCAGAGGGTGGAAAATGAAGCCTGAAATTGAGAATACCTTGCAAAATGCAGCAGAGTTGCAGATGCGAGCGCAATCATCTCACCGAACACAGCTCAGTAGACGCACCTGCGGAATCCCAAGTATTTTATAAAACATGTAAAAAATGATTAGCGCTTTTAAACGCTACGGACCGAATGTAATCAAAATGGATTGTGGTCTAATGAATTGTTAAAACATTGAATTGTTAAAATGATTAGCGCTTTTGAACGCTACGGACCGAATGTAATCAAAATGGATTGTGATCGAATGAATTGTTAAAATGATTAGGGCTTTTAAACGCTACGGACCGAATGTAATCAAAATGGATTGTGGTCGAATGAATTGTTAAAACATTGAATTGTTAAAATGATTAGTGCTTTTAAACGTTACGGACTGAATGTAATCAAAATGGATTGTGGTCGAATGAATTGTTAAAATGGTTAGCGCTTTGAAACGTTACGGACTGAATGTAATCAAAATGGATTGTGGTCGAATGAATTGTTAAATTGATTAGCGCTTTTAAACGCTACGGACCGAATGTAATCAAAATGGATTGTGGTCGAATGAATAGTTAAAACATTGAATGAACAACGTGAAAAGCACGCTTTTGCATAGTACGTGGCGAAAATCGACATGGTAAAGAAAAAAAATTCTCATTTTCGAAAAGGGAAAATTAAGCACTTTTAAAAAACACCCAATAAAAAAGCACCTTTAAGGGCTTTTAAGAAACGAAAATAAGTACATTTAAGTACTTTTTAAAAACGCTACGCACCATGAATAACACACAAGCCCATGTGCTACAAACTGTCTTGTGTTTTCTTAGCCTACCATAAAAAAAAAAAAAAATGGCGGGGAAAACAGTTGGAAGTGAGAGAAGAAATTCTGAAGCAGCAACTGAAGGAAGAAAAAAAAAAGGTATTTTGTGGGAACCTGTCAGTCAAGAGTTGACAGAGTCGCCATGAAGATTTCCTCAACAGCAGGGCTTACCAGTTAGTTGTAGGAAAAGCGTTAGAGCTAATTTTAGTTCGATTGACTGGGAATCCCTTTCGGGGTTTCGAACTTCTGTTCAAGCTGCCCATCTTTCACTGAAGGTTGTAGTGTTCAGAAAAAGTTCTAATTTTAAATTCTCACTTCCAATTATTAAACGCATTAGTTTTAACTTTGAAATTTTGTGAAATATAAAATCAAAACGTAAACAAGCATCGTTACTGAAAATAAAATATTTATTACGAAATTAATTTTCAAAGCTATTTTAAATTCAAAAGCGATACTAAATATTTATGCAGAACATATTATGTAATGTAGAACAGAGCAGAATATTGTTTTGAAATGTTATTTTAGTTTTCAAAAGTCAAGTCTTGGGAAGATTTTATTGCAACTGGTATGTAAGTAGTAAGCCCATTTTATTTCATTTTATAACAGGCGTTAAACAGCCTACCATTTTAGGCTAGTCGCTATCAATGTTTAATTCTTTAGCTTGTAATTTTGAACCCAGCCCAGATGACAGAGGAACTTCTGGAGCCGTGATGGCTCAGGGGATAAAGCGTCGTCTTCCAATGAGGTGAACCGGGTTCGAATCCCTGAGATGGCTGGTTGATACAAATTCCGCCAGTTCTGACTTAAAACATCCTCAATTTTAGACGGATCTTGGGTTAAGAGTTCCTTTGTCGTCAGGCTAACCGTGGGAGGTTTTCGTAGTTTTCCTCTCCAAGTAAGGCAAATGCGGGTTAGTTTCATCAAAAAGTTCACCACGAAAGCAAATTTCGCCCAATACTTGATCCAGGAGTTCCTTTGTCTTCTGGATTGGGTTCAAAATTATAAGGCTACGAAGTTGAACATTAGTAGTCGTAAACCCAAAAAATTGGATCGGCTGTTCAACGACGTTTATAAAATAAAATATTAAATCTCTAGAAATTGTTATTCGCTATAGTATTCAGAGAAAGAGAGACATCATTCCAATGCTATAGTCATTATTTCTAATAATTCTTTCATTTATTCTTTGATATAAAGTTATCCTACAGACACATTGTAAGTATAGAATTGGTAGGAAAGTTTCTCTAATTTCCAAATATGACATCAGAAATTTTCAATCTTAAAGCACTAAAAAATTTCTCTGCAACAAAACTGGATTTTAACAAGTTTTTCCTGGGAAAAACTTTGGCCACAAAATGCAGAAACGTGTATAGAATTTTAAAAAAAAGTGTCAAAATAGATAAAAAATTCAGTCAATGTTTCCAGTTCCAATTATCTTCAAAAAAAAAAGGTAGCCTTCTTCACCGTTAACAATTCGAACACCGTTAACAATTTCTCAATTCATACTCAATCGATCAACTAGACATAATTATGTAGTGGTTGCATATCAGTCGCGTCTGACACCAAAAAAATAAACATTGAGACGAAAAAGAGGAAGTATTTACTTGAATTATGATTATTGTCTCATTTCCTTTTTTCGAGAATGTTTCCTTTAAATAAATAAAATTTTCTTTCGCCCAAGGAATAAAATTTGAAAACAGCATCGTAACGAATTAATAGCTTGATTTCAACTCAATATCAAATTACATGAGCATTTTTAAACACACATTCTTAATATAATTACTAAATTCGAAAACATAAACATTTTTATTAAATTAATTGGTCATCGTTAAATTTATTTCATTAAATAAAACAATTACAGAACATCAAAAGTTTTAAACATCAGTATTTTTTTTATTTATTTTTAGTTTATTTGTTATTTCCAGTATTTTCAAAGTTTAGATTACTGTAAGGGTGTCAAAATCATATTTTCAAGTATTTCTAATCAGATGGCTTGGAGTGATAGATTAACTATTATGAAACAAAAAATGTTTTAACAATAAAATTTCTTTTTTTAAAAAAAAATTCGAACATGAACAGGAAACGTCTGAGAAACACAACTCGGCATGCATTCATATTTCTGGCAACTGTTAATAACTGTTGTTTGATAAAAGAACTATTAGAACACAAACTTAAAGAAAACAGAACATATTGCTAAAAAACGCATATTTCGAATGTTTCTTTTCCCTATTTTGACATAAAAAGTAACTTTCGGAACAGTTTCAACTTTATAAACTTAACGTTACGATAATTAATAACCCTGTTATTAATTATCTTTTATTAATAATGATTTGACTAATCTCATATGAAGATTCATGAATTAAAGAAATGCGAATGCACAATTGGACGATATAAATAATTGAACCCAGAGAATATCGTATTTCACAAGTAATAATTCCAAACAGTTCCAGGAAGATATCACTGTAACATTAAATTATGTCCACTTTATTAGCGGAAGAAATTAACTATTCCAAAACTCTTTCAAATACATAACTATTGTGCTAAATAAAGTCCGTTTTGTAAGCTGAAGAATTAGCTATTACAAAACCGTTACAGAAACAAATTAAAATAATGTTAAATAACATCTGTCTCATTATTCAAATAATTAGCTTTATCAAAACAGTTCAGAGTTACATAACCTTTACGTTAAAATGTCCTTGACATTCCAGATCCCCAACAATTTCAAAACAGTTCTTGATGTATAACGGTTGCAATAAATAACGACCAATTGGGTACTTGCACTTCAAGAAGAAGAGCATGGATACCCACATATGTGACCTATGACGACAGTGCCAAATTCGATCGTTTATAAGCAAAATGGAGTGTTAAAATTGAGGTAAGCTTCTCCATATAAATTAGAATGCTAGTTAAATACAAAGCCGTGTAATACATCGAATTTATTGAAATATAATTCTCGATCGTCTGCGTCTTTTACTCAACTTAGATTTATTATTTGTTTATGTATTTTATTATTACCGTGATGTATTTTTTTTTGTGTAACTGTAGACTTCGATGCATAAATAGTTTATGTTCTAAATGCCTTAGTGCCAGTCTTTATGTTAAGTAAGAAATATGTAGTGAAAGAATTGACACATGACAGGCTTTGCTTACTCGAAATAGAATGGAAAGAGCAGTTGCTAAAGTAAACAAATGTCACGTTTCAACAACTAATCAGGATCGAGATACCCACACTACGGCAATAGCAGAAGAAATATAGTTTAAGGGGGACCAACACAGTAGAAGTCTGTAAAATAAGGATTTTTTTAAACAGATTTTGCAACGATTGTGGTCAACTTAATACATTTCTTTATTTTAGCGTGCAGAATCTTCATTTTATCATGTTACAAATACAAAATTTAATTATAAAAAAAAACACTTATATATTACAATGTTTATAACTTATTTTTTAAATTATCCATAACTGGCTGTACCCAAAAGTTTCGTTGAGCGCAGGATTTATAAAATGATAAAATAAAGTATAATTTTGTAGATTACATAAAACCATTGAACCCAATTTAAAATTCCCTACGTGCAACGAAAATTATATTTATTATAAATATATAATCAAAATTAAAAGTAAATCGATTGAAAATTGTACAAGTTAAAGAGACTGTAAGTAAGCGAAATATAGTTATAGTTTTTGCGTTTAAAGTGTTGTAATCAACACTCGTATACACGAACACATACAATTTCTCTACATCAAGGAAAATTGTTTACAATTACTAAAGAAGAATCGTTTTTACCTACCAATGCAAACGCGATTTAACATTACATTCACATGATTTAAAATCTCACATCGCGATTCCTAATGACGCAATTTAAGATCGCGCATAGTTTTTCGTACTTTCACGATTTTATCTCGAAAATCACGTTTCGTATTCACGCGATTTAAAAACCACTATTATGATTCGTGTTCAAGTGACTAAATAATTATACATCGAGATTCGTATTCACAGGATTTTAAAATAAAACATCGAGATTCTTGTAAACGCGTCTCTAAAATTAAACCTTGAAATCCGTATTTACGCGATTTTAAAATTATATGTCGAGATTCGCATGATTTGAAAAATCACACACTGTGATTCATAGTCACACAATTTAAATAAATACAGTACTCACATCGATGTTTTTATTAAAAAATTGATAACATTCTGTGGGTAAATGTTTCTAATGTACACTTTTTTACTTGCTTAAATTTCAGGTATTTTTTTTTCGTTCCAATTATTTAAAAAGTGCTTTTGCATGTATCATTTTTGAATTTCTATTTTCACCTTTTTTGATTCCCCCCCCCCCAAATTGATCCCTGTGGTACGAAGCAATATATTAAAAATAATATTATATATTAAATAGAAATATTAATAAATTAAATAGCAATTCTATAAAAATTTAAAATTTTTTTTTTTTTTTTTTAAAAAAAATAACGAATTTCGCCAAAATGAGGTGGCGACGAAAAAGTTGAAACAAGTTACAATCAGAAAGTTAAAAGAGATTTTGTGTTCGCAGAAAGTATTTCTCATTCTCTAAGACATTTTCTCTATTTCATTCTATAAGTCTGGTGATCACTATTCCATATCAGGGGTCTGTTTAGAAGAAATTTGGGTACGTTAACGGACCCTTCACAAAATATCTTTTCATAAAAATGGACCCTTCACAAAATGACATTTCTTTTAATCGGACCCTTCACAAATTTGTTTATCTTCATTATTGTTTTGTTAATTGAATAAACCCTTCCCAGGGCAGAAAACAAGAAAAATGGATGTAAACGAATTAAGTTTTGTCTTCGGCAGACGCTTCTTCCTATATTCGTCCGAAATGAATATTCTGCGTTCAGTAGTTTAGTCTAACTACCAAATATTTGTATGTTGCATCTCTAATTAAGAAGCAGCAATTGCTGTTTATTTTTGAAAATTTAATTTTTTTAAAATTATCATTTTACAGTGTTGAGCATAATCCCCTATGGCAGAATTTTTTCAAGCTATCTGCGACAAAACGCACTAATATCTTTCTGCAAGCTACTTTTAATCATAACAAACATATATGTTACTAATTTAAAAAAAAAAATATTATAATTTTTTTTTTAATTGAACATGTAACAATTTTTATTCTAATATTAGGGGTGATACCCTCGCATTTTTTTTTGGGGGGGGGGGGCACACTATTTCCCTCTTCGCATTTTGTAATTAATCATCACAATAAAAAAATAATTAAAAATCCTGCAATGCGTTGCCGGAAAAAAGATCCACGACGAAATCACTCGAAGCAGACTCTATAAAGAATATCGGATTTAAAATCTATGAAGAAATTAATAGCAATAACTGCTAAAAATTTGATACAATCATTGCCTTAAAAAGCAAATACTCAAATGCACGATTTGAATTTTCTATATTGTTTGAAATATATCGGGATATTTCAAAACCATGTAAAAATTAATATCAATAACTGCCGAAAATTCAATGGAAACATTACATCGATTTGCGATACTATCGGCGTAAATTGAGCGAGTCAAATGCGTGATTATGTATGATTCAAATATTGCATGTAAATTTCTGTGTAAAAGAAAACAAAAATTTTTTACTTTTCAAAAGAAAAATATTTCTTCAAGAACTCTGTAACGCTCTGCGACAATGTCGCCGTGATTCTGCCATGGGGGCATAATCTTGTATCTATTTACAATTTAGAAACTCCTTGACAATGTTTTTTGCAATAACGGACCCTATTTGCACAAATTCATAAAAGCAGGACCCTGGTTGAAAGAATGTGAGCAATTTTTTCACAAAATGTCTGGACAGACCCCTGCATATGAATATGTTACTGTGAATGACCGAAATTGGTGAATTTTGATTTTCAAGTATACGCTTTGATAAATGTCCGAAATATATACTAGGTATAGTTAAGTGCCACTGCCCGGTATACATTTGATAGGTATGCTCTACATAAATTTTTTGAAAATTTTTCCAGGTTGTTAAGAACACCCTGTGTTGTTACCCCCCCCCCCCCCCCCNCCCCCCCCCCCCCCGTAAAATATAGAATGTAATTTCCATTTGTATAAAAGGTAGAGAGAAACTAGCAAGTGATTTAATTTACTATGCTAAAAAGAATCAAGTGCTTAAATCAAGGTTGCCACAGAAAAAAATGGACGAAATAGTTGCTTTTAGTAGCCTAAAGCATGAAAATAGTTGCCGAAAACTATAAAAATAGTTGCCTAAATAAAAACAAAAATTCATCAAAAATATGATTAAAATTTTGTTAATGACTTAATTGTCATATACCATGATCCATTTAGTCAAGTTGGTGGCAAATATGATAATTTTTTATATAAGCGTTATGTTCTAGCACATTTTTCCCTTTTATTAATAATTTATATAGGAAATATAGACAGGGGTCTGTCCAGACATTTTGTGAAAGGTCCGTTTTTGTAAAATTGTGAAAAAAACTAATCGTAATTTGTGAATATAAAATAAACGTTAAGTCACATTCTTTCAACCAGGGTCCGCTTTTGTGAATTTGTGAAAATAGGGTCCGTTATCGCAAAAAAACTTTTTCAAGGAGTTTTTAAATTGTAAAGACATACAAGATTATGCACAACACTGTAAAATTACAATTAAAGAAATTGCATTTTAAAAAATAAACAGCAATTGCAGCTACTAAATTAGCGATGCAACATACAAATATTTGGTATTTAGCCTATACTGCTGAATTCAGAATATTCATTTCGGACGAATAAAGGAAGAAGTGTCTGCGAAGACAAAATTTAGTTCGTTTACATCTATCTTTCTTCCCCCCCCCCCTTTCTGGGAAGGGTTTATTCGATTAACAAAACAATAATGAAGTAAAGAAGTTTGTGAAGGGTCCGATTAAAAGATAAATTATTTTGTGAAGGGTCCGTTAACGGACCTAAATTTCTTCTAAACAGACCCCTGCATAACAAATGTTTACAGAAAAACGATGCATGCAAAAATAGAATTATAAGAGACAAAAAAATGAAGTAACTAATGGATTTTTGTATAATACATACCATGATTGTATTTGTTATCAAGACTGTTGGTTGATTTGAAGAAGAGGTTTCTTTGATGCGTGAGGACATCGTAGACATCTTTACCTGACAGTATTAGAAGAACATTTTCAAATTGACTCTAATACTGCCTGGTAAGATGACGTCGATACTCCTTCCTTGAAGACATTCCAACCATCCCCTTTTACAGCAAAGGCATACACCAATACGGAAGCCAAACACTAAGAATAAAAAATATACAAATTCTCAAATTGTAATGCTATTTGGAGTACATAACAGAATGAAACGCCGAAAATATACAGATTGGAAATAACAGTCGACATGTTTCAAGCGCCCAAAAATAGGCGCGCATTTCCAAGACTTGCCAGACGTGATAGAGAATAAACGAAAGTGAAAGGTTAAGTTGCCAACGAAAAATGGAAAAATGAAGGTGAGAAACAAAACTAGAAAAACCACAGGGGTCGAGAGAGGCAAATCAGTGGGAAATGCACTTCCACGCGCTATGGAGTGCAACATTAGCTTATCTCGATGTTCTGTAATCTTGTTTCATTCATAAAATTGCTGAATCATTTGTTAACGACATTAGTTTCTGACCACCTCTCCATAGAGCGTGAAAATGGATTTTACACTGATTCGCCCCTCTCGGCAACTGTGGCTTTTCTTGTTTTTTCTTTGGCATTTGTATTTTTTTAGTTTTATATCTCACCTTTGTTTTTCCGTTTTTTTTGTTGGCAACTTTACATTTATTTTGGGTATTACCAAAAGATATCAAAAAGGAGATAGCTTACCTCCACCAAAAGGCCGGGAACACTTCGTATTAATCCATAGACTTCTATAAATCATATAAATAATGGCAGTTGAGAGTGAAACATTCAATATTAAATTTTATTCACAATCACAAACATATGGACACAAAATATTTACGGACACACACAACAAAAAAAAACATGCTTCGCATCTCAGTTCTAAAACAGTTCTCCCTCGAACCAGAGTGTCAGTGTGTGTGGGAGGAGTCGGATTAGCCTTGAGCACGTGATTATCACGCGCTCACTAGATGAAATTAACTGATAGATTAATGATTTTAATTGGAATTTCCAACATCCTCCCACCTTTGAGTTTTTACACCAAGAAACTCAAATACGCTTTTCCAAAACATCCTTTTCGTTTTCCCCAACTTCAAGGGGAAACAGCCTCGATGTTGATCGTAGAACTTCACCACCTTTTGTCTTTAACTTTACGAGTCTGATGTTTCCATCTCGTGACGTGAACACTTCGATGACTTTCCCTAGAGGCCAATCCAGTCTCTTTGTGTTGTCACTGGATATCAGCACAACATCGCCTATTTTGATAG
>NC_092205.1:94025758-94068616 GCF_043381705.1 Parasteatoda tepidariorum
AAAAAAAAAAAAAAAAAAAAAAAAAAAAAAAAAAAAAAAAAAAAAAAAAAAAAAAACATTTTTCATAAAACGGCTATGTTTTAGAAAAAGTTTTAAATAAAAATGTTAATTTTTTTAGAACTACATGAATGTAGTTTTCGTTGCGCGCAGGATTTAAAAAAATGACAAAATAAATTACTATTTTGTAGATTACTCAAAACCATTCAACCCAATTAAAAATTCCCTACGTGCGACGAAAATTATATTTATAATAAATATATAGTCAAAATTGAAGGTAAATCGACTGAAAATTTTACTAGTTAAAGAAACAGCAATTGGAAGAAACATAGTTTTGAGTAAAATGCGTTTAAAGTGTTGTAATCAACAAACTTGTATACACAAACACATACAATTTATCAAAATCACGGAATTTTTTTTTAAATTACTAAAAATGAAAAAAAAAGATTAGTTTTTACACTTTTTCCTACCAATGCAAACGCGATTTAACATTACATTCACATGAATTAAAATCGCACATCGCGATTCCTAATGACGAAATTTAAGATCGCCCATAGTTTTTCGTATTTTCACGATTTTATCACCTTTCGTATTCACGCGATTTAAAAACCACTATTACGATTCATGTTCAAGTGACTAAATAATTATACATCGTGATTCGTATTCACGGCATTTTAAAATCAAACCATCGAGATTCTTGTAAACGCGTTTTTAAAATTAAACATTGAATTTCGTATTTACGCGACTTTAAAAAATAATATGTCGAGATTCGCATGATTTGAAAAATCACACACTAAGATTCATAGTCACACAATTTCAATAAATAAATAAAATCTCACATCTATATTTGTATAAAAATTAAACATTTAAAAAAGAAAATCCGTGATTGTTTAACGATTTCGCTAAAATAAGATGGCGACGAAAGAACTGAAATAAGTTGCTATCAAGAAGTTAAAGAGATTTTGGGTTCGCAGAAAGTATTTCATTCTAAAAGACATTTTCTCTAGGCCTTGGTGCTCACTAATCCATATAAATATGTTACTATGATTGATTGGTGGTTGCGAACTTCCACCAGTGAATTTTGACATAGTCACATATGGGCACGAACGAGGACCAATACCGCACATTCTCGGTCCCTACGCAGACTGATCCAAGTGGTCACCCACCGGCAGACTGATCCAAGTGGTCACCCACCCGCACACTGACCGCAGCCAGTGATGCTTGACTTCGGTGATTTGCTGGGAACCGTGTCTTAAGGATCAGTCCACTGCGGGGCGAATCAGCCTTTGGATTTTCTCCCTCATCATTCAGGGCATCTATATTGTAGCTCTATGGCAAAATTGCCCAAGAGCAATGGCGCAACTCGGATGGTCAGAGACAAGCTAAAGAGCTGAACCGTGACTGTCCAAGTGTACGTCAAAATGAACTCCTTAAGCTAAACAGAAACAGTTTGAGGAAGATCAATCGTCTTCTCATTGAATACTGCACCCTCAGGAGACACCTATACATTATGGCAGTGTTTCCCAAAGTGTGGTACGCGTTCTTATGCGAAATATCTTGCAACAAACGAAAATTTAAAAAAAATTAATTCAAAAACAAAGCTAGCCATGAAGATTTACGATTGCGTATTTTTCTATTGACTATTTTTTGCAGAGTTGTGGTGTCATCAGCCAGTTGTAATATTTAACTTTTGTGAAATTTTTTTTATTGTTAAAAAATATATTCATTTTTTTATCAGTGGTACACAGCGTTACGAAAAATTTAAAAGGGGTACACTAAAGTCATAAGTTTGGGAAACACTACATTATGGGAACTGAATCTGATTCTCTTTGTAGAGGTTGTCATCTTGAAGAGGAGACTTCACGACATAAACTTCGTGATTGTGAGGTCTCAAAGATTTGAGCATTTAGGGTAACATCGCATTAAGGCCTGGAAACTACAAGACGTTCCTGGCTGGTGTTTGCTGAACTTCGTTTCAGCTACAAAGCTTTCTTGTTAATCATGATTAAGGGTTTGGGTACAATAGACCTCTGGTTAATGTGCCCTGCCTTTTCGAGCTATCCAACCTCTAAGTCTACTTGCTTTAGCAAATGTCCGAAATATATAGTAGGTCTAGTTAAGTGCCACTGCCCCATATACATTTAACCGGTACTCCGAACACTGATGCCTCTCCTAATCTATCCTCAGCAGATGTTAAAAATATCGAATAAATATAATAATATCAACGAATAAATCGGATATAACAAATATTTTGGATATTCACCCAAGCGACTTGATTGTTGAAATTAATCGGTGGAAGTAAATCTATATTATATAAAACGCTAATACGTATGTAACAATAAAACCGATATTTCTTTTCTCGCGTTGGCAACAGTTTTCATTTTTAATTGATAGGATTCGGTTCGCAAGAGCACATCATATGGCTAATCTATATTATATAAAACGCTAATACGTTTTAATTGATAGGCTTCGGCGCGCAAGAGCACGTAGTGAGTATCATATGTCTAATCGGGTGAATTCTCACCGAATTATCAAAAACATTCTCACAAAATTATCTTCATCGCGGCCGATGCTTTACATGCGGCGTTCAGTACTATTTCATATTGTTTTACAACACATGGTTTTAGCCCTCTGGTGGGAAAGACTTTAAAACAAAACTTACAACAGTTACTTTTCTAAACAACTGAAATTTAGAATAGTGTGATTCAGAAAAATATGTGAACTGTTTGCAATTTCAAATTAATATTGAAATGCACAGGTTTAGAATTTTCTACAGTGAAAAGTTTTCGGAACTTCAGTGTTCAAAAAAGTATACAAAAGCTAGACGTTAAGAAAGTATCCAATGAGCGAGCAAAGCGAGCATCGGATTGCGAAGCAATCCGAAATGCACTGCGAAAGCAGTTCCGGGGGTTGGCGAGCGCCAGCGAGCAGGAGGCGAAGCCTCCCAGTATATCTGAATTACAATAATTGGTACAATAATCTTGGATTAACTATCAAAAAATGCGATAATTTTCTCCCCCATAATTTCTTGAAAATTTTGCCATGTTGCTAAGAACCCCGTATTGTCACCCCCTTCCAGTAAAATATAGAATATAATTTCCATTTGTATAAAATGTAGAGAGAAACTATCAAGCGATACAACACTAGATTGCCTAAGGAAGCCATTTTGACTGCTTTTAATTTCAATTAGAAAAACAATGATGTATATAATGACACACTTTCTTAGAATTTTATGATTTTTTGTACAATACATAATTTTTTTAATTGTTAATATTTACTAATAACTGTAAATAATATAAAAAAAATATTAAAAATAAATTTTAAACAAATTTCTCTACACATTAGTTATTCTTTCACAATGCAGTCATTTTGACTGCTTTTGGGCAATATAGGTATATACAAAGATGCTTAAATATTAATAATACTCATAAAAAACTAAGAATGAATTTAAGTTATCCATAACAAATATTTACAAAAAAACAATGAATGCAAAAATTGAGTTAAAAAAGGCAATGCTTAGAATAAAATGAAGTAACTAATGGATTTTTGTATAATACATACCATGATTGTAAAGGTTATCAAGACTGATTGGAAGAAGAGGTTTCTTTGATGCGTGAGGACATCGTAGACATCTTTACCTGACAGTATTAGAAGAACATTTTCAAATTGACTCTAATACTGCCTGGTAAGATGACGTCGATACTCCTTCCTTGAAGACATTCCAACTATCAATCCCCTTTTACAGCAAGACATACACCAATACGGAAGCCAAACACTGGGCATAAGAATAAAAAATGTATAAATTCTCAAATTGTAATATGTTGTTTGGAGTACATAACAGAAAGAAACGCCGAAATCATATATTTCAGATAAGATCTTTAATTAAATATATAATCCCAAGCAACTGAAGCGAAAAGATAGTAGTTGATTAAAAACACCATTCGCTTCGAAAATATACAGATTGGAAATAACAGTCGACCTGCCCTAATGCGACCTGCTGATGAGAAACAAAACTAGAAAAACCACAGTGCCTGCTGAGAGGGGCAAAACGCGCTATGGAGTGTAACATTAGCTTATCTCGATGTCCTGGAATCTTGGTTCATTCATAAAATTGCTGATTCATTTGTTACCAACATTAGTTTCTGACCATCCCACCATAGCGCGTGGAAATGCATTTTACACAGATTTGCACCTCCCGGGAACTGTTGTTTTTCTTATTCTGTTTTTTATCTTTCTAGGCATTTGTGTTTTTTAGTTTTGTTTCTCACCTTTATTTTTTCATTTTTCGTTGGCAACTTTACGTTTTATATTTCATATCATTTTTGTTTCCTCTCAATCACGTCAGGCAAGTTTTAAAAAAAAAGGCACCTCCTCTTGGACGCTTGAAACATGTCGACTATTTCCAATATGTATATTTTTGAAGTGAATGAAGTTTTCAATCAGGTAAGTTTTCCAGGGTCACAAAACCATGCACAAAATCGTACTTTCTGTGAATAAACGTGCCTTAATTTTCGACAGAATCGGTTTGTTGACCATCAATATATGGGAAATTTTTATTTTATCTTATAACCGTTGTTGAACAACAGACCCAGATTTTGAGTTTACGACTACCAATGTTCAACACCGTAGACTTGTAATGTTGAACCTAATCCAGAAGACAAGTGAACTTCTGAATCAAGTATTGGGAGAAATTTGCCTTTGTGGTGGATTTTTTTTATGGGACTAACCCGCAATTGCGTTAATTGGAGAGGAAAACTTCCCACAGTTGGCCAGGCGGGAAGGTGACTCTAACTCATGATCTGTCTATCACTGAGGATATTTTACATCAGCACTGTGGTCGGTGTGAGCAGGGAGTGGAATTCATACCGACCAGAGATCTCTGAGATTCGAACTCATTCTATACATAGTCTATCTCCTCAGCTACCTATTCTCAATTAAGAGATATAATGAATAGTAATTTGGCTGAATGGCAAATTTTTTTTCTAAAAAAATTATTTTTTTTATATAGAAATATATAAAAAATATATTTTTTATATATTTCTATATATATTTTTTATATAGAAATAAGTTGAAAAATAAACATCATTGAAAAATAAACGAAACGTAGCTGTATATTGACAGTAAAAAGGGGGTAGGGAAACTTTAATAGAAATTATAATAAGACATTACGATAATTAGAAATATTTAAGATTAAAAAAAACTGACTAACAAGTATTCAAAAAGAAAACTAAAATTGTAAGGTTGAAAGAAAAATAAATAGAAAAAAAAATATATCTTACAACAAATAAATCTTAAAACAAAACTTCAATGCAAAAAATATTTCCTGAAAAAATTATCCACAAAATTTTTTTAAAAAATGCATTACAAAATTTAAAATTTGTTAATTTTTGGCGAGAGAGGGGAAAATGTACAAATAGCAATTTAGAAATATAAGTAGATAACTAATACAGAGATAGTTGCAAGTACAATTTTGTACTTGCATCCAGTTAAACATTTGGAATGACATTCTAAACCATGGGTCGCCAAACTTTTTTCATCATCGATCCCTACATAATTTTTCGAAATCTCCGTCGACCCCCATAAAAGTAATTTTCCGTTAATTAAGATTAAAACTCTATTAGATGCAGTGTTTGTACATTTATTTCATGATTTAAACATTTGTTAAAGTAATAGTACATTGTGTAACAATAGTTTTATGAAAAATATATTAATGTTGAAATTTAAATACCTTAATATTTATTAAATAATAAGTAATTATAAATAAGTAGAAATAATAAGTAAAGTAACTACAGAGTTATTGCTTCTTAACCAATAAGATGAGTGTGTCTGGTGTTTTTTGCAAGGTTTGTTATATTGGGTTCAAAATTGGTCAATTTTAATTTTAAATCCCCTCGTAACTCCACACTTAATTTATTTCTGTACTTAGTTAAGATTGAATTTACGTGACGGAAACCTGCTTCAACCATATAGGAACTTGGAAAAGCTAGCATAAAAAGGCTGAGCTATTTCATAAAGTTCTACATATTTTGTGCATTATATTTATATTTGTTCAAAATTTACTTATTGGTAAATTTTTAAAAAGCGTCTTTGCTTCAAGATCCGATAATAATTCAGCAAACTCCTCTTGCAGGTTGATGTCCACGTTTTTTATGATGCGTTTAGTAATTTATGTTCTATAAAGAAACTGATATTAAGTCAATTATAAAAAAAATTCGCAAATTTTACATACTCAATTAGATATTTGGGATTTACGTATTAAGAGCTGTTTTTTCTTCGACCATTCCGATTCGAATCGATCCCCATTCGACCCCCTTGCTTAGATCGACCCCCAATTTTGTTAAATAGACCCCTGGGGGTCTATATAGACCACTTTGATTTCCAGTAAGGCTGAGAACTTCGCACATTTCATNTGTTTTTTTTTTTTTTTTTAAATTGAATCAAATGAAACATAACAGGAGTCAAGGTTTCATCCCGATTCTCAAGACAGTTAATTTTACAAGCACTACTATTTTATTTCTTAAATAGGGCATAGTGACCCCTGTGTACTGTTTAGTCCAAGCATAATTATGATGACTCATTTAAATTTATTAATTGATGAAGCGTAATCACGCAAATTGGCTGTTTTTTTTTACGAAAAATAAATTAATTTACTAATTTACAATAACAAACTTTTTCTAATAATAATAAATAAAATGTATAGAAAATCAGTGGGTTGAACAAAAATCTTTTAATAAACACGTTTTTGAAACAACAAAATCCTGAAGAACATAAATTTAGAATAAGAACAAATCCTACAGTACCTAAGTCATTTATTGAATTAGTTTTTTTTTTAACTACTCAGAATTTCAAATTTAAACTAATCACATACGTCTACTTTACCCTTTAATTACCGACTATTTTTCTTGATGCTAATGCAGTATTCAACTACTAATTATTTTTTATTTCATATTTCAGTGATTCTTATGAAATTATTTAATTGAAATGCTTGAAGAAAGAAATGTCAAACCAATATTTTTTCTAATAACAATAAGATGAATGAATTAATTATGAATAGGAACATTAAGTATTTATGAAAAATTTTGGTATGATTTGCCCCATATTGTCCATATATGGGAACAATATTTTATTTTATAACCGATGGCTCACTTTTTTGGGTTTACGACAGCTAATGTTTAACTCCGTAGCCTTGTAATTTTGAACCCATTCCAGAAGACGAGGGAACTCCTGGATTAAGTATCGGGAGAAATTTGCCCTGTTTAGGTTTCTCTGTGAGGTACCTATTTTGTGAAAATTTAGACATAATTCGTAAAAATTACAAATTATGCTAAAAATTTAACACAAAAATGTGGTAAAAATATGGATTTATCGCTTCTGACGAGATACAAAAATAAAATTTTAAGAAAAAGCACTTTGTGAAACTACCGTTTTTTCTAAAGTTGAATTTGTGAAGGTACCACTAAACGGTAGTAAATTTGGCCTGGACAGACCCCTGCCTTCGTGGAGGACTTTTTGATGGAACTAACCAGAATTTGCGTTACATGGAGAGGAAAACCTCCCATGGTTAGCCTGATAGAAAGGGGACTCTAACTCATGATCCGTCTACCACTGAGGATATTTTACGTCAGCACTGTGGTCCGTGCAAGCCGGATGCGGAATTCATATCAATCAGCCATCGCTGGGATTTGAACCCCATTCACGTCATTGGAAGGCGAACGCTCTACCCCCCTTAGCTATCACGGCTCATGGGACCAATATTAAAAAAACCAAGACACCCCAATATTGGTCCTTCGGTACATGTTCATATAGGACCCATGTTGAGCTAATTTTGCGCCCAACTGGGGGACCAGGGTAAAATTGTTGGTAGGGTAAATACCCTTCCAGGCCTGTGAATTCAACTGCCTGACATAAAACACAATTTTAAGACCAATAATTATAAAACGATATGATGAAAAATCTTCACTAAGCATTCATTAAACATTTTTAAAATAATAAATAGTCTTTCGTTAATTAATATGTTCATTACTGCTAATGAAATTTATTCAGTAAGTTTCAAGCTTCGGCCAAAATGAGATCGACCATTTAGGGTTTAACAGCCATAAAAAAAATTAGGAACCGCTGCTTTAAAACGTTTTTCATTGCAAAGCATCCTTGCAACCTTTATCCTTTCGCAAAGCGTTTTTTTTTAATATTATTTTTTTCACAATGAAAAAAGTACTACTGACTTTTTTTTTACCCATAATAAAGCGTTCCTTTACACATAAGTAAAAAGTCATGGCAGAATAAGCTTATGTTCTGTACTCGCAATTATGGGTCAACCAAAATATATTTTAAGCGCATTCTAAAAATAATTTTAGTCTAAAGTGGAAATGGGTAAACTACTCCAGCTCTTCAGTCAATAACTAAGAAAAGATTTAAAAAAAAAAAATCTATTTGCGGGATATAAACAATTTTAATTATCTTAGTTTATTACGGCCACCAAACAGGATATGTTGCTTTTGTTCTCGCCTTTCTCAAATTTGGATAATGTTTATGTAGCGGTGTTTTAACATCACATTAGTTGGTACCTCTCCATAAAACGTCCTCAGAAATTTTCTACAAATTGGGAGAAACAATATAATTAAAGCTTGCAAATTATAATGTGGCAATAAAAATTATTAATTTTAATCCTTTCGAACCCTGTATTAGCCGGTGCTCGTACATACAGAAGTTACGCAGAAATTTATCTGCTGTGTTTTAAAAATTCATCGTACTGAATTATTCAATTACAGTATATTTTCGATATCTCAAAGTTGAAAGNAAAAAAAAAAAAAAAAAAAAAAAAAAAAAAAAAAAAAAAAAAAAAACTTCAAGATAGCCAGTTTTTGAGATAATAATGTTCAGAACTAAATATGTTCTAAAAAGTAGAAAAATATATTGTAAAATATTAATCTAAAAGGTAGAGTCATGAAACATAAGAACAACTATAATTAAATATGTATGTAATGATTGTTAACTATAAGTCTAAATACAACAATGATAATTTTATTTTTAAAAATAAGACAAAAATAATTATGCATTAAATAGGGAAAGAATTGGTTTGCGATAAACGTATGCTGTGATTTCTCCGAAAAATTTCCTATTTTATTTCGAAAAAACAATAAGATTTTGAGATGAAACTCTTCGACACAGGAATTCAAATTAACATTTACAGGTGGATATATAATGCCAAGGGAAAAAAAATTTTTTTTGACAAAACAAAAAGTTTTCGAGACATCGAGAGTACACTGTACTAAGAATTTTTTGAATTAACCAATTTTTATTTATCTCCAAACATATTGTTTATACAACACTTACATTGGAAAATCCGAACACCAGCTTACCGATTTGGAATGAGCACGGTTCGCTACACGGTGCACCGTTTAGTGACGTCACTTCAGCGAAGCGGAGTGCCGTAACGAAAGGGTTAATACTCATGTTACTATCATTATGAAATGAAGTGGTTTTTTTCTAAAAAATAAAACTTAATTTTTCTTGCTCTAATAAAAATTTCAGATAAAGAGCTTTAACTTTGATAATAAGTGTTAGTTTATATGAGTATTATAGATTTTTTTTAAAACTAAAATCAACCAAGTTTGAGAAATATGAATATATTATACATGTTTTTCTAAAAGAATTTTACTTCTAATGTTTAATGAGATTATTTAATTATAAATACAATGTTCTGTAACCCTAAATATGTTTTCGGATATTTTTTTGTGCAAATATATCTTTGTTTGTAGGGGGAAACCGAAAGATATTTATAAAAATAGTTTAGATTCTAGAATTTATTATTAAACAACACTTGGTGACTTCCATTATCTCAATTTAGTTCCAGAATCAGATATCTAAAAATATAATGGCAAGAGTGGTATTTATAGAACATTCTCTATAAGAATATTATTTTTCTTACATAACATATGCAGGACAGATTAAAAAATAAATAAGCAATAGCATTAGGAACTACGACTACAATAATAACAATTTTTTGAATATTGCTTCGGTGTTGTTTAACAAAGAAGAAACTATTTCGAAATATTGATAATAAATTTTAAAACGTGAGAAGCAAAATTAATAACAGCAAGCTTAATTTTTTTAATATAAAAATTAAAGAAATGCGAAGGTTGCAAAAAAAAAATTGATAAATTATTAAGTTAATATAATCGTCAAGACCAAACTACCAAAGCTTGAGATATACTTTTAAAAAATTTAAATCGCCAGAATGTATTAAATTTATGAATACTGTTTATCAATTAAAAAGCTAGCACTTTATCAGTCGAAATAATGTAATACTACAAAGGAATTTGAGAAATGTTAAATCGAAAAATTAATTAACGCGTATGTTCTATGCTGCAAAACTAGCTAAGTAAAGAATCTCGTATATAAATAACTTAATGATATGAAATTCATTCATTTCAAAAATTAATTTCTCTATAAATACTTGACGTCTATCATGAACTAGTATTTTGTTTCCAATAAAGGTTCTATTATTAGTACAATGTATTGATAAACAAACTAAAAAACATACCTTTCCAAATATAAAACAACTGAAGTCCACTCATTTTCACTTAACCATCACAAAACATTAGTGATATTTAAATGTTAAATTTCAACTAATTTTCACAGAAATTCGAAGGAGAGGTTATCTTTTCTCGGTGTGGTACAATTGTAGTACCATGATGGCATAGCTTATCAGACAGGAATTTAGATCACGAGGCTGTACTGGCCGTTGTTTTCTAATACCCTTCCTTAAATCCATCGAGGGGGATTGGGTTTACCACCAGTGGCTTTCCTAACTGGCAATTCCCAATTAAGAACAAGTTTAAAATTACAACAGGAAATCCGATTGCCGTTGAACGTTTCAAAATCACAATTTAACGAACGCTAAACAATCTCGACTTGCAAGTCATCCAAAAAACCACTTGAGAAGTTGGCCACTCTTGGCGCAGAGATATTAATAAATTAAATCCCGACCTTTGACTCAAAATGTATATCATCCACTTACCAAAGCACCAGATAAAAAGCCAGAAATCTCATCAACATCGCCAACTCGGCATAAAAATCCCATCAGAAATCTCACAGGAGTTGTGACAAGTTATCGGCATCAAAACCGTTCGATCGTTTACATACATGGGGAGTATTTGGTTACCGAACTTGCGAAACATACATATTTCATCGGGAGTATTCCTTGTTTAGCCATTTTGTCTCTAGTCAAGCGGAGATTAGAAGTGGAGGAATAATTTTTTTTTTTGCTGAATTCCGTTGCCCTGAATAGCTCTACAAGGCGATGTTGTAACTAGTCTGCCTGATAACGATAATTTCTTGAAAGATGTGTTTAACGTACTTTGATAACCAATGCTGATTAAGATGCTTAAAAGAAGGAAGAATTGGTAACTTGATAAACTATTAGTGACGTATGATTTGATAATCAGTGATGCAAACGAATTACTACCGACTCCCATTGTCTGTGAGGAAGTATGGGGCGAATTGAATGTTTACCAATTTCATATACATATTCGGTGATTTAAAGCAAAACGATTATTATCAGGGCTCCAGATCATTATCCAGACATTTTGTGAAAGGTTCTTGTTCTTGTAAAATTGTGAAAACTATTCATAATTTGTGAATATAAAATAAACAAATTAATAAGCGTTAAGTCACAATCGTTGAACCAGGGTCCTGCTTTTGTGAATTTGTGCAAATAGGGTCCTGTTATTGCAAAAATTACTAAAAACCTTTTCAAAAAGTTTTTAAATTGTAAATAGATACAAGATTCTGCTCAAAAATTGCTGCTACTAAATTAGAGATGCAGCATACAAACAATTGGTATTTAGCCTATACTGCTCAACACAGAATATTCATTACGGACGAATAATGGAAACAAAATCACTCACATTCTTAATAATTTCAATTGACGTATTTTAAATAACACAACTTAGTTATGTATCACTTCTAATGTGTTACGCATTAAGTAAACTTAAACAATTCTTAAATTCATAATTTTTTTTATTTAAAAAATTGCCAGAAATTAATTTTTATTTACATAATATTCTATTAATTAATTTTATGAATAATTATAAATTGATTAATTATTTATTTAAAAAAAACATTATGATTTAATATTAATAAGAATGCGCACACGATGTTTGTAAAAGTAGAAATATTTTCTGAGAATACTACATTTGGAATTTAAACTTAGGGAAACTAAGTTTGTCTCGAACCGTCTTTCTATCCCCCCCCCGGGAAGTTTTTTTTTTTTTTGATTAACAATAATGAAGATAAACAAACTTGTGAAGGGTCCAATTAAAAGATAAATTGTTTTGTGAAGGGTCCGTTCTTCTAAACAGACCCCTGATTATTGACCTAACCGAGGTATATAAAGCGTTTTAAGTACCACAAAGCTTTAATATCCAACTATAAGATTGGATACTAAGCGCAAATGATTCGAAACGAATAAGGATTAATTTAAAAATAGGCTTGCCAACAATCCTAAAACGTATTCAGATTTATTATTATTATTTTTTTGTCATTTTAAAGCATTTTAGAATTGGGTAGGTACTTTATTTACGTCGCACTGGAGATGCACAATTGGCTATTTCTCGAATGGGGTATATGGGGAAACATCCCTGAGGATAATGTGAATATATGCCAGCGCAATTCTGATCCTCTGCAGAGGGGATGGTTTCCCTGCTTCGGTAGCCAGAAGACCAGCGAGCGAAGTCGAGCACTTCATGGTGAAACAGTTTAACGAGGACCACACACCCTTTGCCCAAACAGGCTGATCAGAGTGGTAACCCACACGCTTACTGACCTCAGCCAGTGATGCTTGACTTCGGTGTTCTACTGGGAACAGTGTCTTTACGATCAGCCCACTGCGGGACCATTTTAGAGTTGTATCTAGAACATTTGCACTTAGTAGATTTACTAGTATGATTTTAGAACGCACTAGTAGCACTAGTGCATTCTAGTAGCACTAGTATGATTTTAGAATGTTTTAATCCATTTACAAACCGTGGAGAAGTCAATTAATAACATCGTTTAATTTTAACTTTTTAAACTTACTGACATGAATTTTATAAACAAATTTGCAAGAAAATGTAAATCGTAATTACTTTCCAATTCCTTGCCAGTTATTTTAACCAACCAGTAAATAAAACATAACAGTTTCATTAAATTTTAAATTAAAATTTTAACGATATTCTAATATTTCAAAACTCATAGAATTTATGATCGATGTTATTTCCAAATAGCATGATTCGACCCCCCCCCCTTTTTTTTTAAAGCTACGTCTTTAGGGTTGTCCATAAATGATGTCTAAGAGTTTAAAATCGTGACAAGGGAGTGGTAAGGGGTACCAAGAAGTGTGACATCAGACAATTTGGTTAAAATTAAAACATTTAAAATATTTCTATATTTTACTTTCAAAATAAGTTAACTATCATTAAAAACACAGAATTAAATTTGAAAAAAAAAAAAAAAAAAAAAAAAAAAAAAAAAAAAAAAAAAAAAANAAAAAAAAAAAAAAAAACGTTTGAAATGAAATTTATGACGCGTCTTTTCTTTCGGAATTCTGGGTGCGTTCAACAAAATTCAACAAAAAAAGCACCCTTTAAGCACTTTTCAAGCACTCAATATTTTTAAGCACTTAAAAAACGCAATTAGGTAGGATTGGAAAGTTTTTGACAATTGACGGTTTTACCTGGTTTTAACCGTCATGCAGGGGTGATTGTGAACCCCAGTCAAAATTCCGGAAAATTTCTTGCGTAAAAAAAAATTATAAATAAATAAAAAAGTTTAAACTGAAAAATTAAAAAAAAAATTTAAACAATGTTTTTTTCCTTTTTCTCAATATTTCTCAGTTTATTTAAAATATATTTAAAATTTCACACATACCTATGATGACCTAGAGAAGCAATTGAAATTTACAAATATGTCTTTCTTTCTTGAGTTTATGATTATAATAACTATTTACTGATAAAAAATGAATATTAATCTTGAATATAAGCTTATAAAGTAGCTCTCTTTTANTAATTTAAAAAAACTTTCGGCATTGTTTTTGACAATTGTCAAAATGTTTTAATCATGTAAATCGAATGGCGTTTTCATACGCTACGGACTGACGATAAGCAGAAATAAATTGGGGTTGAATTAATAGTGAAAACATTGAATAGAACAATGCGAACAGCGTCTTTCTGCATAATTCGTAGCGAAAATCAAACACGGTAAAGTAAAAATCTCATTTTGGAAAAGGGAAATTAAGCACTTTTTAAAAACACCAAATGAAAAAAGCACCTTTAAGGGTTTCTAAAAGACGAAAATTAAAAAATAAGCACCTTTAAGAACTTTTTAAAAACGCTACGCACCCTGGGAATTGACATTATAAGTTTATGTGATATATAGCATGTGACTAGGGAGAAATGTGATGCCATTTATTGGACAGCCCCCTTTTCTAAATAAAATAAACTGGAAATATTTTGAGATTCACAATACAGAAGCCAAAACTATCAAATACTGTCAAGAATAACTTATATTTTAATGACATCTTTATGCACTCAACTCAGCTACTTCAGAATTCATATTTAAAATTGCTCATTTAGGAATTTAATTGCGTCGGTCTGTTCTTTACCCCTTTCAGGATTGCGGCTCTTATTAAACAGGCGTCAAGCCACTGTCAATAAAGTGACACCGGACCAAATATAGCATTTCAATTTAAAAAACAAAGAACAGTTGCAAGGTAGCCGATTTCTCTTTTGGGTTGTTCGTCTTTGTGTCATCTTTAAGCATTAAAAATGCTACGCTAAGGTCGTCATGGAGATGGAGTTCTAACAGTCATCTGTGGGGCGTGACTACGCTAATAATCCCAGCTACTGGCACAGATTTTTATTTTTTTTTTAATTTCCTTCTAACGTTATTACGTGCTTACTCGTATCTGAGATACCCGATTAGCCTGGCTGTTCTTTCCAATCACGTTCATCAATCACGTTTTCAGTTTTAGTTCTTGTAGAGAATTTTCTTTTCCCCCTAACAATTGTTATGATGACGTCGGCCACAAAATGTTTGATTTTTGCCAAACTTCCTCACTTTATGCACAGCACGAATATTGAAATCTCCACGGGGATAATGTCGGTGATTTTACGAGCCATTTAGCTGACAAACAGTTCAGTTTTAACTGTGCAAAAAAATGGCGGCAAAATAATGAAGTGAAAACTAAGATGGCGAGGTTTTACGAACGGGGTTTAATGACACTACCTTTCCCTGTTCCTACTGAAAAGAGAAAAGGCCGAGTGCTATCTCCATCTTATGACTAAGGTCTACATTTTTTTAAAGAAATTTAAAACATTCGATTTAATCATTTAACAAATTTTTAAAGGCTGGAACATTTGGCTATATTCTGCACCAATCACGTTTTCACTTTTCTTGGCAAGAAATTTTCTTTTTCCCATTTTATGTCGCTGGCTACAAGACGTTGCTTTTTGGCAACTTCTCACTTTACGCACAGCACAAATATTAAAATATCCACAAGGATAATGTTGGCGATTTTACGAGCTATTTGGCTGAAACAGTTAAGTTAGATTGTGAAAAATTACAGCCAAGTAACGAAACAAAATCTTAACTTATGAGGTCGGAGGCGGGTGGAAAACCCAGGCCTAACTTGTTGATTAGGTGTCCCCCTAAAGATGGTAAGTGCTATCACAGGAGAAAAGCTAATCAAATTTGAAAAAAAAAAAAAAAAATACATTGAAAGGAAATATAAATACATATTTTTAACTCATTTTTTTTTTGAAATTTTTCTTCGGTAAAAAATGCATTTCCTATAAAATGTTTTTAAATACAATCAATATTTAAATTTTAATGATCTAAACTTCACTGTTAAAATAGGTTGAAAATCATTAAGAAAAATCAAAAAATATAGTGTGTAAATCTGATGTTTATGTTTAAATTTTAATTTCAGAAAAAAAACAATAGCAATCGGTTTAAAGTTTTAGAGTCTATTAGAGATAATACGGCTGCCCCCTTTGACTAGATGGCCGTTGACACTCCCTCTTATTGACCGCCACTGAATGAGTTTATAAATAAAGTTTGATTTGGAATAATTTGCGAGGCCAATTACAAAAGCTCTTCATTAAATACGTAATAATAACTTTAAAAAAAGCAAGCTTTTTTTTAACAAGCAGGAGTATTTACTGGAGAAATTTGGATCTGTTTACAACCCGGTCACAGAATTTCTTTATCTATGAGAAACGGTCCCTTTCATAAAATATTTTAATTTAAAACTTATCCTTCTTAACATTTTGTATCTTTAAAACGAACTTATAAAAACTTTTTCGTATTTTATTTTAAAATAGACCTTTTACAAAACTTGGTTCCCCTATATTCACTGAATCATTACTAGATTTTTTACATTTTCACAAAAATAAACATTTTAGAAGGAAAAAAAACTGTAGACCAATTTATTCCAGCGAAGTATCGCATCTAGACCGTATCAGAGCGAGTAGCCAAATCTTTCAACACAAAATAAGCACCTTTTAAGTACTTTTTAAGCACTCAAAAATTATTTGTAAGAACTATATACATTAACAAAATGCAAAATAATTTTCAAAAGACTTTGCATGATCATGATAAAATAACTAGTTTCTGAGAAAGAACTTTTTTTTTATTATATTAGCCATTAAAAAATGACCAAGAGATTTTTCGGTTCGATTTCAGAGAGTGGAAAATAAAGCTTGAAATTGTGAATAATCTTGCAAAATGCAGCAGAGTTGCATATGAGATTGCAATAATCTCACCGAACACAGTTCATTATAAGCACATGCGTACTAGGAAGTATTTCATTAAACTTGGAAAATGTGCGCTTTCATACGCTATGAACTGCTGGTAAGCTGAAATAGTTTGTGGTTGAAAAAAAATTCTCATTTTGAAAAAGGGGAAATTAGCACTTTTTAGCAACTTTAGGAGCTTTTAAGTAACGAAAATCGAAAATAAGCAGTTTTTAAAAACGCTACGCGCCATGCGTATTTTTACAAAATTCTAAGCGAATTTTTTCCTAACAGATTCCCCTGGCGAGCCACGTACCACGTAGGATAGGATAGGAATGTCAAGCAAACAACAGCTCGAGGCGCTCACCGAAAGAAGGAGTTGCACTGAATGACTATAAGATGACCACGGAAACTTTTAATTTATTATGCAATAAAGTAAATAAATAAAGTTTGAGGGCGTTAGAATAGTATAGAGAAAGATCACATATAAAACTAAAATGTTCTTTAAATTAATAAAAAGAAAATTGCACACGGGTGCAACGACCTTAAACCATGAAAATACACAAATAACTATTGCAATTTTAGAAAAAATGATTTTTGACCACTAAGAATTTGAAGGGAAAAAAAAAATTTGAAAAGAAAAAAGAAGTTTTAACAAGATATATCGACTCGAATGGCGACAGAATGTTGATTTTAAATGAGATCATTTAAGACGATAGTTCAATATCCGGCAACGCCTAGGTGGATTTAATTGCCACTTTTAGGAATACTATTGTAAACAATCTCAGCAATCAAAAAATAAGAATTAAGTTTTGAAATCGAATTTGAGAAAATAATTCAACTTTTTTAATTCCTTTCTTCTTTTTTTTAAAATTAAATTATGATATGCAGAGGCATTTAATATCCGATCATTTCTTTGCAAACGTTATCGGCATAAGTTTGAAATCCAGCTTTTAATAAAATATCTTTATTAAATAATGCCGGAAACTGACAGGCAAAGTATAAAACGATTTAAACCTTTTACTTATTGCTTTAGGCCAAATGACGAATTGGGAAAGCTTGAAATACATTATAAAATGCTAAAATATACGAAAAAAAAAGTCATTGCTAGTAACATTTGGAAGCCTCCTTCAGAGGACGCCATAGCAAGGGGGAAACTTTTCATTGCAAATTTTTTTTCAGAGCCATAAATAATTTAAAATTGAAAGTATAGAAAAAGTGAGTTCTGACGAACCTAGATTATGCCATGAAATTTCAAATACTAAAAAGAAAATTTTAAAATATCAAAATGAAAAAAAAAAATTAAGATGATAACTTAGGATTAAGCAATATAGAAGTTCTCTTGTAACATAAAACGTTTTATAAGTATAAATATGCAATAGTTTTGTAAGGAAAAAAAGTTCGAAAAAATGTACCAGAAATTTCAAAGGACACATTCAATAGTGATTAAAATTTCCATAACAATTTAACAAAAACTATCGCTTAACTTAAAAAGATTCAAATATCATATTTAGGTTGGGTACCTGTATATAGTCAACTAACTGATTCGGGCGAATCTTAAAGTCGCCATAAATATTGAAGTTAAGTTTCATTTCAACAACACATACTTGTGAAAAACTTTTGAGATTTAGGTAACAGTTTAAAGCAGAAAATTGTAACATTACAAATAAGTTTAAATACTGTCCTGAACTAATAAAATATTTCGGAAAACTAAATCAGATACAGAAATTAAGAATAGAGATAACCATTACAAAAAGAATAAGAGAACAAATAGACAAATTAAATGTATACAAGAATGTGAATTACCATATTATTACTAAAATAAAAAAGATAGCTGGTTTATATTGCTCGAAAAAAAACCAGCAAATTACTATGTCATTTCAATTAATTCCATGCGTTTTCGATGTTTTATAAGCAATCACGACTTTCTTCGTGGTTTTAACGTCTTGATTCAGATATAATAGCAGAAGGTGGGAGATTTTCTGTGACATTTTAGTGAAGTTGTTTAAATCAACTGTAGCTCTTAATGCCTACGTATAAAACTTTAAAAATTACGTCTCGATCTAATTTCGGGAGATTTCCGTATCGTGATCTGTGGCAGAATAATCGCCAAGTCTTTGCAACTTCCGACCTCGCGAGAAACTAAAATAAATTTCATAGAAAGGGACCAAAATATAACTTGTAGCCACCCTTATAAAAACATCTAAATGTTTTTTTTTTTTTATAAATCCGTTTAAAATCAATTTGGCGCTTTGGCGATTGTAGTTGGCGTGGCAGATCACGATACGGAAATATCAACCAAACTACTTATCCACTATCCTCCCAGGCGAAATCTAAGGCATTCTATGTTAACTCGTCGACTGCTAAAATATACTTCGAACATTCAGAATGATACTAATGTTAGAACAGGGTGCGTAGTCAAATTATTCATCAAAAAATAAGCACCTTTTAAGCACTCTAAAAATATTTTCAAGTACTTAGAAAAAAAAAATCATAATTAGGCAGGGTTGGAAAGTATTTGACAATTGACGGTTTTGCCTTGTTTTAACCGTCATGTTAAAAAAAAAAAACTTTAGGCATTGTTTTTGAATCATTGTTTTGAAATTTTGAATCATGTAAAACGAATGGCGTTTTCATACGCTACGGCCTGACAATACGCCGAAATAGATTCGGGTTTAATTAATTGTGAAAACGTTGAATAGAACAATGTGAACGGTGTCTTTGTACATAATTCGAAGCGAAAATCAACATGGTAAAGAGAAAATCTCATATTGAAAAAGGGAAAATTAAGCACTTTTTAAAAACACCCAATGAAAAAAGCACCTTTAAGCACTTTTTAAAAACGCTACGCACCCTGTAGAACCTTCATCCACTTAGATCTATCTAATCTAATTAATGATATAAAGTAAAAATACAAGATATTTTCCCAAAATATTTAAATTTTCCCGAAAATGTCACTTACAACCTTCATCCACTGAGCTTATTAATTAATACTTTATGCGTTGCTCAAACAAACACCAAGTGCAATAACTTAGCTCTCTTATTTATTTCTGGATGATCAAATTTAGGTCACACAATATTCATTCATCCAGTATAACAAGCTATAGATCTATTTAGTTCACGAAAAATATATACGGATTTTATTCATATTCATGTTTAAACACGCCTAATTTATCTGAGTGATTGATTAACTTGTTGACTCCATTATACACTAACAGATTTGGAAGAAGAAGAAAATGTTAAATTGGCGACAATGCATAAAATACAAACATCTGACGATACTTAAAAAAAATGATCCAGACTGAAAATAACAGATGCATCAAAGAATTAAAATAAAAAGTTCATTAAAAAAAAAAAAAAGGCAGGAAGTGGGGTTTTGAATAACAAGGTCGTTTTCTTAGGAAGATCAAGAGAAAAGTTGCCGACCTTGCAACTTTGCAGGAATGCTGAACAACTGCCTCCTCAAGAAGAGAGAGAGATGGTGGAAGATGCTAGAAAGGAACTCAACTCTGTGGGTGCGGTAGATTTTGTTGTTAGTTCGTAAAGGATCCCATTTTGAAGAGAAAAAATGGCCTCAACGTTATCTGGGGTCTGTTCAGACATTTTACGAAAGGTCCTGTTTTTGTAAAATTGAGAAAAAACTATTCATAATTTGTGAATATAAAATAAGCGTTAAGTCACATTCTTTCAACCTGGGTCCCGCTTTTATGAATTTGTGCAAATAGGGTCCTGTTATTGTAAAAATTGCTAAAAAATCTTCTCAAGAAGTTTTTAAATTGTAAATTACAAGATTCTGCTCAACAATTGCTGCTACTGAATTAGAGATGCAACATACAAAATATTTGGTATTTAGCCTATACTGCTCAACACAGAATATTCATTTCGGACGAACATTGGAAACAAAATCAAAAAATTGCCAGAAATTTTTTTTATTTACATAATATTCTATTAATTAATTTTATGAATAAATATAAATTGATCAATAATTTATGTACAAAAAAACAAAATTACTATTTAATATCAATAAGAATGTGCACACGATGTTTGTAAAAGTAGAAATATTTTCTTAGAATACTACATTTGGAATTTAAACCTAAGCAAACTTGGAAAACTTAGTTCGTTTCGAACCGTCTTTCTCCCCCCCCCCCGGGGGAAGGGTTTATTCGATTGACAAAACAATAATGAAGATAAACAAATTTTTGAAGGGTCAGATTAAAAGATAAATTATTCTTTTACTCCTTTTAATAATTTTTAATATTAGCAATAAGGAATACTTTATTATTGAGCGTAAAAAAAAACTGCATACAAGCAAATGAGTTTTTTTTTAATTTTATTTTGTCGTAGTTGATACACATAGGATTTTAAAGGGAAAAAAAAATAAGATAGCAAGTTCATTTTTAGTTTATGAAAGACAGAACTTAGTCTATCAAAAAAAAAAAAAATTAAATAAAGAACGAAGAGAAAATAAGAAAGAAAAACATAATAGAACGCATTTCAATTTATTTAAATAGGATTAAGATTGAATTTGGAATATCAAGAACACATAAAATTTAGGAGAAAAAATATAGATATTCAAACAAAATTAAAATTAAGACCTAAGTTTTAGAGGGAAAGTATTCGAACATGCTTTATCACATCATGTATTTAGCTGAGTTTCGAAAAATTACAAATAATTTTTGGAAACACTGACAGTGATCACATTATAATTTTTTAAGTATTTCTAAAAATATATAAGTGTTACTGTCGGTGTACCTAAAAATTGCAAGTGATTTACTGCCTGTTTCTAAAAATTACATGTCACGACCCACCAGGGCAATAATTAATTGAAAATTTCACATGTAACTTCATGTTTTTCATTGAATAACATTATAAATTTCTTGATCATCATAATTAAAACAATATTAAATATATTATTAAAGGTAGTTGAGCAATTTCAAAAATTTTAGATTTCTTCAGCAAATAAAAGAAGACAATAATCTTTTCTATTATTCATAAAAACAAGCATTTCTAATTCTTTAATAACACATGTGCCATTAATACTCGCATTTATAACAACAAATGATTCATTTAATGAAATAGTAAAATATCATTTCTTCAATATAAATTCATTAAAAAAAAAAAAAAAAAAAAAAAAAAAAAAAAAAAAAAACAATGCCAAAAGATGAAATAAATCGCAATATTTAGAAGTATGGGAACCAATGGGTTGCATAACCCATAATAATCCCATAAAAATTTTACGCACACAGTATTTATTATAATTATTATATTTAAAAGTATTTATTATACTACCAAGGGTCTGTCCAGATATTTTGAGAAAGGTCCTGTTCTTGTAAAATTGCGAAAAAACTACTCATAATTTGTGAATATAAAATAAGCGTTAAGTCACATTCTTTCAACCAGGGTCCTGCTTTTGTGAATTTGTGCAAATAGGGTCCTGTTATTGCAAAAATTGCTAAAATATTCGGTATTTAGCCTAGACTGCTGAACGCAGAATATTCATTTCGGACGAATAATGGAAACAAAATCACACTCACATTTTTAATAATTTTAAATAACGCAACTTAGTAATGTATCACTTTAAATGTGTTATGCATTAAGTAAACAAAAACAATTCTTAAATGTATAATATTTTATTTAAAAAATTGCCAGAAATTAATTTTTATATACATAATATTCCATTAATTAATTTTACGAATAAATATAAATTGATCAATTATTTATTTACAAAAAAAAAATGATTATGATTTAATATTAATAAGAATGCGCACACGATGTTTGTAAAAGTAGAAATATTTTCTTAGAATACTACATTTGGATTTACACTACTTACGAAAACTAGGAAAACTTAGTTTGGAAAAATTTTCTCTCTCTCTCCCCCCCCCATACGCTACGGCCTGANCCCCCCCCCCCTCCGGGAAGTGTTTATTCGATTCAATAATGAAGGTAAACAAATTTGTGAAGGGTCCGATAAAAAGAAGGATCCGTTTTATGAAAAGATATTTTGTGAAGGATCCGTTTTATGAAAAGATATTTTGCGAAGGATCCGTTTTATGAAAAGATATTTTGTGAAGGATCCGTTTTATGAAAAGATATTTTGTGAAGGGTCGACCCCTGTTAACTAAGTGGCAAGTTACATGGAAAATGGAATAGTTTTAATCAAACATTTTATATAACTATATGGGCATAAGTTAATTTAACTTTAATGATGATAATTAAAATGCAGCATTTGAGTTGTATTCTACTATAACTTTTATATAATTTAATTACTATAACTGCTGTCTGCATTGCATTTTTTTAATGTTGAAATAGTTTTTTTTTTCGTGGAATAAATTTATTTGTAAAAGAGTGGTTGTCTTTTTTTTGTGCAATAATATTTAGTGCATCTACAATTTCTAAGCGTTTTTTGATGGGCGGCCCTCCTCGCTTTCTCTTTGATCGTTATAAATGCGCCCTCCTTGCCCCTTTTCTAAAAATAAGAGACCATCCCTTAAAAACACTACCTTTTTATTATTTTTTTTGGGGGGAAAGGTTGTTTTCTTAACAACCCATTTTAATGAAGAATCCACTTCTGATTTATTTAGTTAATGAGTTATTTAACTTTAATTTCCTTTCTTTTAACTAAAATTTTTCCTATACAGTCTAGTTATATAGTTAAATTTTGCATGATAATCGGCCCCAGAGATAGTAATAATTCTTTTATATTCTTTAAGTATAGTAATAATTCTTTTAGTAATTTTAAATTTTACCATTTTTTTAAAATAAATAACCTTTATTTAAAAAATGCCCTTTTAAATGTTTATTTTCTCATAAATTTCAGTTCAAAATAATAATTTTAAAAAAAAGCTTTTAAATTTGTATATCAATTAATCCCTTTTTGTTTAGTTTATTATTTTCGAAGAAAATTTATACAAACAGATTGTTTTTAACCTTGCCTTTAATTATATTTCAAAAGCTACAAATTTTTCTGTTATTTTGATAATGAGTGAGAATTACTTTGTGAAGTCAAGGGTCTGTCCAGACATTTTGTGAAAGGTCCTGTTTTTGTAAAATTAAGAAAAAATTACTCGTAATTTGGGAATATAAAANTTTTGTGAAAGGTCCGTTTTTCGTGAAATTGTGAAAAAATTACTCACATTCTTTCAACCAGGGTCCGCTTTTATGAGTTTGTGCAAATAGGGTCCGTTATTGCAAAAAAAGACTTTTTCAAGGACTTTTTAAATTGTAAATAGATACAAGATTATGCTCGGCACTGTAAAATTATAATAAAAAAAATTAAATTTTCAAAAATAAACAGCAATTGCTGCTTCTAAATTAGAGATGCAACATTTAATATTTAGCCTATACTGTTGAACGCAGAATATTCATTTCGGACAAATAATGGAAGAATCGTCTGCCGAAGACAAAAATTAATTCGTTTACATCCATCTTTCTTGTTTTCTGCCCTGGGAAGGGTTTATTCGATTAACAAAACAACAATGAAGATAAACAAATTTGTGAAGGGTCCAATTAAAAGAAAAATCATTTTGTGAAGGGTCCGTCTTTAAGTTAAAGTATTTTGTGAAGGGTCCGTTTTTAAGTTAAAATATTTTGTGAAGGGTCCGTTAACGGACCCAAATTTCCTCTAAACAGACCCCTGCGTTAACGGACCCAAATTTCTTCTAAACAGACCCCTAGAAGTATACACATAAAATAGAATAAGAAGATAATTTAAAAATTGAGGATCAAATTCAGTTATTACACATACACATTTTGATAAATTTTAACGATGATATATGCCAGTGCCCTTTCAAAACTCTAAGGGCCCTTTTTCTGTGAGGAAGCACCTTGCCTTTTTTTTTTTTATTCCATGAAAAACTCTGCTAATACTGCAATCTAAGTGGTGAGTGATATGAGTTAAAATGCTACCAACCAAATTAATGCGGTGGTACCAGTGACAATGCGGAAGGAAAAAAATTCAATTTCAAACACGAATTAGTCATACATAAAAAATGCAACGTCGGTTAATACTACAAACACTCATATTCAAGCATTCCGAAAAAAATTATCAAACCCCCAAACAAATTTTCAAATACCAAAAGAGCAATTCTCTCAAACAAATTATCAAAAAGAGCAATTCTCTCAACAACCGCAATCAAAACATTAAAAAAAAAAAATGCACATTACCTTGAAGGGAATTCATTCCTTAAATATCGCGGTTTATCCAAATTCAACTGCGGTAGATCATGCGTTTGAAACCACAAGTTCAGAATCACGAGCAGCAAGCAAAGCAGCGAGAGGTTTTGTTTCAGATGCAGCACCACTACTATCAATCAGCGCGAATGGTTTTTCCATCGGTGTTTTTTGTCTTTACCTCTTTAGTGAACCTGGTTTGTTTTCATTCGTTCTCCCCCCACGCGACAAGGAACACCCCACCCTAGTCGGGCGGAGGCTGTGTGTCGTGGGCAGGTAGGTCAATTGGAATCCATATATGGGGCCCCACAGAAAGTTCGGCAATGCATATATAGCAGTCATGACGCAAGAAAGGTCAAGAAGCTCATTATCATCTTAACCAGGTGTGACGTAGAAAACGTGGGCATTGAAAACTTTTATTTTACCGAATAACGTCTCACTTAAAAAAGAAACTCGTTTTGTCATAGAAATAATAAAAAAATGTAAAGAATTAACCAGACTTTGAAATTAAATTTAATAATGATATGACCAATAAATAATACGGGAATTTTTTTTAATGAAAAAATATAGAATGTAACTCACATGTTTTTAAGAAAAATTTTTACAGGGTGCGTAGCCGAATCTAAGAACAAAAAATAAGCACCTTTAAAGTACTTTTCAGATTTTCAAATCCATGACTTTTCATGACTAAGTCCAAGATTTTTCATGACTTAACGAATTTACTATTCAAGTGACACGCGCTCTTAATTAAAATAGTTTAAAAAAATAGGTAATATAAACAATAAAAAATAGTGGGATTGTATGTAAAACTTGTATTTTATTTATTTTTATACCTGTTTCATTTCATCCGAATAAAAATTTTAAAACTAGAAATTTCTATGTAAAATTTATTAATAACGACGCAATTTTTTTTTAAAAAAAAATGTAGGCATAAGAACACTGCGACCATCATTTGCGAAGTTTCAGAAGGATCACGACCCATTAAATAAGTTTTTAATTTATTATATGAATTCATTTATTGCTTCAGTGTTCTCCCCAAGGGTTTTTTGAAGGGCGGCCCGCCCCGGTTGCCCTTTGATCCTCATAAACGCGCCCTCCTCACCCTTTTTATAAACACAAACCGCCATCCCTTAAAAACACTACCTTTTAATTTTTTTTTCAGGAAAAGGTTGTTAATGATAATTATTTAACTTCATTCCTTTTTATTAAAAATTTTCCTATAATGTCTAGTTATATAGTTAAAATTTGCATGATATTCGGCCGCACAGATATTCACATCTTTTATTTAGGGAGGAAGTACATAAAGGATTATTTTAGAAACTTTAAATTTTAGTGATTTTAAAATTTACCATTATTTTTTTTTTTAAATGATTACCTTAGGTCCGAGATAGCTGGTTGGTAAAGCACTGGGCCCATGTCCATTTGGTCATAGGTTCGATCCCTGTCGGCCGAAGACTTCCCGAGTAAATGGTGAGCGATGCAAGTTAAAACTGTCCGGTCACAAAGTTCTCTATGTTCCCATAACGAATCATACCTCTAGGGGTACTGTACTGATCCAGGAGTTTCCTTGTCTTCCGGATTGGGTTCAAAATGACAAGGCTACGGAGTTGAACATTAGTAGTCGTAAACCCGAAATTGTGTCGGGTGTGCAAAGATGGTTATAAAACATAAAATAAAAAAATAAATACCTTTTATTTCAAAAATGCACATTTAAATGTTTATTTTCCCATAGTTCAGTTTAAAATTCAAAAAAAAAAAAAAAAAAAAAAAAAAANAAAAAAAAAAAAAAAAAAAAAAAAAAAAAAAAAAAAAAACTTTAAAGTTGTATATGAATTAACCCTTCTTTTTTTGCTTACTTTCTTCTTTTTGAAGAAAACTCATAACCCAAGATTGTCTTTTAGCTTGCCTTTAATTATTTTTCAAAAGCTTTCAAATCACTTAGTGAAATGTACGCATAAAATAGTATAAGAGGATAATTTAAAAATTGAGGATCAAATTCAGTTATTACATATTTTGATAAATTTCAACGGGGATATAAGTGAGTGTCTTTCAAAACTCAAAGTGCCCTTTTATGTGAGAACTCAGTTATATTTCTAAACATTTTATTAGTCAAAAAAAATTGTCAAAAAGTAACTTACGAATTTGACAGTATCTCCCCCAAACCTGTCGCAGTTGAGGAACACAGAAGTATCTTTCATTATTCCACGATAAATGTTCTATTTGTTCATCCAACAAATTGACACAGAATCCTCGAATAGAGTCACTCTTTGAAAATAAAAAACAAATTTTACTATTAAATATTTATGCATTTCCATAAACTAACACTTCAAACATTAAAGAAATAAATACAAGCTGTTTACAAAAACAACAATTTATCACGAGATCTGACCCCAATTTTTAGTCAGGACACAAAAATTCCTGCCTTGAGTCAAGAATCTCCAAGTTCCTGTTTACGTTATACTTAATGAGTAAACCTTTACAATTGCTCTAACGTGTCGTAACTGGCCACGCGTCTTGAATTAATTAGACACAGAAATAGCATATTTGTTAGCTCATATCATTTTAGTATGTCCTTTATTTCCTTCTCAAATTATAATAAATTAAATATATAAAACTCTTATTTGTATCTTTTTTTCCCCTTCCTTTTATGTTTAAAGCTATCTTTCCGAAGGCTCTGTCGCCAAATTAAAAAACGCTTTTTTTTGCGAATGTTTCAGGGTGCGTAACCAAATCTTTCAACAAAAAGTAAGCACCTTTTAAGTACTTTTCAAGCACTCAAAATATTTTTAAGCACTATATACATTAACAAAATGCAAAATAATTTTCAGAGACTTTAAATGATCATGATAAAATAACTAGTTTCTGACAAAGAACTCTTTTCTTGATTACATTAGTCGTTATAAAATTATCGAGAGATTTTTCGGTTGTAATTTTGAACCCAATACAGAAGACAAGGGAACTCCTGGATCGATTATTGGGAGACATTTGCCTTTGCTGAGGACCATTTGATCCAACTAACCCGCATTTACGTTACATGGAGAGGAAGACCACGAGAGCCTCCCACGGTTAACCTGACGTCAAGGGGACTCTACCGCTGAGGACATTTCGCGTCAGCACTGTGGTCGGTGCAAGCCGGATGCGGAATTCGTATCGACTGGGATTCGAGCCCGGTTCGCCTCATTGGAAGGCGAACGCTCTATCCCCTGTGCCATCGCGGCTCTATTAATATTATTTGATATATTTAATGTGTTTAAAATGTTTATTTTGGAAATGGCTTTTCATTGCGATGGAGGAAAAGAATTTGCGCATTTTCGAGAGAGCTGACAGGTGGACGGGATAATTACAAAATACCATTTAAAATTTTATTTTCCCTGGTTATTAGAGATTCGAAAAACACAGTTTAGAGTGTTTTGATTGTTCGTTATGAAAATGATACTTGATATAACGAGTGAATAAAAAATAAAAACTTTTAACTTGTGATAAGACAGTGGATACACGTTGAGTAATTTAAACTATTCTAAACGTTATAGACCTTCGCAATATTAATGAATAAATAACTTTTCTTTATATCTCCCACAATAAGTCCGTTACAATGGGACTTGAACTTAGGATCCATCCACCCCATCCAGATTTTATAGTAGGTTTACAAGAACAATTAGTACTTCGTCTAATGAGTTGGGTCATATTTGCTTACACATTTCGTGATTACTAAATTCATACAAACTTGTGTTTAGATAAAAAAAAATCTAAAGACTATTTGGCTTTGAGTTCCGGCTAATACATTAGGCTCTTTTTTTTAAAAAAAAATTGTATGAAATTAATGACTTGAAAGATATCTATCAGATCAATGTTTTTGATTAAAAAATCAGTTTAATTAATAAGATTTTTTTTAATGTTTAATAAAATTTAAGTAAATTATTTTCAAAATAATAATAATAATAAACGGCTGAAAAAAAGCTTAGTTTTTATTTAAATTGATGTTTGAACATATAATTCAGCAACAAATTTATTGCAATTTCATTTTCGAAGGAAACTTTACCTACTGATACCTACGCATTTAAATAAAAAATTAAAAAAAAGGGAAAGTAATGAAGCAATTGAAAGCAAGTACTTCATATTTGTATACAACTACTTTCTCCTTTAAGCAACATTCTATGTACTCGGTATCATACATAAAAAAGGGTTCCAAAATTTACACATGATTTGTTGAATTTTGCACCATTTGATATAAAATGTTGAGAACAAAAAGAAAAGACAGAGAGGACAGGTGGTAGTTCAAAATTATTGAAAATGGAGCACAACGGAGAAACAAATTCATTCAGAATATTCAGCAATATTTTAAACATCGATGATTCATTCTCGATTAACATAATTTTTTGTTTCAGTAATCTGAGCTGGCCGCCCAGATCATGCGATTCAACAAAAGAGGGCTTTTTTTCTGAAGTCTAAGATTTATGCCGACCACCTACGCCTTGATGATGAAGGAAATAAGGCCTAATGCAAAATAGTGGTTGAAAATGTCGGCAAAAGACAGTTATGGGGCTGCAGAATTGTGGAAGCCATTTACTTCATATTCTATTATACTGTATATTTTATGATTCAATAAAAGCTCCACAATTATTAATAATAAACCTATGCTTCGTTCGATCAAAATTACTTTGAGTCAATTTTGGAACACTTAGTATAAAATATTTACAAACCTACACAAAAGCCATGCCTTTCAAGAAGTTAAAATTCCGTTTAATGATAAAATATTTCGTGAAGGATCATTTTTTTCTTCCTAGATTGAAATTGCCAGTTACTCGATTTCTTTTTACATAATCATCTGCTAAAAAAATCATAATCGTCTGCTACAGTAAAATGGACGAAAAATTTTCCTAAACAGCAATCCTTAAATTTCCGAAGTAAATTAACATAATACTAATAAACTTAAGTAACATAACACCCGGATGTATTCTCAAAAATTAATATATAAAAAAGAAAAATATGTGAATATATGTCTTCGTCTTAAGTTCATATGAACAAGAAAGGTCTTTCACCATTTTTTTTGCCAGTTACTCGATTTCTTTTTACATAATCGTCTGATAACACAATGGCGGGCTTTTAATTAATTGCCGCGGTTAAAAACTCTATAACTTTTGACAGCTGTTATAATCTTGCCAATTTAAGCGCCGTTAATGCAATTGTCCTAATACCGTAAATTGTCTGCCTTGATTACTAAGTGTACAAAATAGCATTTGATAATCAAGGAAGTTAAATTGTTGCCAATTATTATCTAAGAAGGGAAGAAATTTTTCCCCGTGTTGAGGAAAGTGATTACGAAAGTTTAATGCTCTTACGAATTGTCATTCGGTCGCATAAAATAATTATAAGGAATTTTATCTAACCAACAAAAGTAGTTGGATTAAAAAACATCAATACACAGGAAATGATAATGTTTAAAATGTAATTAATTAAACTCAAAATACTTTTTTATTTATAACCATTATTGTTTTAGAACAAGTTAAAACTCGTTTTTACACCAGTCTCGACCTAATATTAAAATGTAGAAACTAAATTTTCGAATTACAAGCATATTAAATTCATATTTTATATGTTGTTGTTAAATATTTCAGGAGTCAGTCCAGACATTTTGTGAAAGGTCCCGTTTTTGCAAAATTGTGAAAAAATTACTTGTTATTTGTGAATATAAAATAAGAAGTCACAGTCTTTCAACCAGGGTCTTGCTTTTGTGAATTTGTGCAAATAGGGTTCTGCGATTGCAAAAAAAGCTTTTCAAGGAGTTTTTAAATTGTAAATAGATACAAGATTATGCTCAACACTGTAAAATTATAATTAAAAAAATTTAATTTTCAAAAATAAACATCAATTGCTACTACTAAATTAGAGATGCAACATATAAATATTTGGTATTTAGCCTATACTGCTGAACGCAGAATATTCATTTCGGACGAATAATGGAAACAAAATCACTCACATTTTTAATAATTTCAATTGACGCATTTTAAATAACACAACTTAGTTATGTATCACTTCTAATGTTCTATGCATTAAGTAAACTTAAACAATTCTTAAATTTATAATATTTTAAAAAAAAAAATTGACATAAGTTAATTTTTATTTACATAATATTTCATCAATTAATTTTATGAATAAATATATATTGCTCAATTATTTATTTACAAAAAAATCATTTAATATCAATAAGAATGTGTACACGATGTTTGTAAAAGTAGAAATATTTTCTTAGAATACTACATTTGGAATGTAAACTTAATGAAACTTGGAAAACTTAGTTCGTTTCGAACAGTCTTTCTTTTCCCCCCGGGAAGGGTTTAACCCTTTTGGCATTGTTTTTGACAATAGTCAAAAATTATGAAATTTTGAATCGTGTAAAACGAATGGCGTTTTCATACGCTACGGATTGGGTTGAATTAATTGTGAAAACGGTGAATAGCAACAATGTGAACTGTGTTTTTTTTTTTGCATAATTCGAAGTGAAAATCAACATGGTAAAGTAAAAATCTCATTTTGAAAAAATGAGAAATTAAGCACTTTTAAAAAACACCAATTGAAGAAAGCACCTTTAAGGGCTTTTAAAAAATGATAATCGAAAATAAGCCCCTTTCAGCACTTTTTAAAAACGCTACGCACCCTGAATAAGTAATTCAAAAAATTAAATCATAAAGAATATAATTCGTACCACAACAAATTATTAAGATATAAAAGTTTAATCTCAAACAATAATTGCATTAACGACTTTAAAGATCTCTTTTTGGGGAATTTAAGCAAGCATTATTTCGCGTCACCTTAAAGTAGAGGGGGAGGGAGTGATTCAAGGACAAATTTATAAGAGCTCCACTTGAATCAACCACCTCTTTAGCACTTTAATCTGCACTGAATCAAACCTCACACAAGCAGAATTGAGAAGAAGAAAAAAAAACAATAAAAATTATAAAGATCTTGAGTCCTGTGGATCTTAGTGGAGTAAAGTGAGGCGACAACCTTCAGTTGCATAGCCGAGAAGCTATTTATATTACGCGGAATGGCAACAAGGAAAATTATTGTCTCAGCTGCTGAAGCAACGTTCTGCCGGCGACATGGCAGGGTGAGACTCACTCTTCTCTGTTTAAGTAACTCATTTTTCTTTTTAGAAAAAATAAATCGTCACTGAATGGTAATGAACTCGCTAAAAAGTACTACACACATATTGAAAAACAGAACATATTCTTAAGATATACGGATGTCACTGGAAGTAGGTCATAACATTCTCTTAATGTACAAGTTTCTCGTTCTTAATTTGTAAGAAATAACCGTTACTGAGTCATAACAGTTATTTTAAGGTACTTGAATTACACCCTAAAAGCACAAGAAATAACGTGTTCCCAGTTATAAAAAAAAACTGCTCCTAGTGTATTAATCACTAAAATCTAAAGGTTTCTTTTCTTAAGTTTTAACAGGAGAAATAAGTATTCTAGTGTAATGAAGTCATTTTTAAAGTACATATTACATGCAAAGGTCAAAGAAATAAAAGCGTTCCTAGTTATAAAAAACAGTATGATAATTAGTTATTTTTAAGGTACATTTTACATGCATCACTTTCTAAAAAACACAACAAAAATCATTCCTAGTGTAATGAATCATAACAGTTGTATAAATTTTACATGCTTTNACAATCAGCCTTTTTTAATTCAGGATACTTCAATTCTGGTACAAATTTCCAAAATTCAGTAATCGACGTCGACTTATATTTTAATTGTAGAGCTTGATCTTCTTGCATCTCTATTAATTCTAATTCTCCAGATGCTTTTTGTGTCATAATTATGTTGGAAATGGAAAACTCACCTTAAATTGAACAACGATGCACTTAGTCTTTCATATTTGTTCTCAGTAATTTGAAAGACATTTTGAAACACATACGGAACGATAATAATTTTTTTAAAAATATAATAGCACAAAAATTAAAAGGGAACTCGGGTATATTTATCGAGAGCCACAAATAATCCTTCAAAGAGCCGCATGTGGCTCGCGAGCCGAAGGTTGGCCACCTCTGACATATTACATGCAAAGGTCAAAGAAATAAAAGCGTTATAAAAAACAGAATGAATAATTAGTTATTTTTAAGGTACATTTTACATGCATCACTTGTTAAAAAACACAAAAAAATCATTCCTAGTGTAATGAATCATAACAGTAGTACATTTTACATGCATTGCGTTCGAAAATCACATGAAATAAACATGTTCCGAGAGTGATGAATCGCAAGTTATTTTACATGCATTACATCCTAAAGGCAAAAGAAATAATTGCGTTCTCTCCCAGGTATAAAATCCGTTCCTAGTGTTTAAATCACTTAGTACAGTGTACCCTGAATAACTTATGAAGTAAAGATCAGCTTTTCTTACCTTTTACCAATACTAGAGAAATGAATTATATCAGCTATTTAAAAGGTACATGTTACAGGCATTACGTTTTTGATTATTCAAAATTGATTTTGAACTAATTTCTACTCCACGTAAACAATTTAACCCTAATATTTGACACAAGAATTATTTTATCTTCTGAGTTATTGCTTCTAACTCAAAAATTAATGAAGATGAATGTTGCCTCATAGACTGTAAATTGAAGGTGGGAAAAAAAAGATTTTATGGGGCATACGAAAGAGACGAAAATGAACACAAAAAAGTACGAAATTTTTTATTCCAAAATGTTTTAACAATTAGGAGAAATTCTACTTATTTTTTTCAGCTTATGTAGTAAAGTTCGTTCTTTACCATGTAAATTATGTTTTGAAAAGCTTACATTACGTTTTATAAAAATTTTAAGGATTAATTTTAACTTTTTGTGACGAAATCATAAAAAATCAGAGTGTTTAAGTAATCAAATGTCTTGCTTAAAATAACAAAAACAATAAACTAAAACAATTTTTTTAAATCTTTATCTAATATAAGCTTCAAGCTCATTCTTAATTGGAGTAAATTTTTTTTAAAAATTACTTCACTTAGCTGATTGAACATGCAGCCAGTTAAAGCCGATTCTTTGACAAAAGAAAATAGATAAATACAATGTTCAAAAGAAGAATCCTGTTTACATTTCGACGAATATTTCACAATTTACAGAATAACTCTTGTCCCATACATGTTACATGTACATTTGCTGCTGCTAACTAAGGATCATTGCCTGGATCACTCTAGTTCCCTACATATTATATCAGAGCCCGCGTTAAGTATTCGGCGCTTTCGCCAAATGCGACAAAATCGTAAATTTGGCGAATAGAATTGTAGTTTGGCGAATGATTTTATAGAAAAATATATATATATATAAATTTTTTTTTTAATATTTGCACTTGGCGAATGCTTTCGAATATTGGTGAATAGTTTTGATATTTGGCTAATAATTTGAAATCTCTAGAGCGGGCCTTGTGTATGCATACCTGCCAACTAAAGTTGTATCTGGTAGCAAAACTTTTGGCATTCATTCTTGACTCCTATTACGACAAATTTGACTTAATAAACTTTTAACTACCATTACATTTAAATACTTCAAACATACATATAAAGAAAACCTGTTTGTTTTCTCTATGGTTTAAGTGATGTAACGACAAAGAACTGAATTCCGTACCGCTGCCTAAAAAACTCTTCCTTTTTTTTCCGCCACCGTTGGGAAAAAACTTTTTTGAAGTGCGTATAAGTTGGCAGGTTAATTGTATACTTGCAGATACACAATGACCTATAATAACTGAATAACATTCTAAATAGTTTTACTTCTTAAGTGTGCTAGTGGTAGCTGCTAACATAGCATTTTAAATCGTTAGCGTCATTCAAATGATCGCCAAGATTTCGCCAATTTTTTTTTTTTTTTTTGCTGCTATAACCAACACCTCCTAGAAAAGAGTAGGCCTCTGCACGGGTTACCATAAATATCCTTTAGTAGTCCAAACGTAATGACATACGCCGTATTTTCAACTACTACGCAGCTTAGTACCCCAAACGTAATGAAATCTTTCTTATTTTTCATCAACTGCGCAGTTAACTTCGTCACATCGGACTACTAAATTGATCCGTGCTGAGGCCTTCATACTTCTAGGAGGTGTTGCTATAACCCAATGTGAGACTATAAAACAATGCATCCATAATATAAGGGAAATTGGGATAAGACTGAGTAGCTAAGATTCGAAGTCCTGTTGAAGCTTAACTCTTTGGCCTAGAAATTGTCAGATTTAATCAAGATATTCATTGTTGGTATTCAAGATTTTCTTTGATCACGGATACGTAAAATATATACTATTTATGAAAAGTCATACATGTTACTTTTTTATGAGAAAGGCCTAGAAATTGTCAGACTTAATCTGGATATTTATCGTTGGTATTCAAGAATTTCTTAGATCACGGTTACGTAAAATATATACTATTTATGAAAAGTCATACATATGTTGCTTTTTTACAAGAAAGGCCTAGAAATTGTCTGATTTTCTTTGAACACGGATACGTAAAATATATACCATTTATGAAAAGTCATACATATGTTACTATTTTACAAGAAAGGCCTAGAAATTGTCTGATTTAATCAAGGTATTCATTGGTGGTATTCAAGATTTTCTTTGATCACGGATACGTAAAATATATACTATTTATGAAAAGTCATACATGTTACTTTTGTATGAGAAAGGCCTAGAAATTGTCAGATTTAATCTGGATATTTATCGTTGGTATTCAAGAATTTCTTTGATCACGGTTACGTAAAATATATACTATTTATGGAAAGCCATACATATGATACTTTTTTACAAGAAAGGCCTAGAAATTGTCTGATTTAATCAAGATATTCATTGTTTGTATTTCAAGATTTTCTTTGATCAGGGTTACGTAAAATATATACTATTTATGAAAAGTCATACATATGCTACTTTTTCATAAGAAAAAGAAAAATCAAATCAAAAATGTTTTTATAAGAAAAGTCTATAGAAAGTCAAATCATCTTGCCCAACTAGTAGGGCAAGACCGGGTACACACGTTAACTCTGAAATTAGAAATACTAACACTTGAGTGAAAAGGTAGCAGACATTTCAAAGAAAATTAATTAGGTATATAATTTACGTGTGATGTAATCAAGGCTGTACTCAAGCAGTGGAGATAAAAGGACAATTGTCTTGAGGCCTGGGACTGCTGAAAGCCTAGCAAAAATTCCTGGTAATAACATAGGGCTTATTAATTAGTTTTTTTTCCTTTTCTTTATTAAAAGAAACTTACAGAGGATTTCTATATACATATACATAGCCGTGATGGCTCAGGGGATAGAGCATTCGCCTTCCAATGAGGTGAACCGGGTTCGAATTCCGCATCCGTCTTTCACCGACCACAGTGCTGACGTAAAATATCTTTAGAGGTAGACGGATCATAGGTTCTAAACCCTTTGCCGTCAGGCTAATCGTGGGAGGTTTTTGTGGTTTCCCTCTCCATGTAACGCTAATGCGGGTTAGTTCCATCGGAAAGTCCCCACGAAAGAAAATTTCTCCCAATATTTGATACAGGAGTTCCCTTGTCTGCAGGATGGAATTCAAAATTACAAGGCTACGGAGTTGAACATTAGTAGTCGTAAACCCAAAAAATTGGGTCGGCTCTTCAACGAGTGTTATAAAATAAAATAAATAATAAAAAAGGCCAGCAAATCGCACGTCATCTGGGTCCCGTCAACATATTTAGTAGAAATATGATTTAGTTCGGTAGTCCAGCTTCTCACAAAACAAAGAAGTTAGTCCGACATTCGCCTTAAAGGAGACCTATGCTTAGCTCTTGACGAACAAAAAGTCTGATATTTAAACTTTAACTGAAATCGACAAAGCCCAAGGCAGTCATTGAAAAGGTAAAAATGAATAATTCAGTTTTTAAATTTTCAGCTCTTTTTTTTTCTTCCCCCCTTACCTTTTAGTTTTTAACGTTTTCAATTTTTACAGATTGCATTAAAATATAAATTTCAATAAAAAAATGTAGTCTTCTTTCAATTATTTCGCTTCAAATATCACCTCTTTATGAAAGAAAAAAAAGTGAAAGGGATACAGATTTTCTAAAGTGACTGGATAAAATTGTTTCATTATTTACATTTTAATTTAAAGTAACATCAGATATAACTTAGCATAGATTAATATTTATTGATGTTCACTTCTTACAACATTGTACCGTTTTATTTTAATCAAAAAGAAAAAGGGGTCGATAAATGTCTGCCAACTTCTCGAGGCAGGGGGGGGGCAACAAACAGTTGTGAACCACTCTTCTAGACCAGGGGTTTAAAACTAACATTAGGCCGGGGGCCGCAATTAAAAACACCAGCCAAATAGCGGGCCGCAACTTTATCAAAATTTTATATGGGACTCTTTTATGTTTTTAGGAACATTAAATATTACGGTATGATTTTAATCAAGTTGTAAAAAACAAAAGTATTGAATTATAAATTAAAATAACAAGTAGATTTTTAAAATTATTTAATTGCATATTAAAAAATTCTGGCTACTATAACTTTAATGTGCACCTATGTATTAAACAATTAATGTGCAACAGATAAGTAAATAAACTGACACTCATTGGCCCCTGCAACAGGGACCGAGTAAGTGTACTTGCATTCGAATGGAAACTTAATAAAATAAGAATTATATTTTGTTTTTAAATATAAAGTTTTTTTTAATATTAAAAAACAAAATAACAAGCATTACGAATAATGTCATTGCGTATCATTTTGAATCTTCTCTTGATCAGAAACTAAATTATATTCACAAAATATAATAAAAAAAAAATAAAAAAGGGCGAAATACATGATTATTTTTGTATTTGAATAAATTTTTTCTGGGATGCAAAAGCTGACAAAAATTTTTTTCCACCGTTCGTACGTTAAATTTCACAGAAACGAAGAAATTAGTTAATTTTTTAAAGAAAGAAAAGTATTTTAAATCCATATATAATAAACCAGGCTAGCTCTCTATGTTATTTTTATAACATTTTAATTAATATAAAAAATACAAACACAACACTAACAAATATCAAACAACATTTTCGTACTACATATACACATCTACTTGTAAACAAAAACGTTCTACAGAAAAATCCGAGAGGATCATGGGTGAAGTTTTCCCTAGCTCCCTCTTTCGGGCAAACCAGGCATTACACATATAGATTTTTTACGAAAATTGTCCGCAAAAAAAATGACAACTAATATATTTTAGTTCGAGAGCCACAAAAAAACGCTTCGTGAGCCAGATGTGACCCGCGGGCCGCCAGTTGGTAACCACTGTTCTAGACTATAGTCGAGTTTAGAGTTTTTCGGTTAAAACAACAGTTTAACAATTGAGGTTACCCGGTGTCACCCCACGACCCTATCTAATTCCACTCTCTCTTTCATAAAAAAAATTCAAAACTTTTATAGGCTTGCTTATTCTCAATTCAAAATACTCTGCATTCTCAAAAGAAATTTAAATTTTACTCAAATGCATTTAAAATAAATTACTCTAATAAGTCTAGATTATGAATGAAAATAATGTTAGGAAAATAAATTATGATTTATTTTTAGTTGTTTATTGACTGTTTAACACTAGGTTCAATAATCAAGATTTTAAACAGTTATTTACTACTTTTAAGAAATTTAGGGGAGAAATGTTTTTTTCAAAAATATATACTTCATCGGTGCCCAAAAATGGTTTATCACTTAAGTATATGAATCTTAATTTTGCTTAGGCACTGAAAAGTTATCTAATTTAACAGAAAGTTTAACAGTTTAATTTTTTCTACTGTCTCTTTCTTAATTTTTTCTTCTTTCTTTTTCTTTTTTTTCTTTAATAAATACATTTCATGTTATTCTAATAATTAGAAATAAAACAGCGTTATTTGCTTTAACTAAATAGTTTGCAAACATATGCATTTCTATACTATAAATGAACCAATTAAAAAGTAAAACGATTTACATAGCTCAAAATAGTCTCTCAACATAACATCAAACGCTCAATTAAATTATAATTTTAAATGAATTATTAATTTAATAAAAATTATCTATAAAAAATACATTAAAAACTTATCGTTTGACGTAGTGCTTTTAATACAGATTTTATGAATATATATATAAAGAATCAATACGAAAATAAAACAAAACTAAGAACACAAAATATTCATTAAAACATAAGCAGAATAAGATTAATAACTTATAAGTTTGTAACGGTATTTTTACTTTTACTTTTTCAATAATATTTTTAGTTGCTTTTTGGATAACAAAAAACAACCGCTTTTAATTTTAAAAAATACAAACGATAATTTGAACATTTTTATTATTATTATTATTTTGGATTTTCCAGTGTTTCAATATTAGTAAAGAACGTCTTAAATCATTAATTAGAAATTAACTAAACTTTTTCTTACTTCGTCATACATTTCCACCAATTTATTCTGACGTAACATTCCACGACACCTGATAGAATTAACTTAGAACCAATCCTTGTGTTTATGCCCGAGTTCAAATAAGCACTAAAAATCGTCTGTTTTCTATCAAGCAAACGATTCGTTTGGAACATTTAGAAAAGTAGTTTCTTTCGTGAGTCAGCAGCGAAACGCTCCTTATTTCTTTGCATGCCTCGTTTTCCGATGTGAGAGGCTTTTACTTCATTTACGGGGGGCCCCAGTCAGATATTTTTGTTCTTATAAACAAGACAGACTTACTGGCTCTCCTATTGGGAGCGACTATCGTTAAAAATAGGAAACTCTTTTCGTTTATTCCACCCTATTCACCTCTCAGACTTCATTAAGAGATTTATTCTGCTTTTTAAACAAACAGCTGCTAGATTGAAGCTCACTGGGAGGCTAATTAAGAACATCGTTCACTTTCTAACGACTCGCACAATTACCACTCCTTTAACTGATTGAAGATAAAGATAACAAGTTAGTTCCACTTAAAAGTTAACAGTTTTGAATATTATTTTAAACAAATTAGATAGTTCTTCTCTTCTTTAAAGTGACTCCGAACTTATTACAAATGTTTTTTTAAGGAAGAAAAATGACATTTAATAAATTTAAATAGCTAGTTCATAAATATATAGGAGGCATTCTGAAGCATTCAATTTCCGGTCCAAAAAAACGCGAACGTATATTACAATTTTACTCATATTTAGTTTGATTTCAGATTTGTTGACATTACAAAACATTTACATGCTCCGGCATTTTGCAATACAAAAATCCCCGAATGTGATGTGTTCAAATTTTCATTGCTTGGATACGTTCATAGTTAGTAATAAAATGTTTGAATCGACTATTTGTTGTTTAATTATTTTACAGGGAAAAAAATATGCTGACCTAAGAGGTTAGTTATAAATAAACTACTGATATCTACTGACATATACATACATACACATTATTCAGGGTGCGTAGCCAAACCTCTCAACAAAAAACAAGCACCTATTAAGCACCAAAAAATATTTTTAAGCTCATTAACAAAATGCCAAAAAATTTTCAAACACTTTACATGATCATAAAATAACCAGTTTCTGACAAAGAATTCTTTTTCCTGATTATATTAGCGCCACCATAAAAAGATTTTTCGGTTCGATTTCAGAGGGTGGAAAATGAAACCTGAAATTGAGAACGCAGCAGAGTTGCACATAAAAGAACTCAGCTGAATAGTCCCCTCCCCCCAAGTATTTCAACCATGTAACATGATTGGTTGTATATGGTTGAATGAATTCTGCAGGCGTTGAATAGATCAATATGAAAAACACGCTTTTGCAAGATACGCAGCGAAAATCGACATGGTAAAGAAAAAAATCTCATTTTCGAGAAAGGAAAATTAAGCACTTTTTAAAACACGCCATGAAAAAAGCATCTTTAATGGCTTTTAAAATGCGGTTTTTCCCTTTCTGTTGGGCTAATCGTGAAAGTTCTGCTGGGCTAATCGCCATTCTCTGTGCAACACAAATGAGGGTTAGTTCCAATACTTAACTGAGGAGTTCCCTTGTTTTCTGGGTTCGGTTCAAAATTACAAGGCTTGAATATTAACTCAAAAATAGGTAAATAGCCAGTTATAAAATAAAATTTGATAGCGTTTTTTTTTGTTGTTCTTTTCTGAAATAAAAATCTGCTATTCCTGATGTGGTAAATTTTATTATTCCATTCTTGACTAAGTATCTAAAAACATGCATTGACGGTGGTTATTGCCGAACACAAATGTATAAAATTATCGGTGTGACAACTCAAAATAAACCATACTTGCCACATTTGTATGGATGGATTATTAAATTCAGTTTTTATGCGGATGTCATAAAGTTTTTAACTTTCGCAAACGATATCTTCAGTCGTTGTAGAGACGTCTACACCAATAAAAACTGACAACACCACTGTCATAATTGATTGGCAAGTAAGTAATGGTTACCCCTGACGCAGCCTTCCGGCAGTTAAAAGATTCTCTACCATCCATTCGCAGTCTGATTTTTATAAACAGACAGTGGATTGTCAATTATCAACTCACTCATATTTCCTGCTTTCACAAGAAATTCGAGAAACGCAGATTCAATGTACGAATCGTATTATATTCAGTTCCCGTTCGTAAAAAGAAGATAGACTCCATCTTAACCATTCTCACGAAGATACGGTCCCGAGATGCTTCAGCTATGACGTAACAAGGTCGACGGGTCAAACATTTGTTTAAACGATAGAGGGGGAGGGGGGAAATAAACTAGGAAAAGTATCAAAAAATTTGGATTAGGTTCCACACATTTCGAGTATGTGGACAAGGAAGTTAAAAAGAAGAGCTTTCATCGCGTCGCTAAAAGATAAGGCCGTCCGTCTTTCGACAGTATCGGTGCTAACTGAAGAAGACAGAAATATTGCAAACCTTATCGATAAACCTAAGGATTTTGTTTGGTCTAACACCACTGTAAAAGATGAAGGCTCGTTAAAGTGGTTTTCGCTTAGACACTGGATTTGTTGGTGCCACGTGCTTTAAACTTTCTGGAACTTTCTTCGGACTACTTAAACAGCGGATCTCCATCATTTTTATCAATACTTTGCCTGTCTTCGAGGAATTACTTTAACCGAGCTTATCTCATAATATATACTTAAAGGAATTATTGGAGCAGATGTGCTGGTTGCAAGAACTTTCAGTTCAGTAATTTCGGATTAGCATATCAAATTTCATTTCCGGCATCCATTATAATTCATATTTAAGATGAGCGGCTCTTTTCCTGTTCAACCGAGTAGTCTTATGATTTTAAACCCGCCTCAGAAGACAAGGAAACTACTGATTCAACATCACCTTCATGCAAGGTTGGCATTTTTTCGGGAAGAATATTTTTTTTCCAGAACTCTTGAAAAACCCGACAGAAACTGGACGAAATAGAAGAAAAAAAAAAACTAAAAATGACCAAAGCAATTATTTACCAAAAAGTTTTTTGAGAACAACTTAAACTTTCACTAACTAAATTTGACATCGAAACAAAAAGTCAAAATTTTTCACATCAACTTCCTTTTTTTTAATATAAAATTAAAATTATTAATATATATTACATATATAGCTATAAACAGAGTTTTAAAATATATATAGCGTACGATTTTGCAGTAGGTTTGCGCATTTATATTTAAAAGTATTTAATAACAAAAATTAGTATGCTATTTGTTATTGTGAATTTAATGAGACTTGTGTACATATTTTTAGTATATAATTTGTTAATTTAGTAGTATTGATAAAAATTTTTTATAACATAATATTAACAGTTCTTGATATAAGGACTGCAGGACTAAGTTAAGAAATTTATTTTTCCTTCCAATTGTTTCTTTCCAGTTTTCAGACATTTAAAATTGATGTTTTACATAACTTGGAAATTAATACTACAGGGTGCGTAACCAAATTTTCCGACAAAGAAAAAAAAAGAACTTTTAAGCACTTTAAAAAATTTATA